>NW_004567146.1:1431997-1523710 GCF_000260355.1 Condylura cristata | reverse complement strand
GGGGAGGGGGGAAAGAGCCCGCATAAATCAAGTAAAAGGGTCAGCTGATTGGTGAAGCTTGGGCCTAGACATTTGGTCATCAACATTACGCGTATACACAAGTGTTGGTTTACAGTGCTGAACACTTGAAACCTGCAGCACATTATAAACCAATGTTACTTTAACTTAAAATTTGTTTTAAATAAAGGAGCTGAGTGCTCTCTTCCTGATATAAGCAATACCTGTGTTCAAACTAAACTGCTCTTTTTCTGGCCCTGCATCCTAAGTATCTCTCACCACACCAGAGACCAGAGGCCCTCATGGACCCTCCCCTCCAGGGACACACCTGCTCCCCAGTGCTGCACCCAGGAGGTTCAGACTGGGGCAGCTCCTTGGGCTGCCTCCACTTGACCTGTGCCCCTCCATCCCCAACAGTGGCACCCCTCTGAGAAGGACACCGGCTTCCCAGTGCCAGTTCAGCACAGTGGCTGGTGGGGGTTCTGTCAAAGACATTAGCAGGGTGTTATCAGCAGGGTGGAGAAACATTACTCAAAAGGCAAAAACTTGCAGTCATAAGATAACAAATTCTGAGGCCTTGGTGTATAGAATGGTGACTATAGTTAGTACTGTGTTATAGGCTCAAAAGTTGCTGAGAGAACATCTTAGATGCTCTTACCACATAAAAGAATGATAAAGACTTGACATGGTTATTGTGATGGTGGCATCATTTTGCAATATATAAGCTTATCAAGTCATCATATTGTTTACCTTAAACTTACACAATGTTATATGCAACGGTTATCTAGATAAAAGTGGACAAAATAATTTTTAGCTAAAAATAAACAATTGGTTTTGAGGGGGGTGGCCTGTGCAGATATCAGTTCCAACACATACTTGCTGTGTGAATTTAAGCATGACCTAACCTCTCCAAGTCTAATTTCTCCACCCGCAAAACAGAGACAATAATAGCTTTCCATAGAACTGTTGGAAATGAGATGAAATACTACAGGCAATATACCCAGCAAGTGATCTCAGCTAGGCATTGTTTACTTTTGCTGCTGTTGTTATCACTTTTATTGTTATTGTTTTATAGTTATAGATAGACTGATAATGAGTTGTGTTCTCCTCAAGTATGTTCAGAGAAAAGATGCTGAGTAATCTAAAAATGAAGCTGTGAGATCTGGCAAAAGACTTGTACCAATCAATGGCCACAGCCATAAAAAGTGACTCCCACCGTTAATTTGCTGTCAGTGCCATTAACATGTTGTGGAATTGTGCACACCCCAAGGATTCAAGCCAGCTGTCCTCTTCCCAAATCTCCAAGAGCCGTAGGAACATAAGAAATGAGCATTTTGGCCACTGTTTTTATGTCTTCTAAAAGTTTTATTGGGAGACCACAATATACATCCAAGCAACCCCCAAAGTTTAAGAATAAGAGAAATTCTCACCATATTTTTTTATTGCCTCCACCACACCACTTGTGGCTTTACCAACCGCCTCCATATCCTATCCCTTCCTTTGTTCTGGTAACCATTATCTTCTTTATTGCCAAATTCAAATTTTTATTTCTTTTATTGTTTGCATGTAAGTAGTTATTTTTGGATATTTATATTCCACAGATGAGTGAAACCACCTGAAACCTGTATTTTATTTTTTGACTGACTTCACTCAATATAAACATCAACACTCAACATATATTTATCATATATAACATAATCACTTCAAGGTCCAAGCATTTGGTGTCAAAATACCACCATTTCATCTTTCTTCACAACTATATAATATTCCATTGAATACGTATTTGACAGTTTCTCCATCCATTCATCTGTTAAAGGACATTTGGAAATTGTAAACAGTGCTTCTATGTACATAAGTGTAGATAGATCTTTTCGTGTTAAATGTTTGGGTTATTTGGATAGGCACCTAATAGCAGTATTGCAAGATCAAATGGGATTTCCATTTTTATTTTCTTGAGACATCTTCATACTGATTTAGGAACACAAAGCTGTACCAGTTTGCATTTCCACCAAGAGTGGAAGAGAGTTCCTTTTGCACCACGACCTCACCAGCATTAGTTAATTCATTTCTTTTTTATGTGGGCTCCTCTCACATGGGGGAGGTGATATGTCAGTGTGGTTTTAATTTGCATTTTTTTATTTGGGTCTTTGATGTTGAATTGTGTAAATACTTTATAAATTTTGGAGATTAACCCCTATCACATGTATGATATGCAATTATTTTTCCCATTCTGTGATTGCCTTTTGTTTTTTGATGGTTTCTTTTGAGGTCTGGAAGCTTTTGATATAGTGCCACTTGCTTTTGCTTTTGTTTCCCTTGCTGCTGGGATTGTATTCCCAAACACATCTTTCTGGTAGACTCCTGCAGTGTATCCTCTATAATTTCTTTCAACTACTTTACAGTTTCAGTTCTTATGTCCAAATCTCTAATCCATTTTGAATGGACGTTCATGTATGGTGTTATTTTATATGTTATATTGTGCTTTAGTTTTTTCATGTGGCTATCCATGTTTTCCAGCACATTTTTCATGTATTTTTTTTACATCATTCTTCACTTTGTACATTTTTTAATCTCTGTTGTATCCCCTTGGACTTCCCACCACCAATTCATCCTTGTGCCATGCTCTCTTCCCACCCCAGTTTTGATCCTATTCCCCTCTCCATCCCTGTAGAATGTCTCTGGTTTATAGTGGTTCATTGATTTTGTTTTTACTTTATTACAATTGCCTTTTTTTTTCCCCTCCAATCCTTTACGCTCCTACTATGAATGAATTCATCTGGTATTTTTCTTTTTACTTTTTGGCTTAGTTCACTAAGCGTGTTACCTCCAGGTCCATCCATGTTGCTGCAAAAGAAATGAGTATCTTTTGATTGCTGAGTAATATTCCACTGTGTATATGTACTACATCTTGATCCAGTCATCTATTGGGTTGTTTCCACATCTTCCCTATTATAAACAGAGCAGCAATAAACATAGGACAGCATGATTTTTTTTTAAGACTATCTTTTCCCCATTATATGGGTTTCAATCCTTTCTCAAAAATTAGCTGTGCATATTTATATTTCAATTCTATTCTGTTGGTCTGAGTTTCTATTTTCTATTCCAGTACAGTACCATACTTTTTTTAATTACTGTTGCTTTGTAATATTGTTTGAAGTCAAGAAGTCTGATATCTGCATTTTTCTTCTTTTCTCTCAAGATTGTTTTAGCTTTTCAGGGCCTTCTGTGATTCCATATAAATTTTTTTAAAGCCTAATTGTCTTTTTAAGATTTACTTATTTATGCATACAAGAACTGGGGTATAGACCAAAGGTGTGGGGGGGTGAAAGGATTCACCAAAGACAAAGTGAGGAGCATAGTAGGCAATTATAGTGAAACACACTGCTGGGGGGAGCAGCGGGCAGGTCAGGAGAGGTCTGCTGTGCCATGTGGGTCACCTCCCTGGCTGGGGATTGAATTAGTGCTAAAGCAGTTGTAGCTAGCTTCATAGTGCTGTGCTTCAACCCATTGTGCCACCAGGGAGGGCCTGATTCCATATAAATTTGATAATTATTTGTTCTATTGCCTTAACAAAAGTCATTGGTATTTTATAGGTATTGCATTAAATCTGTAAATTGCTTTGCGCAATATGGCTATTTTAATGATGTTAATTCTTCCTACCCATGAGCATGGGATAGTTTTCCATATCTCTGTGTCTACTTTTATTTCCTTAAGCAGAGTTTCATAGTTTTCATAATACAAATCCTTCGCCTCCGTCTTGAAGTTTATTCCCAGATATTTCATTCTTTTTAGCATGACTGTAAATGGAACTATATTCCTTATTTCCCTATCTTCTGATCAATTGTTCCCATATAAAAATGCCACTGATCTCTTTGTGCATTGATTTTGTATTCTGCCACATTACTGATTTCATCTTTTATTTCTAGGAGGTTTTGGGGTTTTTTCGTAAAATCTTTTGGTTTCTCTAAGTATCTTAGCATGTCATCTGTGAACAGTGACAGTTTCATTTCCTTCCCAATTTGCATTCCTTTTGTCTATTTCTTGCCTAATTGCTTCACTTAGGACTTCCAGGACTATGATGAATAACAGTGGTGCTGTGGACATCCCTACCTTGTTCCTGATCTTGGGTGGAGAAACCATCACCACTTAACAACCTATTACAAAATGACTACTTCAATTTCTCTACCCTGACTCCTTTAAACCTACAGATAGCCTAAGCAGCAACCCAAGACAGTGTCCTGAACCTCCTTTCATTAACCCAAAACCTCATAAAACAGGGGCCTCCGCCACGCTGGGCTCCAGGGGATTCTAAGCACTCCAGTGCTGCAGTTTCTCTTTTGATCACTACTATCATTCAAACCAGGCACTTTTCTCCCAGTTTTCTCAGGTGGGCAACTTTTTTTTTTTTTTTTTTTTTGACCTTGCAGCGCCCTCTGCTGCCCTAATTAGCCCAACTCCATAAATAGGTCATACTGGATGTTAACAGAAAATAGGTCAGGGGTGAAAAATATTCTTTGCTCACAACTTAAGTCTGCTACTGTTTCTGCTCCCATTCATTCCCCTTTCAACCTCAGAATGCAGCTGCTCTGTGCTGGCCCAAAGAGCCATTCTCCCCGGTGACTCAAAGAGGACTGTCTCGGGGAAGGTGAGATCGCACCCTGAAAGGGTAGATAGATGTTTTCCTGTGGACAGAAAGCTTAATGCAACAGTAAAGACATCAGGAAATGTCTTTGGATGGATATGGACATTGAATCTCCTTTGTACAAAACAATAAGAATACGATTTAAAGGGGAAAGCCTGGATACGCCTGAGTGTGTGGAGATGGCAATGAGTCGTCCTGGTTTCTCTGCTCACTGCCTTCCTGTGCCACATACCATGCCAAGACCCCAGGCTCAGACCTGGGCTGCTGGATGTTGGGACAACAGCAAGCCAGAGTGGGGGCAGGGGGGTGCACAGCAGACATCTTCCACCCTCACGCAGGGGCAGCACTGGGCTCACCCATGACCTCCATTTTGGGGACAGACCTTGCTCAACGCCCTTTGGTCAAGAAGGCTCATGAAGAACCTTACTGTCGTGCTTGGCTGTCCAATACCAAGTGCCATGCCAGCCTGGGAAGGAATGCTGCGAAGGAGAGCCTCTCCCCAGGGCTGCTTTGCTAGCTCTGGAGCAGCCTGTGGAAAGGACAGTCTTGGTCCCACCAGGTGAGTGACATCTTTCATGATGGGGCTGGGAGGGCCTAGCCTGACTCTTGCCAGCCAGATATTTCAAGCCTTCAAGTGTCCTCTCCAGAGGTTCCCAGGGCAGGGAAAACAAACAGACTCCATCTCTCAGTTGCCAAGGGCTAGCAATTGGGAGTGGATATCTGGAACACACAGTTTAGAAGGACTGTGAGGCCACATCTAGACTCAGAGGGAGAGTGAAGTGTCTGTGAGCAGTACCTGCCGGAGAGCAGCAGTGGGGGGTAAGGCCATGCCGATTTTGCATCTGCCACACTGCTCAAGGTATCATGCCTGTAATGAGCACTGCAGAGAAAAATTATCAAAGCCAAATCTCTGGTGGATTATCCTTTTGTTAAAGGGCAAATTTTAAATCTCTATCTTTCCCTGGTTTCCTCCAGATCTCATGGGCCATTGCTCTACTATCAATAGCTATTGCCTGCAGCCTAAGAAATAAAAAAATTTTTTGATGAATAAGATGCTCTGTATCTCTCCCTAAAACCAAAACACACACACACTCACTCCACATATATTTCCCTGTTTAACAGAGAGTGCACGCCTGGCTGACCAGTAGAATCACTGGGGTCAAGATCTCACGCGGGGCCTTGTTCTTGTGAGTCACACGGACCTCACAGCAAAAAACAAGAATGATACTCAGGTGTCCTGAATTCTAGCCCCAGCTATGCCTCTCCCTACCTCCACAGCCTTAAGCAGATTTTACCCCTCCTGGTTTCTGCTTCTTCATCTTTTAAATTAGGGCATAATCCCACGCATTTTCTAAGTATCTTTCCAGGTCTTACATCCTAGAGTGCAAATGTATAATGACCTGAGAGAGTTATTGGTTTATATTCCCCTGTGCATGTTGCTTAAGCTCCGCTTTGCCCAGCAAGGGGAAAAAGCAAAGCTGGCTTCTTCATTGGGGGTATCACAATTTCTTGATTCAATGTGTGTGACTCATCAGAGCCTGGAGGTTTATGCCCAGCTGCCAACTTGGAATCCAGTTATTAGTGCAACTGGGAGAGGGAAAGTGCTGAAAACAGCCTTTGGAAAAAAACATCAATTTGGGAGGGAAAAAAAAGAAGAAACAGGCTGTGCATAGTGCGATAACATTTTGATATCTTATTTATCATCTTCATCCCTAAAACCTACTCTGCGTCCTCCTATCTCTGCTCTGAAAGAGGAAAGGCAGGCAGATCTTTTCCAGGGAAGATGGGGCACCCTCAGGGGACAGAGAGGTATCTGTCTAAGGAGGAAACAGAACAAAGTTGACCCCATTTCCCTTTCAACCATGGTGATGGTTCTGGTTTTTGTAAAGGTGTTCACTCCTGTGGGAACAGGGTTAATAGAAAACTGACATTTGGAGCCAAGACTACAAAAACTGTGAAACTCAGCAACTATTCTCTAGCCAAATTAATATTTTTGCATCTGAAAATTTTCAAAGAAATATTCAAATGTCCCTTAAGGAGCAGAAACAAAAGATGATGATTTTATATAATTGAATTTAACAAATATTTATTAAGTGCCTACAGCTTTTCCCAGCTATCACCTGGGCCAGCTTCTGGACATTGCTGCAGCTCTAAAGTCAGAGGGGTTTTGTCAATGAGCTCGAGGCTGGATGAACAATGACAACAGATTTACCTGTGAGACCCAGACTCACTTAGCTGTGCCTCTGAATAAGTAGCTTAGCTTCAGAAAATGTGCACAACAGCGTGGATAATCTAAAACACCAGGTAATCAAAAATGTTATTTTATGATTGGCTTGAGCATGTATCTCATTATTTTGTAGGCAGGTTTATCTTCCCAGGTGTAAATTTACTTGAGCTGATCTGTAAAGTCTACTGGGGAAAAGCTTTTCAAGAGTCATACATTTCTGAAATTAGGGTCCCAGCGGGCAAGATAGAGAAGTGGCACTTTTTGTCTAATAATGAAAAGAGGAGACACAGGGGTTGACCTCCCTGGTCTACCCAGTGTCCACAGGGGTCTCCTTCCCTACCATGGGTCAGAACCATCAGTGACCACCAGGCAGTCATGGTTCATAGAGATAGAGCTGCTCAGCAGGGTAGCAAATGAGAAATGGCCTGCCTGCAAGGTGCTCAAGATAGGAGGGCCCCCCGCTGCCTGGGAAGCCGGGAACTTAAGCCCATTCTAGCACATTTGGTCCGGGTCCCTTCACAACCTAGATCCTGGGTTGTCACTTGTAACTTTGTCCAAGAGGCTGACCCTCTGTTGCACCCCTAACACGCTAGAATTAAGTCTGAGAAGAGGAAGTGGCAGCTTCATGCTAGAGGGACTTTTGGTAAAGGGCCCAAACGCTGTGTGAAGAGCACAGACCAGCTTCAGAAAGGGGTGTCAGTGAAATGTAAGTCTGGGTGAGCACCTCCATTTCACACATATTGTTGTAAAGCCCCCTCCCTATCTCCCCCTGGCAAAAGAAACTTTTGGCTAGATGATGAATTCCCTTATCCGGTGGGAAAAGGCTGTAAAGATCAAATCACCCTTCCTGTGGGTGAGCAGAAGCCTGTAGTTTATGTAAAGGCATCAGCTCCTGTGGGAAAGACGGAAATAGGAAATTTACATTTGGAACTGGGACTCAAGTGAGTGTGAAACTTAGTAAGTACCAGCTTTAAACCAAAAGGTGTCAATTTATTTGGGTTGGTTTTTAAGTGATTTGAAAGTTCCAAAAAAGAACACTTCTCCCTAAAGAGATGGTTCCAACATTCTGACTTCAAACTTCTGAAAAGATCAAATGTTAAGGCAGATGGTAGGTTTAGAGAATTTTTCTTCCCTATATAATACATAGAGAGCTTTTTTCCTTTTTTGCTTATTTGCTTTATTTTGTTTAGGGAGTGGGAAGCAGGAAGATTGGCCATCCTGAGGAAAAAACTATTTGCACAGCATTTTTGGATAAATTAGAGCAAACAACCAAATCAAAGATTATCAGCTCATAAAGTCCTTAAAGATCACCTAACTTATCTCTTTAGCTTTGTAAATGAGAACAGTGAAACTCAGAAAGGTTCAGATGCTCAGACCCACACAGCTGGGTCCAGTCCAGAACCAAGGAACAGCATGCAGCCTCACTGTACCCCAGTCTTTGTTGAAAATAAAACCCAAGAGTTCCAAAGAGAAATAAAATTATTGTATGCTGGAGGGAGAGGAAGGATGGGAGAAGTTGACCAAAGTAGGAACAATAGCTAAACTTGATATTAGCCTACTGGGAAAAAGACAGCCATCTTGCAAATTGGTTTGGGGGGGGTGGGTAGAGGGACAGGTGGACAAAATAAACTATTGGTCTTGTCTTCAGACCGTGACTATGACCATCAAGCACCTCTCTAAATTCTGCAGAGCTCATTTCTTCCCTGGTGGGAGCTTATAGTCTCCAATAGGTTGCATCAAATAGGCAATTGCTTGGGACTACCCAGTATGGCTTGTTGAGCCTTCTGGTTTTAAAGCAGCAGTCGTAATGCTGGACATACCTCTCAGCCTGGAGCTGTGGGCTCCCAGATAGACACTATCACTTATCCTGTCTTAGAAGCTCATAGGCTGAAGGAATATTCTAGTTCTTGGGAGCTGTACACAGCTAGGGCTGTTGAGTGGACCATGGGTTTTTGCAAAGCCCGTCAGCACAGTGTTCAGCAAAGGAGTGGTGCTAAGATAATATTTGGAAAGGGAACTCGCCTCCTAGTGAATCCTGGTAAGTAGACAGAGCATTGAGCCCTCTTCTTGATGTAATTTAACATTTATTTTTACTCCAATTAGTGGGATTGTGGCATCTTGCCCTGTGTCTGATATTATTCAAGTCTTGCCTGGCTAAAATACCTCTTCTCTACATCCCCAAAATGGTCCAAACCGTGGCGGTACACCCATGCATCGGGATGCAGCTTCTGCTAAATTTTCGCAAAACCACTCACCTTCCTCGTCAACTGCTTGATGGTTCTGTTGCCCTCAAAGCCTTGCTGGTTTTCTGTTAGAGGAAAAGAAATGCCCACAGACTTGGGTTTTTATTTCATTGTAAAAAGAGAAATGTTGGTGATGTGTTCGGTTACTTGGGAGGACAATCGTGATGACTTCTTATGACCGACTGGATGCTGAGCAATGTGCTGCATGCTTCCTACTCCTTATCACACCCAACCCCTCCTCACCTCTGTGGGCATGAGTCTCACTTCCTAGAAGAGAACTTTTTATATTTTTATTCTAATGTTTATAAAAGCACAGAAAGGTTGGCTTATTCAAGTTGGTGTCATAAAAAAAAAAGACCTAGATTGTAATTCTGGCACTCAGATTTATTAATGAGAGGATGAAATGTTTGGGAGGAAGTCACTGAGGCTTTGGTCTTGAAAGTTGCTGAAATAATCCCTAGAGAAGCTGCTGCTCTCAGATGTCAGTAAGGTCCTGATAACAGGACCACCAGAAACCATTTACATATTTCCAATCCTTACAGCAACATCACCAAGCAGGTGGGCATTGCCCCCAATTTACAAATAGGGAAACTGAGGTACAGCAAGGTAAAGACTTGCCCTGGGTTTCAAAGACAAGTCTGTCTGATTCCTAAGCCTCAGTTATTTCAAGTTAACTGCAACAACCAACATGTTACATTATTATCTAATTAAAGAAACAATCTAATCAACTAGGTGATAAAGATTGATTAAATTTTGTTCCACAGTTCCGCTCCCTTTCCAGAATAGCCACACAATTGTGTCATAACACAACATTGTGCCTCTATCTTTGCACTTACCCCAGGAGAACTGGGGGAGCATGGCCCCCTGGTGGAAGGGTCCTGGTGGTATTTGTAAAGCAGTTTGTGGGGGTGTGAACCAGGGTGGATCTGAAAAATTATTCTTTGGAAAAGGAACGAAAGTGACAGTAAGCCCAAGTAAGTCTGAATAATTAATACCTTCAAATTTCTTTCTAGAACATTGATTCCTAAATTTCCATTCTGTTTTAGAGCCCAGGTCCAAACCCAGCAGCCAACCTCACTGATAGATTCCAATTTTGACAATTGCTGTGGTGTGTCTACTTTGGACAAGACTCTGCTGTTTTCTTTCTCATGTATTTTATCTAATAGATGAGAATGACAACCCTAGCAGAGCACTGAACCACGGAGTCAGGCTGTTAGAAAGCTTAATTTCTCCCTATAGTTGGTGGAATTTTCCTTGGGTCTAAGGGAAAACTTTCTGAGCCTCTCTTTTCTTTCTCTGTAAAAATGGGGAAAGGGATTCCTACTTCTGTTTGACCTAAGCAGGCATGCCTCAGAGTAGTACAGACACATCTCCAGTAATTGACAATAACACAAGGAAAAAGGAAGAATCCCTGGTAGTCCACAAACTATCCCCAAAATGATTGTGAAGAGCTGACTTCATCAGGGGGATTCTTAGAAGATGAGTAGATTTTTTTTAAGATTCATTTATTTCTGCATACAAGAACTGGAGTTTAGGCCAGAGCTGTCAAGCAGGAGGGAAGTAAGAGGATTTACCAGAGACAGAGTGGGGAGCAGAACAGGTGGATTGACTGAAATGCACTGCTGAGGGGAGCAGCGGGTGGTCAGGAGAGGTCTGCTGTGCCATGTGGGTCAGCTCCCTGGCCAGGGATAGAATTCGTGCTGCAGTGGCTGTGGAGAGCTTCATAGTGCTTTGCTTTAATCCCTGCTGCCACCAGGGAGGGCCCCGAGTAGATATTTAAGTAGGTAAGAAAGGGAGTCTGGGCCTCTGAGTTTTTGTAGAGTCTCATGTCATTGTGTGACATGTCAGCCAACCAGCTGACATTTGGAAAAGGAACAACTCTTAAAGTTAGACCAGGTATGTTTTAAAGATTACTTATGTCTAAACAGAAATCGCCACTCTTAGGAATTCGGGGACAATCCCTGAATTACTCACCAAGCAGTCAGCACCCTTGGGGTTGGTGCCGTGGGTCTTTCCATGAAAATGCCGGTGAGGCCAGCCTCCGAGGGAGCCCGTAGCACTGTTTCTTCAACACTTGGAACGTCTACACTTGTTCTGGTTCTGGCTGGAGCCATGTATCTGACCAGTGGAATCTGAATTGAACTTTTAGAGTGCAGCGGCACAGAGAATTTAGGAAGAAAGGGGTAAGGCGGGAAGCTGGAACAGATGGCGTAGCAGTGACAGCCAGATCCAAAGGAGGCAGTGAGATGTAGCCTGAACCACAGTTCTCATGTTATCCAGCCAATGCAGCTAGGACAAGAGTAGTCTCACCTCTGTAACTCTCAAAATATTGGAGCCAAGAGACTTGGGGAGAGCCATGTTAGATTTTTTAGAACTGACACTGATAACAAACTGACTTTTAGGGGAAAATTGATGACTAATATTTAAGGAAAGATTTAAGAGCGAAGGCAAATAATCAAGATAATCAGAAAGATCATGGACTTCTGGAAAGTTAGCCCAGCCTGCCTAGTGGGAGCGGCTTCGCCTTGCCCTGGCTGAACTCTTCCTCAGAGGGCTGCCCCTACCCACAGTGGTGGCACTCAGCACCAAGAGCAGCTCAGTTTGGAAGTGCAAGAGAAAGATCCCCTAGTCCAAACGCAGCCATGGCCCTTCTCTCCATCTTGCACTATGGAGAGGGATATTTTGAGTGCCGTCCACCATTCTCAAAACAAACCTCACTTCAGTTACCTTGAACATAGTTGAAATTTTGCCCCGTGAGGGTGTCTCTATTTCCCACAGCGGCCGTGCCCTCTTGACAGCTGTCTAGCGTTTAACTCTTACTGATAATTCCTAAAAGATACCAACAACCCAAAGCATATCGCAAAGTAAAAGTTCAACTTTCATGGCCAGATTATTGCCCATTTGAGAAAAGCAAGAATCAGAAAGTCCAAGTGAATGTTATGTTAGTTCCAAATGACCTTCCTACAATCCCTTACGCCTAATACAGTGTAAGGTTAAAAAAAAAAAAAAAACACTTCCGTGCTGACTCATGTGTCCAGATCCAGCTAGAGTCCAGTACGCAAGTGGTGCTCATTTCCAAATTAGTCAGAATGTTAATCCAAATGGCCATGCAGTGCCTTCTTTATTTAGAATTCTCATCTCTCCCAATGAACTGTTGAAAATTTTCTCCCAGCGGTGTTACAGTCATCTCTCTTTTGATCCCTTTATTCGTGATGTGTACAGCAATGAAAAATTGGTTGAGATTCAAAAAACATCCATGAGATTTACCTTAAGCTTTGCCTGTCAGAGAGATTCTAAGAGCTAAAAAGATGGGAAACTGACATTTGGGAACTAGATTAAAAAGAAAATCCAAATTAATCCCAAGGAGCAATGCTCACTAGATAGTTATTTAGACTAAGCACATGAACCTTGCAAGCCTACTTGCTCTGTTGGCTGGACTGTCCCTATTTTGCCTGGAAGAGTAATAATAACAGTCCTGTCTTGGGAAGAGAGAAATGTCAACCTCCAGCCCTAAAAATTCTTTGTGAATTGGTTTGTTTCAAAAGAGTTTATGCTTACACACAGTGTTCTGGAAGTAATAGAAAGGTGCATTAGATGTTCCTTCAAATGGAAATGAAATGTAAATTTAGATTGTAAATATACAACTGCAGTAAACAAATAGCAAGGAAAAAGATGAAGCGATTGGAAACTTGCTGTGTTTCTCTAACCCTAAAGGAAATGTTTCCATAAATAGTATTAAACTGAGGAGAAGGGGCGGATGAGAAAGGATGAAATGAGAGGCAAAGATGTGTCTCCTAATTGTCTTCACATTGCTGAAGTGGAAATTATTTTTCAATCAAATTTCTCTGAGCGGAAGAAAGCAAGCACGGCTGTTTTCAGACCAAAGGGAACATGGCCGAGCGTCTCTGATAACTGATCTTGAGGCGGCTCCCGGAGGATGACAAATGCTAGACTGTCCTGGTTGAGGTTGAGCACAAAAATAAACCCAAGCAAGTCCGCAGACACAAGAAGTCTCACAGGATGGGATTGCCCCTGGATTTTCTGCCTGGCCTCTAGCCCCTCCTGTCTCAGCACAGTGGATTAGCTCCCAAGGAGCTGGTCCCAGGATAGCACGCCAGGAATTTTAAGGAGGAATCCAGTTTAAGATCACTCAGAAGACCCAGCATATTCTCACTTCAAGATTCTCTTCCGCCAGCTGTTTTTAGGGAGAGTTCTGTGGAGGAAAGTTTAAAAAAAAAAAAGTTAAAGTTCTATAAAGTAGAAATAAAGACGTTAAATATTTGACTGACAAACAGATTAAAAATCTGGTGTGTGTCTGCATCTGGTCAAGGAGACTTGGTCAAGGAGAAAGCCGGCAGCCCCGAGGCCACGCTGTTCCCACGGCTGTCTTGCGAGATTCAGGCCGCTCTCCGTGCCAGGAGGGCACATCAGGAGTTGTCCTCTAGGGGGAGAGCGGCCCTGGCACAGGCAGTTTGTGTAAAGCTGTTTGCTGTGGTGTAGCACAGGGAGTTCAGGCGGAAAGCTGGTTTTCGGACAAGGAACCAGGCTGACCATCAACCCCAGTGAGTATGCACGGGTGAAGGGCACCGGTGCCCACAGCCTGTTCCTTTTCTGTCTGCTCCCCTGGAGGGCACACGCTAGTTTAGCCCAGTCCATCCAAGGAAGACTTATCTGGAAAAGAGGGGGAAAACCCCTCAAACGCTCTCTTTTAAACATGCCCCTGGAAAAGCTCCCTCACTCACCCCCTCTTGAACCAGTTTCCAGTAAACCAGAATCCAAGTTGATGCCAGCAGTTTTGATAAAAAGGAAAGAAACAGCCCCAGAGTATAATAAAGTAGAAATTATGTGGGTGGCTGCAAAACGTAGGCCACGGAGGGGCAAGGGAGGATAAATGGGTGGCCAGAACCAGGGCAGCAACTTACACAGAAAAAGGGGAGAAACAACAAAACCTGTAAAGTGAGTAAAGTGTCTTTCTCAGGCACCTCTGCCGGTCTTGGTCCTGGCAGCCACCTCCTGGCTGATCACCCAATGGCCTGTAGTGTTAGTGCAGTTGTGGGGTCAGGACCAGATTGACCCCAGACACTTTTGCATGTTCCTGTTTTTGTAAAGCCTCCCCTGACTGTGAGGACAGAGGCAGCGGCTATCAGCTGACATTTGGAAAAGGGACTCTTCTAACTGTGAATCCCAGTAAGTTTGAAACGGAAGGCATAGGGGGAGGGTTAAAACTAGTCTTTCTTCTGACTTAATTTATCTCCTCCCCACCCCAATCCCAAGTTAGTTTCCCAATCTAATGTTTGTGTTGGGAGGTTATGGTCCCCATCAGAGCAATTAGAACCCCATTGTACAGAGACCAAATATCCTTCAGTTAAAAACATTCCCATCATCCATCTTAGCAAGATTATTGGTATAGGGAGAAAAATTGAAGACAGGATCTTGAGGGATTCAGCTGAAGCCAGGGAATGTTTGCCAAAAAGATAGAAAGGAAATTGGCATATTGTGACTATGCAAATTTAGTAGACCAAATATAAATCTTCCTGACTTAGCTTCTAAAATGCCCCTAAATTTATCTCCTGAAATAATGGGACTCTGCGATTTCATTAATGAATGCTGGAAATTCTAGATTTCTTTTTTTCCTTTTTCCCTTCACTTTATATCTCTCTTACAAAAACTGTTTTCCATCCACCGTCCAGTAACTGAGGTCTCTGTCAGCAGCACTGTCAGGCAAGCGCTCAGCCCCACTTTCACCCAGTTAACTGAAATCTGAGCTCCGCTTTAACTTGGCTCATGTGAGTACAGGGGGATTTCGTATGTCTTCAGCATCCAGTGGATAGAGCAGTGCAGTCTCTCCTTCAAATACATATCCACTCCTCTATATGGTAATAATGTGTAAGTACTTGGAAACACTCAAATGCTCTACATAAAAGTAAGGAACTACGTTGCTATTGGCACTTCCTAAAAATCTGCGTTCCTGGTGGGCTTCTCAGTGGGCTTATAAACCTATACCAGGGCCAGCTGCTGAGGCGCCTGGTAGCTGGGCTTCATGTATTCAGATCTGCTCTCTGCAATCAGGAGTGAATGCACCCGTAGAGAGGCCGGTCCCAAAGCACAGCCCATAGCTGGGAAAGACTGGTTTAGGGGAGTTTCAGTAGTAGAGAGGTGCTGAGCCCGCACCCCTGGAGGAGGCAAAGCAGCCCTGGGACAGAGGACTTGGCATGGTCTGGGGTAGACCAGCTGAAAAAGAGGCAGTGTAGTTAGCCTGGCGTGGTCATGCACAGAAGCGCCTTCTTGGCTGAGTAGAATCAGCAGAAACAATGAGTAACACATGACATTGGTCTCTGATCACTCAGTGGTCTCTGAGCACCTAGTTAAAGCTCCAGGAGCTTCAGAGGACCATCCTGGAAGGCTCAAGTCATCCCTTTTAAAAGGGTGAGCAGCCAGAGGAGGGCCAGACAGGAGACTTGTGTCTTTGGTCTCTTGCTGGAAACATACAAAAGCAGAGTTCTGCAGTAGGTTTCCCAGAATGTGCAGGGAAGCTGGGACTCCATCTCTGTCCTTGCGTAGCCTCTTAGGGGACTGAAAACTGTGCCCACTACACTGACAAATGTTGATAAGGTCAGGGAGTTTGACAGCTTAACCATGCAAAGAAAAATATCTGTGCAGGCCAGCAACCTTCCAAAGCCCTGGGCAGCAATGAGATGCTAGATTTTCCATGCCATGGACTTTGTCTTGGTATGCAGGGGTTATAGAGCAAAGCTGAGTCCAAGGGACCTATGATTAAATTCTGCTTTCCTTCAGCCAGCAAAGCACAGAGATGATTGTCACAGCAACACTTTGTGCCTTCTGTTTGAAGGCTTCAGCTGGGGACAGTCATCTTGACTCTGCTCTTGTCCTGCTCATGTCCTCATGTCCTGCGGGCTGAAGTCAGGCATCTTTAAACAGTGATGCTATAAGAAGAACAAGACGAGAGGGTCACTTTAATCCTTGACCACTGTCTTTAAAGCAGATGAACACTTCTTACCTAACTAGTAGCTTTTTCTTCTCACCCTTCTCATGTTGATAAGCAAGTTAAGGCATTGGCCCTTTGCTAAGAGACTAACACAAATTCAGTCAAAACAGTTGAAGAGTTTAAAAGCTGAATGCAATTAAAAAGTTAAAAAATGTTTCTCACCTTCTTTGGAAATGGATTTTGCTCACCATTGTGCCAAATAGTGAGACTGCCTGAATTTAGCCACTTCTACCTCTTTGGGGCACCCACTATACGCAGCTTAGAAGAACCCAGGCTTCCGGTGGTTATGACTGTCAGCAATGGAAACTGTGTTTGGGCAAAGAACGAAATTTACAGCAGCCACCAGAAACACAGATTTCCTTTTCAAATCTACCACAGGAGCCGCTGGTCTGCCCTGTGAGGTCAGGAGAGCATGGCTGAACCTGCCGGTGACTGGCCAGCCCAGTTTGACTGGGATTGAAGGGTTTCCCAGGACAGAGGTCTTTCTTTGCTAATCCCAGACTGGCCCCTCAGACAAATGAATCACCATAACAAACTGAAATGTAAACTTTCTGTGAGATGCTACTCACATTTCACTAAGGTCAAGACTGACAGAAAAGGCTCTGTAAGAAGGAAGCTAAATGTGTCCATCATTTTCATTTCTTATGCCAGAGCATGAAGGGAAACTATGGAAATAATGTTTCCTGAGGCTGGATCCTAAGCCTCATCTAATTCTAGTCAGCTTCCAAAGAGCCAAACACTCTCCTCCTGTCTCTTTGTAATCAATTCATTGTCATCAGAAGTGTGTGACACCTAGAAGGGAAGGGAGGACATGTCTTGAAAACTGATCAGAGAAATTGTCCTGAAAATGACGCTGTAAAATGGAAATGAGACCTTTAGAAAGAGAGATGCTAAACATGAGAAATCAGGAGCCTCCCAAGGAAACCAGAGGAAATGGGGAGGGGTGGGAGGAGGGGCGGGAGGGGGGAGAAGTGTGGGGGTGGTCCTCTGACCTGGGGTGGGAAGACTCAGGTGTAGGCTACTCTGGAGACCCTTCTCCTCAGAAGTAAAGAGGAAGAGCCTCAGGCGTCCCCCTGAGGATTTTGTAAAGGCCCCTGTTACAGTGCTAACTCTGGTGTTGGCTTCGGAAAGCTGACATTTGGACAAGGGACCATTTTGACTGTCCATCCAAGTAAGTGTAACAGCGCAGGAGTATTCTGGGGTTTCACCCCTGGTGTCAGGAATGAAAGAAACGTATTGTTGTCTGGGAACCAGCTCTTGCTTGAAGCTGGCCGGTAGCCTCCCAGGTTCTTTCTCTTTATTTAATCTCGATGCTTAGTTTTCCTTTTGGATGCTGAGCCACAAGGTCTATCCCCAAGCTGTTGAGTAAAGCTGACCTTGACCCTGAAAAATCGGAAAGAATTTTCACTGCTTTCAGAGCTTTCTCTAGAGGTGATGCACAACTTGGGGGGTAGGGAGAAGAGAAATCACCCTTTCCACTGGACTTCCCTGAGTAACTCATTCTAACTCATTCTGCCATTTCCGGTCATAGGTTCTTTCTTAGACCCGTCTTAAATTCTCTGGCCAGACTGAGGCCATTTCCATCGGTATCATCCACAGTGAAGCAGGATCATTGAGAGCAGAGTCTGATAGGTTTGTGGCATTCAGTTCAGATGCATTTTAAGTGAAAGCAGAGAGGGAAAACATGAAGACCGAGTGGGAATCTGAGGTTTTATTTCAAATCCCTCTATGTACCCTGCATGTCTCCTACTGCTTCTGATACAAAACGATAGACAGACAGGGGAGAAGAAAGGCTGGGAAGAAATATGCATCCACTGTGGCCATTCTTATTGCTGAAACCACTAGGCAAAGGACTACAATTAATTCCAAAGAATTTCAGATACAAGGCTTAATACCTTTCTCCTCGTGGTGACTCGTATCCTTGCTGATAATTAGAGCAGATAGAAAGATTGGGTTTGGTGTGTTTGCTGCAGCACCCCGCCGGGAAGAGAGAGCAATGCTGACTGTTTTTTTAAGATTCATAAAGTTCCTTCTGTCAGTCGTTGTAAAACTCCCTGCTGCAGGGAGAAGCATGACAGCTCCGAGATGCTGGTATTTGGAAAGGGATGCAAAGCCCAGCAAGCTGCAGAGACCCTCACTCACGGGGCCTGGTGTGTTTTTGCATTTAAGACCTTGTGGCCCTTTCTAGCAAGGGTTCTAATGGAGTCAAATGGAAATGGATCAAGGAGAGTCTGGAGTCCCATGGGTGTTCAGAAACAATAAATGAAAGGCATGAGAGACAGGAAGAAGGAAAAACTAAAACATAGGATTAGATCTTTCATTACCGCTTGGTCATAGCCGGGGGAGCTGGGAGCAGGAGATGGGGATCATCGCTGCTCTGTGAGGGCTATGTCTCCCCCTGCAGAAGGGACGCGAGTCCAGCCCTTGCCTGGCAGTGCAGGCAGAGCCCATGGGGTGGGGGGAACGAGCAGAGTCTCTGTGTTGTGTGCACGGGAGGTGGTCTGAGGTCCTGCCCACCTGCTCCCCTGAGAGCAGCTCAGTGCACACCAGCTGGGAGTTCTTTCCTTTTCGATTTATTTATTTATGCATACAGAACTGGGATACAGACCAGAGGTGCAGGGGCGGTGAGAGGATTCACCAGAGACACAGTGGGGAGCAGTGGGTGAGACAAGAGAGGTCTGTCTCTGTCTAAAGCATCTGCAGCTAACTTCATAGTGCTGTGCTTTAAGGCATTACACCACCAGGGAAGGCCCAGAAAACCTGGTTCTAATGCATAGTCTATTGCCCAGATTTTTGGTGAGTTTCTTCAAGCCCAATACTGGAAGAGCCAAAGCTGAGAAGTTGACATTTGAGCCTGGGATCATTTTGACTGAAATATGCCAAAAGGGTCTGAAAGGCCAAAACTGCCTCCCAAGCTCGGCTTTTGTTGTTAGCTCTCTGGCAGTTGTCATTTCAGCAAAACACAACCACTTAGAAAGGTCAGCTCTTCATTAGCCAGACAAATGAGGACAACATATTGACCAGAGATAAGGAGCAAGGAGCCCAGATCTCAGTGTCTGGGAGCCTGGCATTTCCAGTCTTTTAATCATGGCTAGCCAGGGAACATATGCTGCCTCAGAGAAGGCAGATCAATTGTGCCTGAGGACCTGGTGTCACCAAGCAAAGGCTTGGAGATGGAAATGAAATGCAGATTGAGATGTTTCTGGGATGGAGGAAGAGACAGGCTTGCAGATGCTTTTAAAACTGGCCGCGTGTCAGAAATTACAACGATACCAGTGTAAAGAAACAAACAGTCCTAGTAAGTGTCCTAGTGTCTGCTCCAGAATCCGGCCAATGGTAGCTCCCCAGTCCCACATCGCATAGAAACTGGAGATGCCCTTTGAAGTGGCAGCAAGAAAGGCTGGGGTCTAAGATGACTAAGAGTCACCTGCCAGTTATTGCAAAGGGCTGGGTGGATGTGTGGCATCCTCCTCCAACAAACCAGTGTTTGGGCAGGGGACGAGCTTATCGGTCCTTCCAAGTAAGTCTCCCATGACATTGCTGTAGAGTGTGGCGGATCTGATGGTCACAGGCACGTGGTGCAAATGGTTGTGCGGGTGGCAGGGGAGTTGGGGACACAAAGCTAAAGGCGATAGATCAAGTCTGCTGTGGGGGAGGAATGGTGGAAGAATGGCCAGGAAAGAGAACTGGGACCTGAAAGCAGCAACTTAAAAATGCAAGTCACCCAACCTGTGTTGTCCTCACACATTCTTAGTGCTTGTGGGAGATGAGGTGGAGTGGCAGGAGTGGACGACAGATACTGCGCAGGGTGGGGGGCGACATAGAGAAATGGACAGAAAAGGAACAAGGTGATCAGAGCCTCATGCTGGGTTAATGCAAAGAAAATGAGATGTTCCCCAAAATTCACAAAGAAATAAAATCCTTCCCAGAGTCAGAAAGATGTAATAAAGAGACCTAATTAAAATGCACTTCAGAATCATATGATCATCGGGAGGGAAATTAAATCTTAAAAGAAGAAGAATTTTTTAAATGCCCACGCATAAAGCAAATGGGCTTCCACCTTTAATTAGAAAGCCAGTGGCACTCAGGGCACGTTAGCCCTCCCTTAATCCCCTCTCTGGGGTTCTCAGTCCCTCCAGACACACATGGCCACAGCTGCTCTAAGCCCTGAATCTCCTCTGGCTAATACCCTTGCTCCTGTGTCTGCAAGGGGAAGAGAGAGGCTGCCTGCCTGTCTGGGGTGGGCGGGGTGGGGCCCAGGTGTAGGCGCCAGCTCTCTTCTGCCTGGTTTTTGTTGAGCTTCCTATCACCGTGGAATAGCGGTAACCAGAACTTCTATTTTGGGCAAGGGACAAGTTTAACAGTCATTCCAAGTAAGTCAAAGAAAATCTTCCATCACTGGGTTAATGCAACCTTTACACTCCAGAAAGAATCATCAGAAGTCTGTTCCTCTATTTCTCTGCTCTAGGTATAACTTTATCTGGAACATAGCAAACCGCCCCGAAAGTGATTTATGCCCTGACGGGTCTTCAGTTCCCTGCCCCAGGGGAGGGGACAGAGCCCCGGGTCTGCAGTCGTGGTCAGCCTCTAGCATCCCCACTTGACATCTGTGGTGATCGGAGAAGCTGGTCCTTAGTGGCACAGGTCTCAGGAACAGGGAACTGGGACAGCTCTCAGCTGACAGAAGATGTTAAGAATCTAGAAAAACAAGGATGAGTCAACTTCAGAGAAAGCTGAAGTGTGGGATGGTTCAAAGGATGACAAAGGGCAGGGGTGTCCAGATTCACTCTGGTGTTCAGACTAGAGAGAAAGAGGATTTCTCTCACTCTGATGAAAAATTTGGCAGAAAAATCAGAACAGATCTCACCTATCAAGCCTTTCCTAATCACAGCCTTTTATCTCAGGTTCTCTCAGTTGTTCCAGCAGGGATGGTAGGAAAGGGCCAGTAATGACTTTGACGTTGTAGAAGCCATACCAGGAAGGGTTCACAAGATAAGTGGGGGAGAGGGTGCCTTAGGGTTTGGAGAATTTGAAGCAATGGTTTTTGTAAGGGCTTAGAACATTGTGGGTCTAACTATGGAAACAACAAATTAACCTTTGGGGCAGGAACTAGGCTCATCATTAAACCCAGTAAGTACTTTATCCGTGCTCAGGAAACGATTCTCTAATTTCTGGGGGTCACCTGTGTAAGATCTAGAACACGGGTATAACCCTAGACCATGAGAACCTAGCAGGAGAATTTACGTTTGTCCCTTTTCATAACGGTAAGGATGGCTGGCAACTGAATATCTGAGTTTTCCAGGGGAACTTCGGTCTTGAATATTTAATTCAGAACTAGAAAATATGATTCACGGTTCTGTTTTTGCCACTGCCATCATTTGCTAATGTGACATGTGAAGTGAATTCAGACAGAATGACTGCATCTTCACTTTCATCTTGCATGATTATTTTAGCTTTGAGTACTGCAAGTGTTTGGAAGAAATGGTAGAAACATGGCTATCAAAGAGACAAGCAAACCAGGAGACCCAGAGAAACCAGCAGAGAGAATGCCAGACAGTATAACCTTCCCAAGTTAGTCCAGTGTTGTGTCTGTCTTGGTAGAGGGCAAAGGCATTTAGAAAAATGCTAATAAGAATTGATACCAGGGAAATGGGGAGCAGGCTTACTCAATGAGAAAAAAACTAAGCAATGATCCTAAGAGGAAAATTGTAACTTGGAAAAATCGAATATTTTTTTTTCCAGTGGAGTTTAAACAGTGTGATAGCACATTTGCATTTAGTAAATTACATTTTGGGTAAAAAAAAGAATAAACTGTTAAAAACAGCTGTCTGAGACAGCTAGATAACTAGATAACAAATAGGTAGGTAGGTAGATGGTAGATAAAAGATAGACAGAGGGAGAGAAATGTAAGAAACATGAAACAAATGGTTCACAACTGAAATAAGAACTTTGAAAATTTTGAATATGTTCACTTTGTAACCAATCCTCAAAGAGTAAGAACAAGAACTAGAAAGATGGAAGCTTTCCAAGTCCAGATTTCCCAAATGTCTTAGCCATTCAGCAACATGGAAGAATACTTTTTCTTCCCTTTTTCTACATTAGAAATTAAAGACATGAATATTGAGGATTTGGACAGCCCAGACACTTAGAGTGAAAATTACATGATAAAGTGCCTCACAGCTAGAGTGGATAAGGCACATTTAGACATCAAAGTCTTTTTCTTCTCTCCCTGGATAAGACAGGAAAGTAGTGCTCTTCTCTCTCTGTATTGAGGGTCTGGTTGCTCAGAGAGTGCCCCAGGGTTACAGAGTGAGACAATGGCAGAGCTGAACCATGAAATCTGGAGACCCTCCTAATGGTCAGCCTGCTCCCCCCAGAAAGGTCCAGGGCCCCTGGCCCAGGTGAAAATGTAATGCATGCAGGGAAAATGCCACACACACCTCCGTGCCACTGAGAGCAACTTCGGGTATGAATACTTTAACCAGCAGGGAACAACCAACTCAGAGCCCCAAATATGTGAAAACTTAAGGGGGGTTGCCAGCTACAGGGAGTTTTTTCCATGCAGTGCTTCCAAAAACGTTTAGTGGTTGGTAGTTGCTATAGGTTTTGAAACTGAAGAACATCACAGCACGGCAGAATTGTTTGGAACAGGGAGTACGATTAGGATTAATGAGATGAAAGAAAATTCTGGCTAGAGGGCTAGAAAAGTCCTAACAGGAAAGATATGCTAAATCTTTGGAGTGTTCCTTCTAGAAAAGACTTGTCCCATTTATCCAAGAAGCCTAGAGCAAACACCAATCAAATTCCATATACCACTGACCTTTTTCACATTTAAAAGTTTCTGCAGTATTCCAATATCTTTGTCTTCTTGGCTAAGTCTTGCAGGTCCTAAATGCCAAGGGCAACAGTTCTGTTTCTAGGCCCAAATCCCCCAGCCCCACACTTTACCCCACAGGCTGTTTTTGTAGAGGAGTGTGATGCTGTGTGAATGATGGAGGCAAAGTGATCTTCGGCTCAGGAACTTTTCTGAGAGTCAAGCCTTGTAAGTAAAACAGGCTTCCTGGTTCACCCTAGTCCCTACCTCAGTTTCGTTACATATTGAGGAGAACCTTTCCAATGTAGCAGTATCTGATCCTAAAGAAAGAAAAATTCCAGGTACAGCACAAGCTCTTTAGTCATGTGATTCTTTGGAGAATTTCCATGTGTTGTCTTTGAGACAATTAATCATGCTAATGAAATGGGCTGACCCACAACTTTAAAATAGAATTTAATTTTTTTTAAAAAGTGTCAGTATCTCTGTGGGCCACACCGCTTGCTGTTTGAATGTCTAGACTCACAAAATGGAAACCTAAGTCTGTGGCTTTGAGCTTAAAGATTTATCCTGAGTCTGGGACTTAGAGAGGTATGAGAAAAGCTGTTCCCTGCTCAGCTGGCAGGACATTTCTGGATCAGTGTCAGGAGAAAGCCAGGCAGACAGGTTGGAGAGGTGACATGTGTGACAGGTGTGTGCCCTGTTTCTGTAAAGCAGCTGACAACAGTGAGAACAGCGGCGCTGCAGACAAGCTCATTTTTGGGACAGGAACTCATTTAACAGTTAGGCCCAGTAAGTATAAGAGGAAAGTGAAATTTTTATGTCTTTTCCTATGATTTGTTCTAGCCTTACATTTGAGTTATCCTTTTTAGACTCCAGATGTACTTTTTGTGCCCCTTTTAAATATGTGTGACTTAAGGCCTGCCGCCCACCCATCCTCTCCTGTATGACGGGGAGACACTTGCGGCCATGTCTTCTCATGAAGAAGTTGACAGTGAAGCGTTGACAGCTATGTGAAGGCATTTCTGATCTTTGTCTACAGGCCCCTCATGGTGGTGTGTGTTTTGAGATTTTTTTTTACAGCAACAGGGAGGGGAAGAAATGGCCAGCAGTTCCAACCAAGATCATAAGCTCTGCCTGGTGTTTGTGGGTGCAAAGAAGCTGTTGGTTGTGAGAGGTTCAGGATGGGTCTCTGGCAGAGATGTTTGTGTAAAGGGTTGACCCAGGGTGTGAATACAGGAGGTTCTTATGTACTCACTTTTGGGAAAGGGACCCAGCTCATCATCCAGCCATGTAAGTCCTTCTGCTCAGAATATGGGAATCTAAATGTGGTCCCCATGGGAATATTTCCAAATCCTGATGAATCATCTCAGGTGTCACTGTCGTGGTTTGCACCGTCCTGAGCCCCTCGGAAGTTCTAGCTGTGTGGATGCAGTAGGTGATGCAGCCAGTGTTTTAGAGGGTATCTGAGTGTTCTGTCACTGTATTTGACTACAAGGCAATGAGTGGAAATTCTGGGCTCCTGCAAACAAAGGATGCCACTTTGGGGGTGTGCTCCATGGGGGCAAATATATAGGGGCTGCTTTGTTAGTAATACCTTTGCAATGAAAATGACTTTCATAGAAATTGTAGAAATGTCTATGTAGAGAGAGGTTTGATCTTTCCTCTGTTTCTCTCTTCATGACCTCTTCTCTCTGTCTGACTTAAGGACCTTAATATGGAACAAATATTAATCATTTCATTTCTTAGCCCCTTCACTCATCAAGTCTGACAAGAGGGATTGATGACATAAAGTCCAGACAGGGGAAGGACAAAGAATTCAACTCCCAATGTCTATGGAGCTGACCTTGATAACTTTTAATCAACTAACCAGCACCCTATGTTGAATTGAGATCAAAGAGGGTGACTGCAGGTGATATTAGCCAGCAAGTACCTGGCCAGAACCCTGCTGTGCTTGTAGGGGTTATATGCAGTGCTCATTGAGGGCTCATTCACTGCCCATCTGGCAAGAGGGCATGGAGAGACTGCGAGTGAGAGAGTGACAGGAGGTTTCTGTTATGAAGCACCTCACAGTGTAACCACTGGCAGCACTTGGAAACTGGTCTTTGGGACTGGAACAAGACTTCAGGTCATGCCTGGTAGGTAACAGAAACCATGAGGTGAATATATTCCTTGAAAACAGGGGGTACTGCAGAGAGAACCCCTGGCTGATGGAATCCTTCCTTTTCCCACTGGGAGGTGGTCTCCCTGAGGAAACCTGCTTTCAGTCAGAATGTGGGTCATACCTATTTCCATGGCTGAGACTTCCCTTTCCACCTGGGAATGCAAATTTCTCCCTGCTCCAGCTTCCTTCACTCTTCATTACTGTGTGTGTCCTTTGCAACCATGAGCTTGGGAGTTAATTTATCATCAGGGCTCTGTCACTCTGGGCAACAGAATGAAAAGGTTTCTCAAAATGAGACTAGAATTCTTGCTTATTCTGATCACTTTTCTGAGCTGATATATGTAAACAGGAGGAAGAAGGCTAGAATGACCTGCTAATGAGTGTTTTAGAATGACTCTCAGGAAATTTACTTAACATCCTACACACTCAGCTTCTGAGAGGACTCGTTGATGGGGGAAAAGCAAAAGTTTGGCCCTCTAAAAACATAATCAAACGCCAAACCTCTCCCCCAAAGCAGTGCCATAATTCATTATTTACCAATTATAAAATGACTACATGATAATTAGCATGAAATTATATAGATGAGTAGTTTGAGTATGTTGAACTCATAATTAAGATGCAAATTATAGAAGTTCTGGAACATGCCACCAGCAGTACCTCATACAGAGTGGTCCCTGAAGACAAACTGTGTTTGGGCATGACTAATTTGTGGCATGGGCTATATACTGTTCAAACCTGTGTGAAAACTGAGTTTATGTCTCATGGGTGTCAATTTGGGGTCTAGATTAACTATGCTCGGTGTGAGAAGGGCTCCCTCTCACAGTCCAAAAGCATAGCAAAGTGGCCTGTTCTTACAGAAAAAGGAGAACAAGACTGTGTGTGATGCATGTCAGAGCCTCTGGGTGTCCCACCACCCTGGGGGGGCTGGCTGCAAGGTCTCCCTGGAGGTATTTGTTAAAGGCTATATTACTGTGGCAATAACAACAATGCCCCACGCTTTGGAGCAGGGACCAGACTGACAGTAAAGCCAAGTAAGTGAGGGGAAGGGTCAGTCTCCAAAGCTGACCAGCGTGCATAGCAGGGATGACTGCAGTTTCACAGGAGTTACAACGCTACCGCTCCCAAGCTTATGTTTGTTGCACTAGTTCAAAATCTGCTTGTAAATGAACTCTGGCAATCCTCAGAATTAGGTCATGAAAAAGAAGGAAATTCCACTGGCTCCCTTGCTGGCTCTGAATATATGGAGACACTAAGGATATTAGACAAAATCTATATTCTGATAAGACTAAAAAAAAAAACCTAACATCTCAGAAATCAGGTTCTGCCATAAGAATCTATGCTCTCCAAAAAGAAAACAGTCAGTTTTTTTTTGTTGTGTTTTGTTTGTGCGTGTGTTGCTGCCCTTGGTAAGAACTATGGCCTGAAAATGACATGGTTCCTGGTCCCTAAAATAGCCACTGTCTGACCCAGCGTTGAGCACTGTGCTGGGAGGCATTTCTCCTCCTGACCCTGTGGTTAGCCCGGGTACCTCAGCACGAGCAGGCCGGTGCTCAGGGAACAAAACCGGTAGTTTAAGTTCAAGTTCGGATCTACCTGCACAGCTGCTGTTATTTTTAGAGAATTGCCCTACTCCTGCCAAGGAGCTGGCTGCTGAGGCTGCAAAGGGGTGAGACTTCCACTAGAGGGGAAAGTGATCTCACTGGTTTAGTCTCCCCTCAGTTCTTCCCACCCTCTGATTTTGTAAGGCCCCTCATGACTGTGTGAATTATGGAAGTGGAGATAAGCTCATCTTTGGAAAAGGCACTAAACTTTTTGTTAAACCAAGTAAGTGTTGGGGGGAGGGGAGCTTCGAGACCAAATCAGTGACCAACTAACGTGTAGCCCAGAATGAATGAGAAGTTTTCCAACCCCTTGTTCTGTGGTGGCTTTCTGCCCTTACCCACCAGCCCACAGCACTGCTCCTGGTCCCGGCCCTGGCTGAGCTAGCCCAGAGGGGCACTCCCCTCTGATGGCCAGGGGCAGCTCTGGGCTCCAGACAGGTCGTCCTCCCAGGATGGCACTTGTCAGGAGTGACCGTTCACCTCCGGGTAAGTGGGTGACCTCAGCAACAGCCTCAGGGAAGGGGTCCTGATGGCCTGTGGTCTGTGTGACCCCTGTGTGGTTGGCCCTTAGCCATTAGGGGATCACAGGAGGAGAGGCAGAGAGACATGTACGAGGGGGTTTTTGTTTGGGGAAAACGCACTGTGGACCTCAAATACCGGGTCTTGGGCACTCAGTTTTGGCAAAGGCACCACACTCCTGGTCACACCCGGTGAGTTCTTGTGGTTTACTAATTATCCTTGCTGGAAAGAAATCCAATGGGACCTGTTGGAACACAGTTGAATTTAATTGCTTCGTTTAGCGTGCAGTTGTTAACCATGTCGGATGTGTGAGCGAGATATGAATACACGTTTCCCTGGAGGCAGGCTTTGGTTATCAGGTCTATGGGCAGTTTGATAAATTGTATTATTAAGGCAGTCCCTGTTTCTCCAAGGTCTGCAAAGCACATTGAGGTTTTGGGAAAGGAGCAGAGATAAGAGGGGAAAAACTTTGATAGAGCAGAAACAAACGCGTGTAAAAGGAGCCTTCCAAAGCAGCAGTGTGCAGCCAAGGAAGCGTGTCCTTAACAGATAACTGATGAGGATCCAGTTGAGTTTATGCCTGTGTTACCTGGCACAACTGAATAATCTGACAAGCAGACTCAGGACTCCAGGGCCGGGGAGAGCAGAAGTTACAAGCTTCTGTGACTCCCTCTCCTGGGAGGGCAGCCTGATGGTCCTGTCAATGGACAGCCCTGTGCTTTACCCCGGGACAAAATAGCTCCCCATTCAGACTTCATCCCATTGCCCAGACTGGCTCCCATTAGGAAGAGCAGAGAACCCCAGACCTTAGACGGCTCTCCACCACCACCGGATTGTCACTGATAAAGCAGAATATTTAGCCCAGTTGCAAGAATGTCAGGGAGAAGGTGACATGGATGGATTAGAGAAAGCAACATTGAGCATTTATAGGCTGTCTTCACATTTGCAGACTTCAGAGTGTTCTTGTTGCTGTTTTGGGAGGTTTTTTTTCTGTTAGAATTACAAAAATTGAGGTGCTTCATTGCAGAATGAAATGCAAAAGTGCCTGCCATCTCACATTTCAGTAGTGTTTCCTCAACAATCCCCTGTGCTTACCCCAAGTATGACAATAAGGTAATAGAGCTGATTTGTTAACAAATAGACTTTTTACCTGTGGACGAGGGTTCAGGTCAAACCATTCAGCTTGAAGTAACACACACTTGAGGTCATCCCTGTGCAGTGCTCACCAACTCTTTTGTCTCAGCCTTTAAGGGTGAAGGCACATTCTTTTGATAGCTTCTATCATGGTTTTGTCTTTTAAAGATGGATTTTATCTTCATTACTAATCAGAAGTCTTGCAAAGCTATGACTTGTAAGTAAAGGAGCGACTCAGACTTTGGTATGTGGTAAGCCTATAAAATAACGTCATCAGTGCATCCACATGGGTCATAAACTGACTCTAGGAGAATCCTAAACGGAGCACTTCAAAGGATTCCATGATTGTTTAGATGTTTAAATCCTGATATGTTTGTTAAATCAACCTCTTAATAAACTCATTTAAGGTAAACATGGCATGAGATTGAGGGAGTTTGTAATCTCAGGCCTAATTAAAGCAGTGAAAATAAGCAGAGAAAAGACTTTCTCTGTGCATTAAGATATTACCCCACGTGAATTCCTTTTAGGAAAACAAGAAGTCAGGACCTTCAAAAGTGGAAGGTGTGTATAGTGCCCTCCTGAAGGCCAGCAAAGCTGTTCTAAGAAAGGGTAGCTTCATGTGGTTTGTGTAGAGTCGTGTAGCACTGTGATTCAGGAGACTACAAATACACCTTTGGAGCAGGCACCAGGTTACAGGTTTTAGCGAGTGAGTATTACAGGGAGGGCAACCTTTATCTTAAAAGTTGTTGGTGTTCATACTTGAGGAGCAAGGGAAGTGAATAAGCAAAAAGTCCCTGCTCTCTGAAGTGGTGACCCCGACTCCTCAGGACAGCAGGGAATGAGAGCATTCTGGGCCTCGCCAGGTGGATTTACCACTTTCACCAGAATTGTTTTAGTCCTTGGAGAAAATATTTATTAGCTAAAGATCTTGACAGACTCCTTGACTCATGGGAGGAATTTGTGGTTTTTAAGCTTTTAAAGTCTGTATTCTCGGTCCACACTTTTCACTCACTTTCCCTGCCCTTGTGTAGACCTCTCTCCCCTGTACCACTCAGTGCCAGCAGGCACACAGCAAAGTGGGCGTGAAGGAGATGCTCTGAGTTCGGGGCAGAGGGAGCTGTCAGGGGGAGACACGATCTGGAGGAGAAACGCTAATTAAATCCTAGTAGTGGGTGTAGGGATGCCGCAGTGGCAGGAGGGCAGGTTCCTCATTTTCACTCTGGAGTGGTTGTGCCTAATTGTTGGCTGTTAAGCCCCTGGGCCTGCAGGTGGTCAGACATGGCCAGAGGTGGCCAGAGGTGAGGGGAAGGGAGCAGACCATGCTTTACATTCAACAGTGGCGCCCATGGAGTTTCCTTCTCAAACTGTCCTTCAAGTTACTTCAAAACTTGATTCAAAAGAATCACCTGGAATATGCAGGAGGAGCCACCTGTAAGAGAGTGACATTGGGTTGTGTCATCTCTTAGGAAGCAACAGTGAGGGTGGGAGAGTCTCTAGTTGGAGAACGAAAGTGGTGAAAAGCCTTTCCCTGGTAACTGCCCAGGCAAGACATGAAAAGGTGTGGGGTTGAGTCAGGGCTGACCCCAAGGCTGCCAGGGTTTGTCACTCTTGCTGCTTACATGAGAAAAGGTGGGAAACCTCCCCCCGCAGATAGTCCAAGCTTAGACCTCAGTAAGCGGTATCTGGTTTCTGCACCCTGAAGGGGTGGACCGATTTGCTGACCCTTGTGCCAGGTGGGCAGGCAAAGCTGCTTCCACCTCTTCAAAGGTGACAATAGTGTCTGCCTGCTTTTGGTGCCACGAATGTCCCACTTTGTTCAAATGTTCTCAGAACCCTGGGAGAAATATTATCTAAAACACTAGAGGATATACTAGGATTTTGGCAGACTGTGTCCTGGGTTGGTGCAGGAAGACTCCTTCTTTAGAATGTTTAGAAAGACTATCCTTCATTTATCCAATGTGGAAACAGTCCTGAAATCCAAGCTGGCACTGGGATTCTGTGCCAGGTTATTACTGTGACAATTACTTAATATTCTCTGTGCTGTTGGTATCGCTCCTTCCAGAAGATCTTTAGGGAAAACTTCGTTCAGTTTCTGGGAGGTTTTTGCTGAGCTGAAGATCACTGTGTGAATAATAATGCAGGCAACGTGCTCACATTTGGAGGGGGAACAAGGTTAATGGTCAAACCCCGTGAGTATCTCTTCTGAATCCATAATGAATGCTCTAATTTCTAAAGGAAGCCATAGCACTGAGTTTCATTGGGGGGCTTTCTCCACCCAATTTTTTATGTTAACTCTAATTATTAATCCTAAAGGGAATGGGTGTGTGTACATGCCATATGTTCATGTGAAGACAGGCACACATGTAACTGGCACAGAAGCGAATGAAGTGGAGAAAGAAAGCAGATTCCTGGTCCTTCTTGTCTTAACTATTTGGCCAGAGAACTGATTGCAATGAACGCTGGCAGGGTGGGCACTGGAGTGGGAGAATCCTTCTCCCGTGTCTTCATCGGGATTATGCCACCCACCCCATGCTGGCCTGGTCAAGGGGGCAGTGTGGCCTGAAGGTGGAGGGATGAAGTGTTTAGCCTCTAGAACCTTCCCATCCCAACCACGCTGTGACTGGGCCACAATAATAAACAGTCGCCTCACCGCGTCTTTGGCCAGGATCCCAGCTGGAGGAGCACGCCACCGGATTTGGGGATTGAAAGGGATTTCCTGGTACACATTGGCCTGGTCGGTTTCCGTAAAGCTTCCTATGGTTGTGTAATATCGGCAACAACCGAAAGCTGATTTGGGGATTGGGGACAAGTCTGGCAGTAAATCCAAGTGAGTTTTCAAATTAACTCTCTCAAACCTGTCTGTGCAGTTTGAAATCTCTCTGAAACTACCTCTTTGTTTAGCCCTCATATTTAAAACAGTGATAGAGGTGGTTTTGGCCTGCCCAATCTGGGCAAAGCTCAGTCCTCGCCTACCTTGCTATCACATCCTGGGTAGGCGGCTGTTGGAGTACCAGGCTGTTAGCACACAGTGTACACAGAACCCCTGTGTCTCGGTCTGCTCTGGCTTACAGCCTGCCAGTGGATGTGCTAGAGGGAACAGGAAAGCAGCTGCTTTCCTCCTACTTCTGGCCGCCTCTAGCAAGTTCCTCTCTCCAAGAAACTTCGGGAGCATTTTAGAGACCACACAGCCTTTTCTGACAGCCAGGCTGTGTTCTCAGTAGTGTTTGCTGAGGCTTTGACCGGAGACCCCCTCGGCCCCACCCCAACCCAGGGTGCCCTGGCACTCCATCCAGGTGGGACAGAACTTGGGGAGACAAAAAGGAGTGGAGCTGTGGTGCCTAGGGGCTTCAGGAAAGGCATCTTTGATCCAAGTGATAATGAATTCTAAATGAGCGTGCGTGTGTTAACCTGATGAGACTCTCCAAGGAGAAGGTCACCTTTACCTTTGCAGCTCTAAATGTAAGACATGTGTTGCAAGAAAAAATGAGGGATGTCAGTGGCAGTGCCAAGGTGAAGAGACTGGATATAAATATTGAGCCAGTTTAATAAGTTTAATGAAATTAAGCCTTCAGGAGAATTAGCTCAAGGTGCATATTTTTGGGGTCAATGGGTTAACTATTTTGTCAGTTTCTGGTTTGCACACTTTAAAGAGGACCCAAAAACTAGAAAAAGAAAGCTAACGAAAGGTGCAGTATAATGGTTAAGAACATGGATTTCAGGATCAAACTACATAGGCAAACCTCAACTCTGCTACTTATTAGATGTGTGATCATGGCAGGTTCCCCCTGTCTGTTTAGGCTCCGTTTTTTCACTGTAAATTGGAGATGATGATAGTACCTCATTCCTGCTTTGTTATGAGATTTAAAGAGCAAAGGGATCTGCGCAGTGAGTCTTAATGGCACATAGTAAGTCTCCAATGTTACCTATGACTACTAGGTAGGTCAAGTTGCTGGATGAAAGGAAGGGGGAACTGCTTTAAAGTTTTTGTAAAGTGCAGCATTAAAGTGTAGCTCTGGCAATGTTGGAAAACTTACCTTTGGGCAGGGAACAACTTTGCAAGTAAAACCAGGTAGGTCTGCATCTCCCCAAGGAGTCACAATCACCCACTATGTTCTTTTTCTTTGCTTTGCTTTGCTTTTTTCTTTTTAGTTGTTAATCTCTGCCTTTTCCGTTCTTAACCAAAGACTCTGACTTTTAGGTTTATTTTCCATTTATAAAAGCTCACAGGGTGTGTGTACACTGCCTACCTGGCTCTTTTAAAACTCATTTGATTTCAGCTAGTGGGAAAAAGAGAGGCAAGACTTGAAGTCCATTGGGTCTGGGATTTCTGCACTAAGGCTGAGAGAATAGAAATTTGGCTGACTTGGAAGAAACAAAATCATCTCCTGTGAGTGGTTCACAAAAAAATAAAGATGATTTTACGTTATAGTTCACTAGACTAGAAACCACCCTGGTAGCTGCTAGAATTCTCTAACACCTGCCTTTCGAGGTAAAAATAGGTAGCACAGAAATGGCAAACTTTTGTTTGAAAAAATGGGGAGGTGAGAAGTGGACCTTTGGTGATGAGGGTACTAAGATGGTTTCTTAAGGGGTCCAGATGTACAGCACAGAGGAAGCAGAGGAAGAAAATCAGGCAAAGTGTTCTTGTACAGCACAGAAACACTGTGCCAACTTTTGGAGCAAACAAGCTTGTCTTTGGGACTGGAACCAGACTCACCGTCATTCCTTGTAAGTCCTTTCCCACTGGAGAAAAAGCCCTTAATCTATAATGACCAGCGCACACTCCCAGACACCTAATGAATTTCTAAACGAGCTTCCATGTGTTAACCTGATAAGACTCTCCCAGGAGAAGGTCACCCTTACCTTCCTGGCTCTCAATGGAAGACACATGTTGTAAGAAAAAAATGGGAAATGTCAATTGCAGTGCCCAAATGAAGGGAATGAGCATAAATATCTGGCAGCTTTAATGTTGGGTTTATAAACTGTAACCCTTCCTGAAGGAGCATTTCAAGACACATTTATTAGTTTGTGTCTACACAGCACAATTGTTCCATTAATTTGATTAATGTCAGGAGCAGATCCGGATATTTCGGCACTTCTTAAGAAACTTCCTTTGTGCTCAGGATGGCCCGAATTAACTGTCACGTTACCTAAATAATTACCAGATCGGTTTTACTTTGTGCTGTATAGACTCAGCCTAATAAAAACAAATGCTGTTGTGTTTTTCCCAGTCTGTCTCCTCTCCACACATGAAGTTTCCTTCTATTCAACAGCGTCTTTCCACACACAAAAAAAAGATACCCAGCAAGCCATTTGACTTATTGCTGCTGCTACTTTGCATTTATATGACTCCTTTCTTGGAAGAGATTAAAACACCTCGAACAACTTATTAGCAAAACAGATTGACAGCCTAATTAGAAGGAGAGAAACAGATTCGGAGTGTCTTTTTTGTGGCTGCTGTTCCTGCCCCTCATGTAGAACACTCGGTCAGAAGGCTCTCTGAGCCAGGAGATAATCTCCATTGTAGTGTGGGCTTCTCAGCTGCATGCGAGAACTTGCTGCTGGAGGTAACAGCACTAAATAGGTCAGGGCAACTGACAGAGGCGAGAGCCTTTCTTTCCCCTGGAACCCACGATCTCACGCCACAGAGCCTAACCAATTTTGACACCAGCTGTTGGTGTGTGTCTCCTCTTCTTACTTTTATTTTCCGATCCCTCCACTCCAGACCAATTCCTTGCCTCTCTCATGCCTCTATCCCTTTTCTCTCTCCTCTGATTCTGGCCACCATGCCTGCACGTGGCCTCCTGCCTCTTCAGCCTGTCAGCAATATTCCCGCGGACCTCCATAGTTTCTTACGTGCTGCTCAATGGCTCAGACACCTAAGGGAATCCTCCTGGTGGGTGGACCCCAACAGAGCCCCCAAGAAGGTGGCAGTGGCCACACAGTCTACCCATGCCTACATGAAGGCTGACGCTGGCCCAGGATGAGGAAGATTCTGTGGAGGAAGATCTTCCAGGGAATAAGGAATACCATGGCCTGATGATACACAAGTCTGAAACGTCTCCCACTTGGGGAACTTTAGCTTCCAGCTTGGGACCTGAGATACATGGCTTGGAAGAGGTGGCAGGGTTTTTGTAATAGAGTCAGCCATGGTGGACAACAGGCTCTGGGGGTAGACTGCGTTTTGGGTCCGGCACGCGAGTGTTTGTTTCACCACGTAAGTGTGTCTTTTCTCATTTCTGTGGGCTTGTATGTTTGAAAAGGAAATCCCCATTTTCTAGCAAGTCACTGGGGGGAAAACCATCTCTGAATCTAGCTGCACTGCCAGTTTAGCCATTAAGATCAGCAAATCCATTCTTAAAAATAGCTTTGACTGATTTTACTTAATGATGCCAACAGCGAAAGGAAATTAGCATGTCATGGAAATCTAATCAATGCTCCTTCGCAGCCGAGGGAGGACGGTCATTGCTTCTCTTCCCCAGGCTGCGAGACCTCAGCACTCGGCTGACCTTTCCCTTGTCTGTCTGCTCTGGCAGATTTAGTAATTGTGTCTCCTAACTTCCTTGTGGAAAAGTGCACGAGAGAGATATATTCTCCTTCAGTTTTCACAAGGAAAGCTTTTAGTTGTGATTTTGACAATCCACTTCGGCTAACACAGTCCCTCCTATTCATAGGCTTGAACAGGCGTGTGACCCTCAGATTATTCAAAAGGCGTTTCTATGCTGTAACCTAGGGCACTGCCTCCAGCCCTGGGATCTCCTCAACATTCTTTAATAAGGTAAACAGGGTCTCACATCATCAAACATAATTTAGGCAAAAAGCCACAGCACAGACAAGTTAAATAACTTAAGTCAAACCGAGTAATCAGGACTGGGACTAGAGCTTGAAAGTCCCTGTTTTCTTAGAACAAATTCTCTGGGGCTGTCATCTTTGTGAGTTGAAAACATAGTAAGCACAGGACTTTGCAGGAAATGAGATATAATGGAACACAAACTGACAGCCTCCTTGTGTTTGGTGCTTTAAAGGTTGCCCGGGGCTTTGTGGTTGGTAATTATTGCTGCCAGTGTGAGGGGAGGCCTGATGGAGAGGCAGCACCCTGCCAGGCTCAGGGGGTTTTTGTAGGCCTTGGTATCACTGTGTACTCCAACAGCGACAAACTCATCTTTGGGGCTGGAACCAGATTGCAAGTTGTGCCAAGTAAGTTTCACTCGAAACCGTAAAGCAGTTTTGAAAGGTGTTTTCTATAAACAGCCAACTCGTCTGGGGACATCCCCCAGAGCTTCAGGCCACCCTTCTCAACACTGAGCTCTGTGGGGGCCTCATCCTCATCTTGCTGCCTGGGCCCACATTCTCCAGGGACGCCATTTCTCACAGGCAGAACATCCCATAAACCAAGTCAGTTTGAGCTATGTGTGAATGCCATGTTGCTGACTAGAATCTTATCAGCAGCGAAAATAAGACACCAGAGAATCAGATGCATTGTGACTCCAAACAAATGATCTGTTTCTCTCTTTTGCATTTTTATTTAAAATATCAGGGAAGGTGAAGCAAGTTCAACTTCTCCAATTTGAAAAACATTTATGAATTATGCTTCCTTATATACAGAGAGACCTAGATTGACTTTGGATGTTTAGTCATTCGATTTCATCATCTGTGTCTGGAATCCATAATGGGCAAGGGAATCAAATGTAATTAAATGAGCAAATAATCTTCAATAGTCGATATTTCTACATTGTTTTATATGCTGTGCTCTGGACTTTTTATCTAAGGTTTATCTCTAATAGGTTTCCCAGAAGGACAGGGAAGGTTTTTGTTAAGGTTTTTGTGTCTGTGTGAATAACAACTATCAGTTCATCTGGGGCTCTGGGACAAAGCTAATTATAAAGCCAGGTAAGTCTCAGAGATGTGACTGTAAGGGAGAGGAGACATGGGTTGAATAATACGTTCAGCACTGCATGCAAATTGTATTTTTAAGAACAATCCAGCCTACTGCAGACAATGCACTTGACCCTAATGGGGTTTTCTCTCCCAGTGAGAGGCAATGTCAGCTACCAACACTCTTGTTTGGTCTAGTTGCTTCTAGAATGAATAATGCTTACCTAGCTCTCTAAGAGAAAAAAACTGGATTATTAGGGATATCTAATTCCCTCTGATATGCTTAGAATTCTTTCCCAAGGATAGAACCAGCCCCCTGCCACTGAAGAGTAAATTCAGAGAAAAGGGAAAGGGCCACAGTCAAACCGATGGGTGACAGAGCTTCCCTAACACCTTGCCTCTCGCTGCTGTCCCACGTGGGGAGCAGAGACCAGCAAAGCTCCCGGTCACCTACTGGTGAACCCCCAGGGCTCCAGGCCTTAACCAAGCCCTACCAGGACATCATCTCAAAGGCAGTGTCAGGGGCCGTCAGGGGAATGGAGAGGCCGAAGGGACCCTGGCAAGTCAGTTCTCATAGAAGTGGGGCTGAGTGTTGTTAGTCCAGGAAGCCTGAACCCATCCCCACGCCTTGTCGCGCCCCTTCCTGAGGTTACTGTAAGGCTCTAAAAGACTGTGTGAATTATGGTGCTGGAAACAAGTTTATCTTTGGGACGGGCACTCTGCTTTCTGTCAAACCAGGTACGTGAGTAGTGGGTGTCTATGGCAAGGGGGGAGCAATAGTCACTCTTTGGGAGAAAGGAGGAATGAAGGCTGACCTAACTCCCCTTGGTCACCCCGTCTTTACCAACAAGGCAGGCTCCCCATTCTCCTGGATGGCATGCCACAGCCAGAGAAGGGAAGGTGGTGTTAAGAATGTTACGATACATTATGGAAAGGAAAAAGTAAGCTAGGAAACTGTTTTCATCTGAATGCTGCAGGCTTTCTGCTCTGGGAACCTTATTTCCGACTGTTGATCAATTCTGGTCACACCTTCCCCTGTGTAGATATGACCTCTGTCAGCCTAACTGTACAACAGTGTGGCATCTGGTCCCAGTGCTTTCCCCTACTGTCCATGTAGGAGAATGTTCTTTATTCTTCCCAAAGAGACTCCAGAGCTATACCTGGGGAAGTCATTGAGGATTCAGGCAGAACGGGTGCGAGGAGAGGGCAACGGGAAGGCTTAGGCTGCATCCTGTCGGCATTCCAGAACCGTGACCCACACAACACTTCCCTCTACTTCCTGATTTGCTCCCCCTTTCACACTCCCTAAAATGTGTCCTTCGCGCTTCTCCTGCACCCTGACAGCTCCCAAGCTGAGATGAGAGAACATGTTTTGAACTCTTTCTCTTCAAATCTGAAGAATCAACAATTCACAGACAAGTTGAGGAGATCAAGTCTCCTTCTTTGTCACTCACACTGTTTGTACCCAAGACCATATCACTGTCTTGGGTCCCCGCCCCATCTCTCTCCTCTCATGCTCAGTGTATCTTAAAGCCCAACTAATGTTCAGCCTTGTGATAAAAGTGCTCTTGTGGGCTCTCATCCCTGCCTGCAGGATACAACCTTTCTTATAACAGAAAATGTTTGCTTCTTCCATTTTTTTCCAGATGCTATTTCCTTAGGGCTGTGGGAGACAGTATGTCATCACTCCCTGCCCTTTTCTATTCCAAGCATCATATAAGTCCACGGCAGAATGTCTTTAGGGAAAGATAGGACTGTTTGCCACTGTTACTCTTCCCTTGTGAAATATTTTCTTAGGCTACCACATTGTCACTATTACAAAGTGAGACGCTTTGAAATAACATCACTGGGGAGGAAGGGACAGGAAGGGCCAGCTTGAGGGAGTGTGGATGTGAGTTCAGATGGCAGTAGAACTGGAAAACATCCCTGTGGATATATGCATGCTCCATCCCTTCAGGCCTGTGCGTGATCCCACACAGGAAAGCAAGAGTTGTTAACAAATTATTTGATTGTTTTGATGGATTTAAGCCTAGAAATGCAGAAGTGATTTTTTTTTTTAGTGTATAACTCTGGGCTTTTAAAATAAAAGTGGTTTGCATTATTTAGCAGAATCTGTTTTACTCTACATATCATAAAAGGTCAATTTCCAGAGACACAGAAGAAAAAGTCCGAGTCTAACCTCCCTCACCTTAATGCCAGGTGTTTTGTGAGACTCTACTGGGGGTTTCAGTAAAGGCAGGAAATGCTGTGGGAATAATAATAACAGACTCTACTTTGGATCTGGAACCCAGCTGTTGGTAAAGGCTGGTAAGTGTCCATGAGCCATTTATAGCTGACCAAACCAACAAATTTTATGAAGTTAATAGAGACTTAATTTAAAAATGACTTTTGCAAATGCATGAAACAGTCTAGATTGTTGAGACTTCTGAAAAATGACTTTTGCAAATGCATGAAACAGTCTAGATTGTTGAGAATAAAGCAATCCTGATAAATGGATGCAAAGTGAGACCATTCCGAGGTGACTTTGCATGGTAGCTCAGCTCTTCCTCCAGAAAGACATCAGGGCCCTGAGTTATTTACAGTCACAGTATCTCTTAAACTATATTCTGAATGATTTGTGTGTTTACTGTGATTTTACCCACAGAACTTGTCTTCAGTTCTGTTAAAAATGAGAATCTATCTCATCTTAAATGCTACTAATACGTATAAGACTCCTTCTTTGTCTCTCATGCCTGCATAGTGTTTTTTCTAAAAGATCTAATAGAAAACCCAAACAATGTCCCACTTTGACAAATGTCCACCTCTAGTCCCACACATGTCAAATTTCACTAAAATTGCAGATTTACTATTCAAATGCAAAGGAGGAGAAAACCATTTAGTGATGAATTAACAACCCCAGATGGCTTTATAAACACCTGAAAGAAAGTTCAGTGTGAAATGAAGCGGCAGGACGATGACAAGATTTTTGTTTAATGACCAGTTCCTCAGGGGGATTCAAAACTTTTTAAATGTACCTCATCGGTGGGGAAATTATATGAATTAAGGAGACTACGGTTCCTGGGAGTGCACCTAGGGCTTCAGCTCCTCTCCGGTGACATTTTGGGGACAACAGGGCCCACCCAAAGGTCTGTCAAAAAAATAATAGTAAGAGGAAGATGAGTCAAGTTGACTGACTTATTAAACCCTGCAGTGGATTGAGGCTTGGTCATCTAGGACATGGGGTGGGGAAGGTTTGCCTCTCTGGTGGTGAGAGACCACATCCGTGGACTGTGAAAAAGCAAGTCCCTTTGGACCAAAGTGAATGAGCTCACTCCCCCAACTCGGGAGGGCATGAAAACTCAGCAAATGTGTTGAGGGTTTGGAGTTATGGCAACTCTAGAACCGAAGGTGAGGTGAGGGCTCTGTATGCAGCTGTGTCTCAGGTGGAAATTCAGATGTGTCTGATATGGGTCCTTCCTTTCCAGCTTGGTGCTGGAAAAGCGTATTTCCAGCTTGGTGCTGTCTGCACAACCATTTTTTTGCCTGCAGTAGAGGAATTGTGTTTGAATTGTTGCTTTTCTAATTCACTCTCGGTGTCAAATGAGGTCATCCAATTTCCTTTCTGCGCATTTGCAATAAGCAGCATAAAATTCCAACAAAAACAACCAGGAGACATAGAGAAAGATGGCTGAGAAGATAACAAGTCCTGTTTATTATAGCAGAGGAGGCCGTGTGGAAAATTTGTTAAGTTCCGTGAAGGTGAAATAGCTATCCAGGGATGTGTGGCTTTCCTGAACAGGGTCCTGAGAGTTTTTGTTATGGTCCCAATCACAGTGTTCACAAAATACTTACAAACTCACCTTTGGAAAAGGGACTCAACTTCAAGTTCTCCCCGGTAAGTGCCGCTCATGTGAGCTAATGCTGTAGACATCCATTTGAATGGTTTTGGCGTTGGGAGGAAAAAGTTTCTTAAACTCCAAGGTAGGTTGGTAGTGCAAAGGTCCTCAGCCCCTCCACAGCTCGGCCAAATATCAAGTTCTTCCTTTGTAGCACTGACAGACTCGCTGCCAGCATTTTGCTATTTCAGTATCAATTATCTTTCCCACCTTTATTATATTAAGAGCAAAAATCGTGAAACTTTGTCCAGAGTCCATCTTCAAGTCCCATCTGCCCCGACCCCCCACCCAGCTTGTTCCCAGCAGACTTAGCTTGGACACATAGTTAAATCATAGTGTGAATTCTGGCTCTAATCAAACTGGTTTTCATAATGACCAAGTCTACCTATGACCCTTCTCCTTCCACTCTTCCTAACAGGCCTGCTTTTCTCTGGCCTCTGCTAAGATTCCCCAGTCTGATGCACTACGCCTTCTCATTCCCCTTTTTCCAGGGATGGGCAGGAGACAACTTTTTTAAGAACTACTTTTCTGCCAACAAATATGGCACATCGTCCAAGAGCAACATCTGGTGTTGAACCTTCTCACTCTGTGCCATTTTCCAAATCCTTTTCCTCATTTAGGAAGCAGAGCCACTCCTTTTTATTTCCAGCACAACAAAGAGTTGACTATGAGGCCAGGCCAGAGATGGGGGCTTCCTTTGAAATATTGTTCACAAGCTAACAATAAGCTAGAAGTTTCCAGGCAACTCAGAAACATTCTTGGGCCACAACTCCATATGTTGTGTTTGTTGGCCTAGAGGAGTTGCAGTACTCTTATCAGCAGACAGTGAAAGCCAGAGGCATCTGAATTGTACCACACTTTGTAGAGGATCATGGAGGAGACAAAGATGTGCTAAGGGCAAATGTGGGGGAGACTGCTAGATGATTCTACCAGAAGAGAAGATCAAGATCAAGATCAAGTTTCCCTTCAGGGAAACTCTAGGGCCAAGCATTCAGAGTTTTTGTTATGCAGGCAGTTACTGTGGGGACTCGGGAGGCAGGCAGCTCATCTTTGGGAAGGGCACCCGACTTTCTGTGATTGCAAGTAAGTGTTCCTGGCCATCCCCAATTTCTATCAGTTCATGGTTTTGGCCCTTAAAAGATTTTTCAGTGTGTCTTGGAATGCTTTGGCCTCTAAGAAAAGGCTGTTGGGAGCTAGAAGGTTAATGTGAGCAGGAAGATGAACAGGTCACTCTGGCATAATAATCCAAAAGACAACCATGGGCAAGAACATGTACCAGGCCCGCAGCCACAGCCTCTCCAGCTTGCTGTGACCGCACTTCCTAGCCCAGTTCTTTCCTCTGATCTCAGCAGGTCAAAGCCCCAGGACAAAAATCCAAGGGCCCCTTACCCTTGGGCCATAGCAAAGTTCAGCTGAGATCTAAGACATAGTAGGCTTTTATTTACTGGTGTGTTTGTTTTAATTCATCTAAGTAATGCATTAAAATTTTTCATTGGAAAAGCAATTCAAATTATAAAGCCAGCATTCGCCTTCACCTCCGTCCTTCAGTATCACTTTCCTTCCCACAGGTGGTCACTGGGCCTGGTTAGCTATGTTGTGATGAGTTTCTATTTGCAGTATGTTGACATGAAATCTCCTGTCTTTGTGCAAAGAATCTTGAGCCATAAAGAACTCAGATACCATTTGCAGGATTTCACTTAGATACAGGAACTGTTGCTTGAGTGTAAGGGCTGCCTTTTGGTCGGGAACTCCTTGCCCAAGGACAGGTGGATGGACTAGCTGACTCTGAAACCCAGCCTGGTCACTGCAGGACTCCGAAGGGTGCTTCCCTCCTCTGTGGCTTGTCATCCAGTTCTTACTGCAGTTTGTGCTTTTGTAGTGCTGTTCCTGTGAGTGGTTTGATCTTCTCAGCATCTACAAGGTTTTTGCAAAGAAAGGAAAGTTTGTGTGTACTCTGGGACTGGGAGTTACCAACTCACTTTCGGGAAGGGCACCAAACTCTCAGTCACACCAAGTAAGTTCTTCTTTCTGGCTAATTATTCTTCCCAATAAGCCTGTCTTCCATTTCTCAGAAGCTGTCAAAACACAGGTGGTGTTTTCTTTGCTTGGTTTGTGTTGGGTGGTTCGTGATACCAGTTGGAAAACAAGGTTATTAATGCACATATTCCCTGGGGCACCGTACTTGACTTTTAATATCCACGTAGTCTTTCCCTGAGAAAATAGGTGATCTTCCATGAGGAGGAAGGTCCAGGGAAAGTAAGAAGGACTTGGATGGAAATAGACAAAGACCTTCAGGAATAACAAACAAAACGGGATCCCAGGAGATGGAGCTGTAGCCACTTCGAGTGAATTTCCCAGGAGGGGCGTCCGCCACGTCCCATTCTTTCAAGGAATATTATGGCAAATGGAACAGCACTGGGAAGTTGTTAGTTATTAGTATTCATTGCACGTTCTAACCTAATTACAAGGAGATTGTTTTGGCCATCGGCAGTCATTTCAGGTTGTGTTTTCCTGCTTGCCTCCTCCACCTCCACCTGACTTCCTAGAGGCCCCAGTCAAGGTTATTGCAATAGCACTGAACACTGTGTAACACCAATACAGGCAAACTCACCTTTGGGGCCGGGACCACGCTCACTGTGAAGCCAAGTAAGTCGTGTCCGTCTTTGGCTGGGCCTTTAGGGGCAATCAATCACATCATTAGTTTGAAAAATACTTTAATCCTGTGCATCTGCTTGGGCTCTTTATTAATGTTCTTTCCCCAGGCCAAAGAGAGTTGGTTCTTTTCTCTGCTTTAAAATGAGATGTGTGTGCACACATGCTCTTGTGCGTGGTCACTCCTGCTCTAGCTCATGGTGAGGGGCTCTCTGGAGCATATTTTTTCAAGGAAATAGAGAGATAAGTAGTAACTGAGTCGATGAGAATGTCAGGAAGAACCTCCAGAGAGGGCCCTGTACCCAATAACCTCACCTCCAGGCCCTCTGCCCGGATGGGATGGCTCTGGTTCCGCCTGGTGGCATAGGGCAGGAAATTGCTCAGCTTCTCTCCGTAATCAATTCCGAAGTCTAACAATCGTGCTTCCAGAAAGTACTTTCTTACCTCTAACAGTGACCACCCACCCAGATTCCTGTTGCAATTTAAATTTCTGAAGAGAACCACTAGGACCCAAGAATCTAGCTTGAGAACAAAATTTCTGCCCTGGAATGAGACTCAGGGCCTGGTACTCCTGTAGCACCTATGAGGCGATCTGCGCCCCTTGGGCTGTTTAAGCCGGAGTGATCACTGATAAGGCAGTATAGCGAGGGCTTGGGGGATAGGAACCCTGAAACTCAAGTCCTGGCTCCATCACTCTGCTGGCTGTGTGATGTTGGGCAAGTTACTTAATCTCTCTGGACCCTCAGTCTCCCCATCCATAAAATGACTAAAAAAAAACCTACCTACTTTGTGGAGTTATTATAAGGAGGCAATGAAATAATATAGCTAAAGTATTTAGCATACTGGCCAAAACAATGAAAGAACTCATTAAACCCTAGCTATTAATAATAATGATAAACATCATCTCCCACACAGAGTAGAGCTTTTTTCTGTTTCGCCCCTCAGGCTCTTCTGTCAAGCCTCTGTCATGCATCAGGAGAAGAGCTGGCATGGGGGGAGGGTGGAGAATGTCAGGCTGTTCTATGAAATTCTTCACCTGGGATTTGAAAGTGTCTAAGTGAAACAGAAAAAATCCCAGCTAATTTAAATACAAAATCATCCAAGTGTCAGAGGGAGGAGGGGAGGGGTCTGTGTGGCTGGGGCTCGTGAGGCCGGACACAGCTCAGGGCGACCCCTCCACATGGGACCCCAGTCTGACTCCTCCCAGGTGCCCTTCCCGCCCACGGCTCCCCATAGAGGGACAGGGACAGAGAGGGGATGGACACTCGCAGAGAGGGCCAACTTGTCCCGTAATTGTCCTTCCCCTCTCAGTGGTATTGGTGCCCGAAAATAGCCCATAAGTGAAATTCAGCCCCAGAGACAGAGTGTGAGGAGTCTATAGAAGCGAATGGGGCAGTTGCTGTTGAGGGAAAGAGGTTGAGAATGAGTGGGAATTGAGTCCTGAGGCGGGATCTGGGGAAAGAGGCATCTAACACGTGCGACAGGGCTGTGCTCTCAGCACACGGAGATTTAGACCACAGCACAGGCTCATACTGCAGGAAGAAGGGAGTTGGGTTAGTGGTAAAAACCTTCCTAATAGGTTTTTGAACAGTGAAAATGAGCTGTCAGGAGTAGTTGCCAGAGCACTTTCTCTAGAGGGTTTTTGAAAGGAGATAGACACCCTCCTATCAGAGGTGATTGAAGTGCAGCCTGCCTGGAGGCAGGAGGGAAATGAGAGCACCTCTAAGCCTCTTCCCAGCCCCCCAGCCTCTCTGTGAAAATCTCGGGCTCATTAATGCAGAGCTGCATCCTTCGGGAAAAGGGAGTTCCTGGGTTAAGTTTCAGAACCTTTGCTTGGTGTGTCCCAAACTCCCTTTGTTTTCAGGACTGGGCAAGACAGATAGGCTGGCTTTTCATCGTAAAGCCAAAAATGTAGGTTCTGGGTTCTCAATCATTTGTCATGTGAAGATACATAAGGTTTGGGAGCCAGGGGGAGCTCTTGGGGGTTTTTGCAGAGCCCGGCATTACTGTGGGAATAGCTATAGCCAGAGTCTCATCTTTGGTCATGGAACCAGATTGTCTGTGCAGCCCAGTAAGTACAGTCAAGTGGGAGAGGGATGAGCCCAGTGCTGGGCGGAGCGTGACCGAGGGCTCGTGTCACTGTTCACTCTGGCCTCAGGAGCCGGGATGGGAGGGGAGAGAAAGGGAGTGATGGACAGAACTGAAGGGCAGTGAGAGTGTCCTCGCTCACTAGGGAGGAAAACCACAGGCCTGTGTGAATAAGCTGGGAGAAATTCACTGGAGGTTTCCCTCCTCGAGGGCTGGGGCGGAGGAGCTGAGGTGGCAGGTTTTTGAAGCTGATATAATCACTGTGTGCAAGGACAAGGCTTCGCCTTTATCTTTGGGAAGGGGACAAAGCTGCTTGTCAAACCAAGTAAGTGGTATATAATTTGAATTGTGCACTGAATACATTTCCAAGAGAAATTCCTGTTCTCTTTTCCACCGGGACCTCCTTGGGTCAGAAGGACAGGAAGGAGGCTGAGCAGACCAAGGCCCACAACCTCGCCATCCTCCTCATCCTCAGAGGAGCTCTCAGAAGTGTGGGGGGGGCAGAAACCCACAGGAGCCATCCGTCGCCCTCCTTGGGCTCTGTCCTCTCTATCAGACTTCCAATAAGTGAAGCCAGCAGATGACAAGTCTTCCTCGGGAAGGGAGGTGGTGGCCAGAGTATCACCCCATTTCACAGATTTAGAAACAGGCAAATGGAGGCCAGTGATTGTTGTCGTTACAGCAGAGATTCAGGGGCCCAGGACTGTTTCTCCTGCAGACTCATGAATCCAAAACACCAGGTCATTTAAGCGAGAGGGTGGCAGCAGGAATCTGTACACCAGCAGGGCCCAGGGCTCGGTTTGGCATCAGGGAAACCCCGCGGCGTGGTGGGTTGTCACCATGCAGGGACTCCAGCTGGTCAGTTTCCTGAACTCCGAGGTGCCACTCTGCCCGGGAAGCCAGCTCTTGGCTCACATCATCCTTGGCGAAGTGAAAGGAGAGAAATTAGAAGAGAAGGGGGGAAGGCTTATATCTCATATCATGCAGTTACCTCATTTTGTAGCAAGATTGTTTCCCCTTGAGCAGTTTGTCTTCATTTAGCAGCTGTCTTCTCTGGGGAAGCCATTTTGTAGAGGTGTTTGTCACAGTGTGACAGTGACAACTGGGCGGGATTGAAATTTGGAGCAGGGACCCAGGTTGTGGTCACCCCAGGTAAGCCTCACTCCCTGGAGCCTCACCGGCCCTTCATTTCAAACCCGTGTGCCAAAGACTGCTCGCTGAGACCATGAGCAATGCATTTGAAAGGAAGCCATTTCCCTGAACAGCAATACCCAGAGCCATTAAGCAAAAATGAGAGATCAGTTTGATGTTAAATAGAAACATTTTTGGATAAATAGGAATTCTCATTATTCTCTATCAGTCCCCTGTGTAGTACCTTATTCCCCTTATAAGGAAAAAAGTTACAATAAGAAGTATGGCCATGACTCATGCTGTGGTGTGGGAGAGATCTGCTGTGGATTTGGGGGGAGGGGGGAGGATTAGAAATGTGTGCAGCAAGATTGGATGTGTTTTTGACAGGATATGTAACACAGTGTGAATTATAACCAGGGAGGAAAGCTTATCTTCGGACAGGGAACTGAGTTATCTGTGAAGCCCAGTAAGTATAAAAGTGTATCCCTGGATTAAGCAATGTCTGTGGATTAAGGGCTGATTTAGACCCAATTATACACCATATGAAGAATGTTTTAAAGGGTGAGTGAGCATCAAATAGAAGAAGGACAATAGTCTCCCTGGCTACAGTCCAGCATTTCAGTGCAAAATGGTCCATGTAAGAAAGTCTTGGGATTTGCTCACAGAAAACCTGAGGTGGGATCATGTTTGTGACTGATGACTTGGGGTACTGGTGAGGATCTGTAGCCCTGGATTTGTGCATAATCGTGACAAGGCTTCTAATTCCTTAACAAGCCCTCTAAGGCACTATTCTCTTGGCTAAATTATGTCAATTTCTAGAAGGTACCGTGTAAATAATGATCATGAACCAAAGCAGCTGTGCTTAGTCTCTCCCAAAGTCTGAAAACTTTTTTTTTTTTTTCATTTTTAGTTTCTTCCTAAGTACCATGGGACACTTTCTATTTCTGAGACTTAGGCCAAAAATTCATAAAACGAAACCCCACAGACCAAAGAGGGGCTTTAAAATCACCTTTTTGCTTGTCTCTATGTATAAGGGAAGCCAAGGCCCAGGGAAGACATTGTTCATGGCCCCATGGCCTGGCTGTGGCTAAGCCAGGATCAGAGCTGAAGGCTCCGGGTTGCTGAGGCTGCCTCTGCCACTCATTCTCCAGGAAGTGTGAGGAGCCCCTACGACTCCTCTGACAAATGTGCTTGTGCCCCCAACTCTATGCCAGACTCGGGGCTCAGACCTGGGCCCCTGGAGGAACAAACTCAGTGTGGTATTGGCCCGGGGGACTTACATTCTAGAGTGAATCCATTTGTTCCCTGGGCAATGATGATCCATATGCTGGCCCCTCTTGCCTGTGACCTATTTCTATCATCCTTACTACCTTAGAAAATATTACAATTGATTTTTTTATTGCAGTTTTAAAGTCTCTTAGAAGCTAAATCAACATAGATACTACTTTGGTCATGAAAAAGGAAATGGCTCAGAAGTGAAGTAGAAAATTAGCCCTCTCCCTGATCATTATTTGATCATTATAAAATGGTTTTATCAATCTTAAGCTAGTGGCCACATTAAATGGGTGATACCAGCTCTGTGCCTCATCTGTATTCCATAGATTCAGTCTAAGGGAGAGTTAAGGATAAGAGCAGCTTCCTGGTGGTGTAGCCCAGTGATGTTGAGAACAGAATAGAAACATCCCCTTTCTGGACTTTGTGATACTTCTTCGATAAAAAGACTGAACTCTGGTGTGGCATCTAACATCAGAGAGCATTTATTATACATATATACTGGAAGCATACATTTGGTGCTTAGAACTCCAGAGTAAAAAGTGAAAAGCAAAGATTCCTTAAGAGAAGTGACATTGTAAAGACAGATTGATTTCAGATTTGTAGGCCATCCGGCTACTCCAAATCAAACCCTGACTGACAATGGAACAGTCCTACTTCATAAAGGCATTTCGGGCTCCATCCGCTCTTCTATGCCAGCGGGCCTGTTTGATCTGGTTTTTGCTATTGGGCATATCACAGTGTTTCTTCTGGCTCAGGCTGGAAACTGACCTTTGGATCCGGGACCCTCTTGACTGTTGTACCTGGTAGGCTACCACAGTTTAATGCTATTTGCACTAATTTACTCATCTATACATGTCTACATATGTGTAACTCAGTGGGCCTGGGGTTGAAGGTAGGTGAGAGGTTCCACAATGAACACTTAAAAGGTGTACAAAGAGACTTCCAAAGACCAAAGAGAAAGAGAAGCTGGTTTTCTAAGTTTGGAATAGGAGTTGATGAAAAGGAATAGAAAAGCAGCTCACCTAACCTAGAAGAATTGTTGGATAATAGGAACTGATACAGGGAACCTCTGTTTCTCATAATATTTTTATTAGAACCAGACAAAATGCTCTAAGATGCTTTTACCAGGAACTATATAAAATCAAGCCTAGTTGGCCAGCTCCTTTTCTAGGCTTCTTTAGTTTATTTTTACATAAGTTGTTTAATACAAAGGTGCCTATCTAAGATATTGAAATGAAGCTTTGTTTCTATAGCTCTCTGGTGCCCTTCCAGCAAAACATTCCTGCAACACACTGCTTATCATTTCCACAAGTAAGAACAAGTAAGCCCCTTGCCCTCCAAACTGCATAAGTATTATAATTACTTGGCTTAGACTGAAGTCACCTCTATTTTATTTCTCATAACTGTGTTCATTTGTTGAAATTTGTTTAAATCCAAGCTGTGTGGGCGTCTAACTGTTGGCACTGAGGTTTCCTTTCTCTTGAAATTGTCAGCAAAATATTTTGCCCATAAATAATGTTTCATCTAGACTTGCAAATGACAGCCAACACTGTGGCCTTTTTTTTTTTTTTTTTCTCTTACTCTTTCACTTTGCTAAGGGGAATATGCAGGCAGAAAGCAAAGAAAGACCAAAATGTACAGTTTCATTGTGGGGCTGGAAAGAGGGTATCTACGTGGGTTTAAAGTACATTTGGTTCTCTAATGTAAGTACTTTGACAGTATGCAGAGATTTTTTTTAGAGAATATGTGCAGAATAGAGCTACATTGTTGTTGTGGTTCAGAATGTCATTAAGAGAAGCTCAGTTCTGGTTGTCAAGCACAGCACAGATCCAGGTACAGACTCAGGAAGAGAAGCTTCTAGAAAGCCTAGGAATTAAAGGTAGAATAAGGATTTTTCTCCCAGTCAAGCCCACCTGAGGAGAATTTTCATTTATAATTAAAACAAGAGAAAGGTAAAGAGCATTTACTTGCACTGTGTTTCGAATATTGTGTGTATGGAGCACAGAAGACACAGAAAGAACCCAAGCAGAAAACGAAAGAAAAGAAATCGATAAAACCACTGAAGAAAATCAGTTGCCCTTATCTTGCCTGTCTCTGATAATGAATGAGCTTTCTTGGCTCATTCCTCACTTTGGTTCTTGAATTTTCTAAGGAAATAACAAAAAACTAGTGGAGTTGGGTTAAGCATCTCTAGAAAACACACCTCTCCCTTTTAGGAAGTCCCAGGAGACTTTTTGTAATGATCATCAACATGGTGTACAATGCTAACTTGTTTTACTTTGGATCTGGAACCAAACTCATTGTGAAGCCAAGTAAGTTATAGGTTCTACAAGAAAATGTTTTATCTTCAATTCCTCTTAACAGTTTTTATGTGTTTTGTTTTTTATTTTTCTCATTTTGGATTCCTGTCCATATTATGTCCTCATTCTTGTTCATATGTTTCTTAGATAGAAGCTGAAGTAAACAAATCCCATGACTCAGTAAATATTCTGACACGACTACCCATATTTCTTGGGATGGCATCCTCTATAAGGAAAATCCCCAAATTTAAATATTGCTACTTTCACTAGTTGATAAGAGAACATTTGGATATAATTTAAAGTATTTATAAATGTCAAGGATTTCAGAGAGGAGATATGACAAATTTAAAGTAGATGTATTTTTAAAAGAGGAAAAGAATTATGTATTTTTGACAATAATCAAATAACGCTCATTTATTGAACACTTACTATGTATATAGTTGTGTGGAAATGCCTCTCATGCTTTAATTCATTTAACTTTCCCAACAACCTTCTAAAATAGAAATTTTCATCCCCACTTTCTGAAAGGAAGAAACTATATGAATGTGAAAAGTGAAATGAAGGGGTTAAAATAGTTGCCCCGGGGCCAACAGCACAGAGAGGTCCGACTGAGACAGACCTGCTTGTCCCCAAGCTCTAGACCACAGCCGTGATGATCTTTATGTAGGAAGACAGAGCACTGTGGGTCTGAAAACTACAAGCTCATCTTTGGTGCAGGGACCACACTGACCGTAAGACCAAGTAAGTAAGAAAGGAAAAGTCAGAATAATTTTAAAACAAAATGGTGGGTATTGCACCTGGGAAGTGCAATAGTCAGTAACTAAATTCCACAAAGCTGTCCCAGTTTGCAGGAGACCATAACCTTCCCCCTCACTTGTCTCCCAGGCCTCCCCTGAGGGCTCATCACCTTGGCACACCTTGGCACACCTTCGTGGTGATAAATTTGTAAAAGCTCAGGTTTCATGGTCAGAAAAAAAAAAACAAGGAAGCAGTCTGAAATTATCTCAGATCCCTAAAAAAAGTGAAAGAGGACATCACTGGGCTCTATTAAGATGAGCCATACACTTCAAACATTTGAAAAACAGCCATTCAACAAGAGAAGGGTTAATACAGACGGCCATCTCGGAACAGGTGGGAGAGTTGAGGATGTGTCAGCCTCCAATAGAGGCTTTTCTGACCAGGAGGACATCCTGCAGGGAAAGGCTGCTTTGTGAAGCACAGGACTCTTCTTCCTTGGAAATCTTCATGGTGGTTCTTAAGACTCCCGGCCAAATGCTATTGAAGGGGCTTTTGAGCCATTTTAGAAACTGGCCGGAATCATCTCTGGGCTCCTTTTCAACTCCCCATATTTATATCCTATGACTCAAGCCTCGAGAATGAGAAGGTGAGCTCAGACCTGTTTCTCCCATTCTTATTATTTTGATAGCCAAGAAATCGGTCATCAGGTTATTCATGAACTAAATCTTATTTGGGGTTTTTATGCCTAGAAGATGGGGAGGAATGATTTCCCAATGCAATAAAGGCCTAAATAAAGGGGGAGATGAGAAGTAAAAAAAAAAGGGGGGAGGAATACGAATGCCTGGAGGAAGGACCAGAGGTCAAATGAGGGAAATGGAGTGACTTTGTAGAGGACAGATCTAGTCTATCAAAGTTTTCACAAGTTCAGCTTTGGAAAGGGGCCCAAACATAATGTCAATCCAAGTAAGAGAGCAGGCTTTTATTCTGGGAAATAGGACCAAGGAAGCAAAGTTCCTTCCAATTTAAACACTCTCAAAAGGATAAGTAATTGCTTTCTGATGGGAGGGGCCTCTGAGGTGGGGAGACTATTGTTACCACAGACCAATTGTCCCCAGAGATAGCCTCTGGGCACCGCCTGCACAGCTTAGCCCTCCAACCACACCAGTGGAGACTCAGTCTCTGCAAGAGGATGGAGACGAATTTTCAAGTCAGTGCTCCAAGGCAGGGGGAGAGGATGGGAAGCCTTAGTTCATGTAAAGGGGGCAGGCACTGTGTCTATAGTGGTGCCACCACAGGGAAGCTTTACTTTGGAAAAGGAACTCAGCTAACTGTACGGCCTGGTAAGTGGGTAGATTTCTACTCCAGGGAAACATTATTATGAAGAAACTGAAAAGGGAGGTGAATGAATGCCTTGAGCCTTGTAACCAAGAGAATTGTTGTATAGCCTCTTTCCCAGCTAGAGTGGGTGGTGAAGAAAGAGGAAGGTCAAGATGGCCAAGGCTCCCTTTTCAGAAGCTGAGAACCTCAGCGAAGTTCATCCTCACCAAAGGCAAGAATAAGGGCACCCTCACTAGAGCATATAAGGTACCCCAAAACACCCACTCCCATCCATAGGCAGCTCATGAGAACAAGTGTCCTCAGGCACTTGAGAGAACAGGTTAATAATGTTTATTTTTCGTGAAGTCTGTGATTCTCAGTTCTCTCCCTGTCTTGTCAAAAATGACTTCACCGTCATATTCTGTAAACTTTCCCCAGGTCCTCTGATGGGGTCCTTAGCAGTAGCCTCACCAGTGGATGGGCTCCAGAATAGCCAGATCTGAAACTGGGTGCATGCATGGGAGAGGAGAGCTGATGTAAAGAGAGCAAAGCTCAAAGCTGCAGGGGAGACCTGGGTGGAACCAGGATTAAAGCCTCCTTCCTCTCTTTGGGGCCTTCCCTGGCCACTAAATTGACTGTGGAGACCCTAACAGGAGACCTCACACCTGTGTGCGAGTGTGTCCACCTGCAGCATTTCCACTCTGGCTGCACGAACAGCCTGAAGTTGCCCAGAGCATATAGAGGCTCCTGTTCTCAGCTTCCTTTGTGGGTTAGAAATGGCCGACTGGACCACTGAGTGAGGTTGTGGTTGAGAGCTATGTTCACTCAAAGATCTAGTCTGCTGCAAGAGCAAAGAAGTAAACAAGTACATGACAAATTAGCCCAAAATGCATGCTCAGCCTCTAGAATGGCTCCAGAATCAAGAGACTGGCTCACCCTAAATTCACAACCCCTCCACTTTGTTAAGGCCACAGGAAACGGCATTTCCTGAATGATGGCATCACTCAGTGACCACCTGGGTCCCTGAGGCTTTTTGTTGGGCCTCAAATCACTGTGTGACCACCTATGCAGGGGAAAAAATCACCTTTGGAGGAGGAACCAGGCTGTTAGTCAAGCCAAGTGAGTACTCGGGCTTAAGCCACAGTTCTGTTTCCAGCATTCAAGCAGGAACTCCTCATCAACTTTCAATTGAGCATGCGATGCCAGTCCAAATTAATCTGTCTCAAAGTTGCATTAAAAATATTTAGTGTTGCTCTTATGCATAAGCGCACAGGTATGTAGAAATTCAGTGGAGATAAAGGATATTGCTATCTTGATATTTTCTAGGGGCTATCTTCTTAAGGACAACAGTTAAGGTACTTTCCTTATTTCTTCACGTCTCTTATCTGATTGTCGCAGGAGGCAGAGGAAGGTGGAAAGGGGTTGTTTCTCTTTTCAGAACAGCTAAATGATTTGAGCTTGGGCACAATAGCAAGGCAAGGACCCACGTTTTCTAAGTTCAATATATTACTGCCCGCACTGGGCTGCAGCCTCCATAACCATCATTCTGATTTATCTCCTCTGGCCCTCATTTTTCCCAATTAATGCAACTGAATTATTGGGAACTCTTATCTCCTGGCTCACAGAAAGTGTGTGAGGATTAAAAAGACATTGCTCTGAAAAAGAGTTGAGCTAGAGTTTTGTTTGTTTGTTCAGAGGAGAGGGAGAGAAAAGTATTGTTTTTGTTGTTGATGATATTGTCCTTTCTCACTGGGAAAGAGAATAAAGGGGAGGTGCTCAAAAGGTAAAGTGATGGGATCAATACACAGACGTGTCCAGAATAAACCATGAAGGCTTTCCACCCAGAGGCAAGTACCTTGTAGACCCGCTAGGCCACATGCCCACGTCAGCCATGGGGAGCTCACCAGACTCTTAGTTCACCTGTGACAAAGGTGACTATTCCAACCTGCCTAGCTCAAAGGGTTTTATGACTCAAATGAGATCAAATATGTGAAAACTCTTTGAAAAGTAGAGGCAGTTGGATGATTTATGATTTTTTTTAAAGTCAGACTTTATAAAAATTTCATTGGAAATTGAGGGTGAGGCATCTTCCTACATTTGGCTATGATTTTAAAAAAAAAAGGGGGGGTTGAATTTGGATAGGTGACCCTTTCTCATTTAGAGGAGACAGGCCCAAGCATTGATGACCAGGACTGTCCCTGGTGGTCATCCGACCCTGAGTTCTCCTGTGGGAGCAGTGTGTGAGGTTGGCAGCTTATGGTAAATCGTTTCTGGGGTTCTGACCATTGCAAAGAGTGTGTAGGCTTAAGGTTTTTCTTGATTTATGTAGTATAGGGCTTTGTGTTGAACTGGGTTTCAACCAAGTGAGAGAACCTGAGAGAATTCCTGTGCTTAAAATGAAGCACCCTTTGGTTTTTGTGGTGAAATAGATCACTGTGGGGTTTTCAAGTGCCCAGAAGCTGGTTTTTGGAAGGGGGACCATATTAAAGGTGGGCTCTAGTAAGTATTGCCATGAATTCTGATTTTGAATAGTTATTGATACAAATAATAAGCTTTTTTGGAACTCTAAATGAACTGTCAACCAGCCTCAACTTACTCAGATTTAACTGGGGAACAGAGCACTCCCCATGTCCTCCCCACCCTAATGGTGAGAGTTCCTTCTGCTAGGGGGCAGTTTGTTCACCAACTTCATAGGGAAGTGAAATGATAGCCGTTTCCATCTCAGTGACCAGCTCCCACAGCAAAGCCCAGTCTGAGATGCCCGCCCCTTCCCTTCCCATCCAGTGGGCATCCTCTCACAACCCTGATGCCCTCAATGGGTAGGCCTCCATTGCCCGTTACCTACAGAGCGTCCCAAAGCCACATTGGGAGAACCACTTTCTCTCTCTTAACCAGTTGGCACGGTAGAGCCAAACCCAGTACTTTGGCAGAGAGGCATGCTCTCACTTCCCACCACTGAGGCTGGGTGGTTTGAGCCAGGCTTTGTTCCTTCAGGCCCACAATTTGCTTATCTGTTAAAAAAAAAAAAAAAAGCCAGTGATGATTAATTTCCTCGTGGCTGGACTTCACATGCCACCTCCTCAGAGAGACTCCTCTGCCAATCAGCCACCAAGCAGGGCTACTACCTAGTTATTCTCTATCCTATTACACAGGTGATTTTAACTCACGCGCCTTCATCGCTTACATTATGTTAGCTACACGTTGGCTTATGTGTGCCTCCCCCTGGATTCTAGGAGGACAGACACAGTGTCCAGGCAGCTCTCTGCTGTATCCCCTGTGTCCGGAGGGATGCCTTCCATGGGGAAATTTTCAGGGATCAGCAAGTGAGTGGAGAACCTACCACCACCTAGCCCCTCCCTAAGTAGCAGAAGTTTGTTACTGCAAACCCAGACACTGCAAGCCCACTGAGCTCCTCGCCAAAGGCAAAGGCAGAACGCAAGTTTCCATTGTGTTTAGTTGCACAGGAGGCTGAGCGGGTGAGTGGTGCCTGGGGTATTTGCAGGGCCTCATTTCACTGTGCCTACCAGGCAGGAACTGCACTGGTCTTTGGGAAGGGAACCACCCTGTCAGTGAGTCCCAGTAAGTACCTGTTTTTTATTCATTATACAGCTGTGCTTGTCCTGCTGTCTTATATTGTACAGGTGACAAAATGCCTGCTTATTCTTTCGCTCACAGAGTGCTAGGGCTTTTGTAATGAAAAGCCATTAAAACAAAATGAAAAAATGGATGCTGTTCCCCAACCCTAATGCTCCAACCATATCCCATGTTCCACTCCATGCTCACAAAATGTTTTTAAATACATTAAAGTGATAGAGAAAAGAAAGATTACCTACAGGGATAAGGACCATTTGCTAAACACGCGTAAATGAGATGGTGTACACGTGTTGATTCCTAAGTAAAAATGGGGATCAGAGCTGATATCCTTTGTTCTAGGAAAACAAGATTACTTGGTGAAATTTTACAAATCTTTTTGAGGGGAAGTTTTGTCTAGAGAGTTGTCTTGACAGTTGCCTCTGTCAGAGTTGTCTGGAAAATATCACGGGGCTCTTCTCAGGCTTTCCCTACATCACTGCTAGTGTGTCCTATAAAGAGGCTTAATTCCATGGCTTAGTCTTCATTCCAGCAATAAAAAGGGGGAATCCCAGCCAAAGCTCCCAGGAGGGAGGAGAGATGCATGCTAATCACATTAATCTACTATCAAGGTGTCTCTGGCGTTGTTGTCAGGCCGCACAGAGCTGTGATTTATAACACATTCGTCTCTGGGAGTGGGACAAGATTATCAGTAAAACCCTGTAAGTAGGCAATATGTCACTAAAGTAGGAGGCGTAATGTGGCCACTGAGGCCCATTGAACTTACTACAGTATTTGTGGCGCCCAAGTGTCAAGAAATTAATGGTTTATGCAGACTTAAGTACATCCTGACGTAGAAAGAAATGTTAAAGCAACAGCAGAGAGGATAGAAAGATCTAGCTGTGGAGGAAAGTAGTCATGGACTTGAACCAGGAGTAACGGCAGACTCAGCCCAGTCCTGGAGCTGTTCCTAAAGAAAAAAGCAGAAAGGCACTCCCAGTTCTTCAAAGCCTGGTCTGAGCAGTGCATCTGGGCCAGTTTTTTCATGTGTAACATGAAAATATTCAGTATCACCTCATACGTTATTTTATTCAAGATAAAATAAGCTAATGTCTGTGAAAATATTTTATAAATTATGAAGTGCTATACACATGTACAATATTGTTATTTGTATTTAGATGACAATTTCAAAACTAGGTCAGCTAGTCTAATTCTTTCAACAAGAAGGGCATATGTAGGTTCCTAGTAAAACATCTATGTTCCTGGATCAGGTTTGTAGACACTGGTGAAAACCATTCTCTTTTCCTGAAGTATGGTGATTTGAAGGCTACCCAGATGAAAAGGCAGGAGAAGGGGAGCCATTTTGTAAAGACTTGTGTTACAGTGTATTTCTGGGGGTTACCAAACCTTCGGGACTGGAACAAAACTCCAAGTCATGCCTAGTAAGTCTAAATCCCTCACATTCTTCTCCCTTGTGTTACAGCCTCTCACATTGTAACATCTGAAACACATAATGAGATATAACAGGTCTTTTCTGACTGTTTCAGAAGATTTAAATAGATTGTCTATTGTCTTCATCTGCCCCTTAACATTCTAAAGTCTTGTTCAATCCACGTTGTATTCTTTTTTAATAAGAAAGAAAGCCAAGACATTGCCAGTGAGGCTAATGGGAACAATTGATTTGCAAAGGATAAAAACTAACGAGAAGACAGGTGGTGTTTTATGCCAACCTGAGGCGCAATGGATGTCCTTTAATCAGAGGGACTCTGTTCTGGGAGCAGGAAGGAGTTGGGGGGGGCCAAGGTGACTTACCACTGGTGAAGGGGGAGCAGGAACTGTTGTTCATAATGATCTGGATGTTACTCCATGAAGCTTCAGATTGATTGAAGTTAAGAGGTGACACTATGACAGGAATCTAAAAACTAATAACTGTAATAGAGACTACAGAAGGACCAGATGCATTTGTTAGGTAAATAGAGTAGAAAATCACAGGTCTAATGGGACAGACCCAGGCATGTGAGTAGAGAGACTTCCTTTTAAGTGTTACGCAAGAAATCATATTGTTTGAGTCAAATGGCCTGAGTGTTGTGTGGAATGTTAAAAAACAGCTAAGATGTTATCCCCATTGGTAGGTCAAAGTGTTGTATCTCTTGGTCTCAGATATGAGAAGGATGTGTGAGGTCATGGGTGTTTTGGGTTGACTGAAAATCACTGTGGGAATAGTCAAGGCTATAAGGTGATCTTCGGGAGTGGGACCAGAGTGCTGGTCAGGCCTGGTAAGTAGGTATCAGAAGAATAATGGAAAGATTAAGGATAAAATAACTTCCTGTCACAAGAAACAATCGTGTGTAATGAAAAACAAACTGGGATTTGGGGTATCACTGTTCCTGGAGTTTGATACCAGCTTCTAGCAAAAATTAACCCCAATAGGACTGCAATCTCACTCTGGAAGGGACATGAAGACAGATTCTTTCACTCTTTGTTCTTCCTAAGATTTATCTGTTCTATACTAAAAAGTCTCCTGCATCCAGAATATTGATATCATTTTTGGCCATGCTGGTTCTGCCTGCTTCACCTCAGATTATTTGTTCTTCCTTTGTAAAATAAGAGTAAAGAAATCTAAGTTCACAGCACTAAGTAGTGACCCACATGAGGTAATGTAATATAAGTAGCTTGTTAACCTGCATGGCATGTCATAGCTACCCCATAAATTAAGGTTTTTCCATCCCCTTCACTAAGTAGATCAGAAAGTCCAACCAAGCAAGCCATTTTTGCATGGGGGTTTACTACAGTGTGAGCTTAGCATACAACAAGTTAAACTTTGGAAAGGGGACTGTACTTCTAGTCTCTCCAGGTAAATATTGATAAACTCCCTTCCCTGCCCACCCCCTACCCCCCATCTTGTTTACCCCTTATCTGGTTTAAGGCTTCCACATGTACTTGCTATGTTTTCTCTTCGGAAGGCATCCTTGTTTTATCATCATTGCTGTGTCAGCTAGCCTGTGAACTTAAGGTTCAGCCTTGTTGGGGGACTTTTTTAAATGAAAATAGTTAACAAAAGAGTTGGAAATAATGGCAGAACTAACTCGCTAAATCAGACTAGAATAGAGACGAACGCCCACACAATTAGGACAAACCTGAGTGCTCCAGAAGCACCTGGATCCTATGGAAAGCCTCTCTTCCCGGGCAGCCCTCTCTCCTCTTTACCCTCCTCCCCAGACTAGAATCTCGGGGCACTCTGTGACACCTACAGCTGCAGAAATTTGTCATCACTGAGAAGATCTTCCCATTAGAACAGAAAGATCCTTGAGAGCAGACACTCTTATTGCATCCTGTGAAGAGTCTAAAATGATACTTTTATCAAGTAAGAGCTTGCTAAATGCCTGTTTAATTGAAATCAAGCACCCAAAGAAATCAAGTGTACAGGCCAAGGGGAAGAGGAGAATAAAGTAAATGACACAGTGACTCAGTGTGAAGTGGAGAGAGAAAAGCAGGCTGTCGCACCAACTTGCAGGATAACTCAGCACTGTTGGCCTCCAGTCTCAGCCTTCCCTTCAGTAAATGGGGATGCAAGTCTGTTCATCCTTTCTGGCCCCCCAGCACTCCAACTGGAGTGGGTAGAGTGTCTCTCATGCAAATAAGTCAAATACAAAAGATGTTATTTTTGTCATTTGTATCTTATTTATAATGCACTATAAACTAGTGCTGAAATGTTAAGAATGGTAGCACCCAAATAAATTAGTGAGGCTATTCAAAAACTCTACAAGCACTTTTTCTGTGGGGTAGAATTTAACAAAACACTCAGATTTTTCCCAAGAGGTGAGGCTGACAGAAAGCTCTGTCCAACAGTAGAGTTTTTAGAACTAGAATTGAGCTAAATGGAATGTGATAGAGGGAAAAAAGCTAGAAGGGCAGAAAATTGCACAGCCATGATCTAATAGGCCATTGATTCAGAGATTCACTGGGGGAGGACATCCAGGTCATTTTATCCACAACCCCAATAAGCCATATCCAATTCACTCCAGAGATCGTTCAAGAGTCAGTGAAGTACAGAAAAAGGAGGCCAGGATTTCTGGTTTCAGTCTAGAGTTCTAGATCTGATTTGGTCTCTGCTGTGAATAAGTCATGCCCCAAACTATTCAGTGTAAGGTGAAAATGTCAGGCACTTAAAACCTGTGGCTCTGGGATTTTAATCCTATCCCATCCTAGAGTTTGTATGACTAGAAAATACAGACTGTTAATGGCTATCTCATAAACAAGCTCTAAAACTCTAAGGAAATAAATTTACTAGTCAATTGTCTAGCTTAACATGGACATAGCTAACCACCTTTCAGTGCCTGGGTTGTACGTGCACAATGTAGGTGGGTGTGTGAATAATGTTGTTTATCCTCAGGCAATTCTACAGGGAAGGGGACAATGTCTCTATTTTAGAAAAGAGAAACTTAGGCTCACAGAAGACATCACCCAAGATCCCAGGGTTAATGAGTGGAAGAGTCTAGATTCAAATCACTTCCTATGTAATCTCCAAGCCTTGCTCTTTCTGTGCATTATGTCACAGACCCTGTGTCGAGACTTACATGGAAGGGAGAGACCATACCAATCACTGTGAGTAAGGAGACACCTGGAATTTACCTTGACTATCTTAGATATTGCCATGACTTAGAGGTGGAACTTTGGGAAATCTTGACATAGATACTCCAAATCTGAGGGATTCTCTTTCCTTTTTAATGAGGAAACAAGTCGTACATGGAGCTCTTGGGAGCATTTATCCCAGTGAAGAGAGGAGAGAGTTGCTGACAACAGCAGTTCCCATCCCTCGCTGGCTTCTCCCCAGGCAGGCAGCACCAGTGACTGATCTGCAAGTGTCTAGCTCTTTTGTGAGTTATAGAAAAAAATGTAACATGGAGGGCATGTTGGATGTTACCAGATCATAGAGCTTTGGCTCTACAAGGCCACTTAGAAATCATCTAATTCAGACTTCTTTGTTGTTCTAATAAGGACCCGGGGAGATTTGGTTGAATTGTCCAGGGTTATAAAGTCAGTGAGTATTAATGCTGGAACTAAACCCTGGAGATACTGGTCCCTGGGCCATATTCTGCCACTACTCTTTGGTGAACTAGTCTTCCAGTCTTTCAGTAGATAGGAGAAATGAGCAATGTTCATGAATAATAAGAAACTCAAGTGGGTTTTTATAGGGAAGTCTAAAAAAGTGCTCTTTGGTATAAACATCTTCCCATCAGCAACCTGGGCCTACTTCAGCTGTGGTACAAAATAGCAGGAAATGGCCTATTTTGTCACAGCACAAATCACTGTGGGAAATACTGGGTTCACCAAACTCATCTTTGGGACAGGAACAAGACTATTTGTGAAAGCAAGTAAGTCACAACCTGATTTGTGTTACAGTTGAGGGGCATCTGTTTGTATTTATGTGATTTGCAAGATTTTGCCTGCTACTTAAATAAGATAAGTTAGTGATGATAATGTTGCATTAGACAATCTCCATGAGCATCATTCATGCAAAAAACATGCCCTGCATACTTACTATAAGTGTGGAGGGCTAAAGCTAGCTGGTCCTGCCTAGAATTGAAATGCTGTAATTATATGGATGATTTGTTTTCAACCTGAATATTCATGACATTTTGTTTATAATCCACAGTATACAAAACAGGGCCTGATAATAGGTACCTCCTATCTCTTGTTATCCTGGGTAAATGAAAGTTAAATAGTAAAATTATATGCCTCCTCCTTCTTTGGTGCACACACAAGAGAACATGCTTAGGAACTAGCTAGGGTGTGCCAGGTGTGGAAAGCCAGGACCCAACCTCAGGGCACCATTTTGCATAGAGTTGTATCAGAGTGTGACACAGGCTACCAGAAACTGGTGTTTGGAACAGGCACCCAACTCTGGGTCAATCCAAGTAAGTCAGCACTCCAGAAATGAGTGACTCTACCTCTAACATAGGGTTTAAATTTCTGTGTGTCGCCTTTCACCTGGTCTATAGCAGAATGTCCTTGTCGTGGTTGTCATCGCCATGATTATTATTACGACACTGTTATTATTGGTCATAACACTGCTGCTAAGTTGGAGTATGGATGTTCTGCCGAGTTCTTCTTTCTACCTTTTGAGGAGAATTAGTATAAAATATCAGAGAGAAATGTTTCCATTTCCTTCCTTGTTCTTTCAGCTGCCACCTCTGTGCCGAGGATCAATACGAACCTCACAAAGTTTCCATTTTTATTCTGCCTCCTTATTACCTCTCTTAGAAAAGCTTCCCTGGCTTTTCCCTGCCTAAGTACTTAGATTTTGCAGCTTACATTTACCCAAAGTATACCTAGCATTCAACCTTTCCCAATAATTATGCATAGAGTCAGCTCCACTCAGTAAATGATTAGTGAGACTCAACTTGCCAGGGACCGTGGTTGGTTGTTTTTAAAAGAAAGAAACAAAGAAAAGAAGCCTGAAGCAGGGCCCTTATGCTCAAGAACACCAGTTTTATCAGAGAAACAAGGCACACATGAATTAAAGTCTCACACCACTTTATGTGTGTGCCCAGCTGGGGCCTCTGGACGCGCCCAGGCCCTGGGGTCCGGCAGAGAGGTCCGCAGGCTGGACACAGTGCAGCGGCGACAGTGGACATTCCCTGGCACAGAGCAAGCACTTTTCTGCCCATGTGTTTCTGGTAAAGGATGTCAGCTTGTTATCTGCTGAGATGTGTGACTTTCTTGAGGACAAAAGCCCCCTTGGCAATAAACCTCCTGTGTGCGGTGAGGACAGGGATGAGTCAGGAGTGAGTCACAGGGCCTGGCTCAGCCGCGGGGGGGCAGGGGCACTCTGAGTCACGCCCAGGCATGTTCGTAGCTTGTGCCCCGTGCAGATGCTCTTGCTCTTGCTTTTTCTGGCAAAGTGAAAAGTACAGTTTTGTTTATGTGCCTGGGAAAATGGTGCCTTCTTCTCAGGCTTAACAGCTGAGGTGGGAAAATGGCCGCCTGCTGCCCAGTATCTTTAGAGATACTCACACCCTACGGCTTCTGGAGTAGCAGCGTTTTGCCTAGTTTTGTAAAGGCTCTGTCTCTCCCAGAGGAGCAGTGGCCAGCAGCTGCATCTGTTGATGGCAGTGAAGAGGGACGAGGGACTCGGAGGCGGACGGGCCTTGCTGGGGCTAGGACTGGGGCTGGGGCCCCGCTCCCTCCCGGGGAGGCGCCTCAAGGCACCCACCCCACGGAGACCTGAGGACCAGCCTTTCTAGGCTCCCAGCATTCGCAGCTACTGTGAAGGGTGTGTCCTCCCCAAGAGGATGGCCAAAGCAGGGCCTTTTTGCAATGCACTTAAGCAGTGTGTGACTTCGGGAACAACCTCCACTTTGGGAAGGGCACCCAAGTGGTGGTCACACCAAGTAAGTGTACCAGGGTCCTCCGGTACAGATGGCCCCTCTCCCCACCGCCGCCTTACCTGCCTCCCACCCCAGCCTCCACCCTGTGCCGGACCAGTTATTCCATGGGAGGCAGGGAAGCTGTGTCTTCTTCAGTGCCACCCTAAGGCTCTCAGAAGCTTGCTGTCCGCCTTGTTTCTCCCACCCTGCCCTCTCTCAGTATCTCCACTCATAACCACACCCGTCCTCTGGGAAAGCCTTCCCTGCTCTCCCGTCCCTGAGGCTGGATTTCAAGTTGAACAAAGGGCCAAGAGAAGTGCAGGCAAGAAGGGACCTGGGGACATTTGTTCTGGTGATAAAGGGAGCGAGAAGCCCAGGGTGGAAGCTTCTGTCCAAGGCCAGGCTGGCAGGCAGAGCAGGACAGCATCAGGGTTCCACCCCTCATTGCCACCCCAGCTTGGCCCACCCCTTAATGCTTTGCTGCCTTGGTCCCAAAGGCCAGCCTGAGGCTTCTTAGGGCTGGCAGCAATTAAATTACCCCCCAGGAGCTGAGTTCCACTTTTGCCTGCCTCACAACCGACCTTGCCCTGTCCATGGCTTCTGTTCACTTCAGCTTTTGCATGGCTGAAGTAGAGAGCATAGTCTGTTTCCTCCCTCTTTCAAAAATGTTATAGGAATTGTTGTGACAGTTCCCATTCTCTGTGCTGAGGTTCCATAAAGCAGGGCCCTGCCTGAATTCAGGTTGTGGGAAGCAAAGGAATCCAAGAGCCAGGCCATGTCCTGGTGGTATCGAGGGAAGGATAAACACAGCAAGCACCGAAAGCCTGGTGCCTGCCTGGAGCCTGGCCCGGGACAGGGAGCTACAGCTCCAAAGCCGTGGCCCACAGAGGGGGAGGCCTGAACCGGAAGCTTCAAAGAGCTAAGGAAAGGGAAAGACAGAAGGGTATTGTCAAGGATATGGCTGTTTTGAAACAAGCATAAAGTTTCCTTTATAAGTTCCCCTCCCCCCCATCCCCCGTCCCCCATCCTCAGTGAGCTTTCAGAAGCCCCTGTATCTGATGAAAGATTCACGGAGTCAGACCCGTCGTGTTGACGAGAGGACAGCAGTGGCAGAGGTGGTGTGGTACTGGGGTGCTGCTGTCCATGTCTCTGCTGACAGCAGCACGTGTGTGTCCCCTTGGGAGAAGGGAGTGAGGAGCTCGCCAGGCCCCAGCCCCTGACTCCCATTCCCACTGGCACCCAGACTCGGGGGCTCAGGCTGGCTGTGGGAGATCTCCTGTTACTCTGGGAGCAGCAGGTTGTGCTTCCTGGATTGTTACCCCCACCTCTGGGTAGTCGCCAGGGAAGTTTCATCAAAGGCGGTCCTCTGTGTGGGTCTCAAGAGACTACAGACTTACATTTGGAAGGGGGACCAGCCTTGTTGTATATCCACGTGAGTTTTATAGAAATGATCAAGGGAGGGTTTGTAGACAGGAATATTTCGGGAAGATGTTATAATAACAAGAGAATCTGTAACATGGTCTGCTCTGTTGTTGAGGGAGTCCTTTGTAGTCTGGGAGTCACTTATCAGTGTGTCAAGTCTAATGAAGTGATGGAGGTCCAGCTGGACAAGGCTTTTACACAGCACTTTCAGAGGGAAAAAACTCCCCAAGTTTTCGGGAAAGACTTCACCCTTGGTTATGTGTCTAAAGCAGGATTTTCCTCTTGGCAGCCATGGGATCTAACCTGACCCTCAGTCCTCCACTAAGATGCCCCTTGGGTTCATGAGGTATCTGCCCTTCACAAAAACATCCAGGCAGAGGTGCTGAGACTCCCCAAGATGCTGGAATGGGGGTTCAGGGACAGTCCTCCTCTTCCCTATACGAAGTCTCTTCCCTTGCCTTAGTGTAACTCATCCCTAGGAATCATCATATTACTGCTACTATTTACTGAATGCCTGGCGTGATGCAACCAACTCTGTCTTCTTATGAGTTCCCGTCCAGTGCTCGAATCCATCTAATGTTAGGCAGCTGGCATCATGAAGTTTACAGATGAGGAAACAGGCTTGTGGCAAGTAACTTGCTGCAGATCAAACAGCTAGGAATAACAGAGCTAGAGTTTAATCTATTTGACTCTTGGCTGGGGCCTTAGTAACCAGCTGCCACCACCTCCACTCTCTGAGAAGGAAACCCCAGACCTTACGGGCCAGCTCGTCGGGACTTGCTTTGCCCACCCTGAGCCTTCCTGCCCTGTGACCATGGAGGCCCTGGTCTGAGGCTTGTTGTTTCTATAAGATCAGTGAAGTCATTGAATTGGTTGCATGATTAGGAGAGAAGCAGAGACCTCGGGGATAGTTTATTGGCATAAAGTGACATGGAGAGAGAAAATGATCATAAAATTCAAGGAACAGGCTATTTTTAAGTTTTGTTGCCAGGAGGACAGGATGTCAGTGCAAGACAGCTAGCCACCTTGAGGGGGTATTTGTAGTGCATCGTAGCAGAGTGTGAACACAGGGAGCAGGACCCTCACCTTTGGGAGTGGAACAAGACTCCAAGTGTATCCAAGTAAGTGCCTGCCCTTGGACTCTGTCCACAGACACAGAAATCTCCTGCTCTGCTTTCTTAGATGAGGAGTCTTTTCTTGCTGAACTGATTGTTCATGGTTCTTCATGAGGCTCGAATACTTTGAAATCCAAATTCCCAGCCACTGGCTTGATACTGGTATTCTTTCTGATGGTAGTCATTGCCAATGGGAACTGGGTTCTCATCATCACAGAGAACTCTTGTTTTGTTTCTAAATTCTTTAAGACAAAGCATCTTTCTCAAAAAGGGCATGGGAGCTATTAATAATGTAGTCAAAACCCTGAAATGTGTACAAAAATGGAAGCATACAGAAGTTAAAAAAGAAATGAAACAATCCTAATGACAAGATGGTAGAGAAGAAGATGGCATTAAAAACTAAAATTATTAGTTAGTGAGGGTATACACAGCTTGCAGTGGGAGCAGGAAGACGTCCCTGACCTGTCAAAGTCGCCTGGGCTTTCTGTGCACCCTGCACTGAGCCATAAGCTCCCTGAGGCCACGATCTTCTTACCTTGGTCCTTGATCCCCACAGCCTGGCACAAGTCTGGACCGTGGGGTCAGCAGAGAAATGATGCTGAAATAATGTCTTCTGGCAGGAGAATCAGGGAAGTCTTGAGTGGAGGAGCAATGACTGCTTATAACACACTTGTGTACACATGAGCAAGTGTTCTCCAAGAGAGAGCATTTTAGACTTCCAAACAGGGAGATTACAGGAGTGGCCAAACCTCATGGAGAGGACACCTCTCCAGGGAAAGCTTGCTCCTTATTTATCTGTTCATTTGAGGGCTTCACCAAAGCTTCTGCCCTGCCATGGAGTGGCTCGGGGAGCCTGAAATGCATGTTATTTCTCAAGAACCCGAGTTCAGAGGCCTAAGGATTATAATATCTGCGAAAGGGAAGCTGCACAAATGGTTTTCAGCAGCATAACGGGAAGCTGATGATGAATGTACAAGTCTCCATCTCCATTTGAGAGGCCGCCCGGAAAACATTTCTCCATTTGTTCTAGGGAAACTTTTCTCCATTAGGACATGAATGTGCTTTGAAATACACAGCTCCAAGGTACGTAGGAAGGAAGACCAATAAATTCACATTTGGGAAAGGCTTTAATGGAGACATTGCTCCTCATAGTAAACCTGGCAGTGTCGGCAATGTAGTCCAGCAGGCCGATTGCATCCTTATCTGTCCTCCAACCTTTCCTGGTGGAGGAGGAAAAGTAGCTCCAGGGGTGGCTCCATGGTTCAGCACTTGCCCCAGTAGAATGAAGTGTTTTGTGATGACTAGAAAGAAATCATCAGCTTGACGAAAAGTAGGCGGGCAAACAAACAAGATTCACAACACAGAAAACTTACGGATAAAATTAGATAAAGCTAGACGTAGAATTTTAAATTCTTGGCAATAAAGACAGCACTTCCAAGGACCATCTAATCCTAAACTACGTGCATTCCATGAATGTTAGTGTGCCTTTTAAGAAAAAAAGCGTTTTTAAATGAAATAAGTTTGAGAACCACTAGATTTCACAGCAGGACTTCTCAGAGCCCTTTCTGTGCTGATATGCATTGTCAGTCTTCAAGACTAATATAGAATATTCAGCATTTTTCAAACTTATCTGAGCTTAAAATCTTTTTGGCAGAGAAATGTCCTAGAGTTCTGGGAAATTCTGACTCAAAAGTACTTGTCTAAAACCCTGTCAAACTTTAGAGATTTTCTCCATGTGTGGATGCCAGCCCTGTTCTTAGAAACCTCCAAAGAAAAAGATTCTCAGGCCCCACATGGAACTCACTCCCTGTTCTCACAGTCTTCGTAATAAAGCAGCACTCCTCTTGCATTTTCTGTGAATACTCCTAGTTTCATCTCTCTGGCTCTGCCCTTGGAAGCTCTCTAGTGGAGCACACTTCCTAATCCCCCCTTTCTGGGATTAAGCCTCATCTTAGCTTTGCTATCATCAATAGCCAGTGCTACAAATGTCTCCTCAAGATTCATTCCCACTTAGCCCTTGGCTTCCTTCTCTGGACTCTTCCAATTACCCTCCTTCACGTTCAGCTATGGGGCTGGCCCCCTGATGGCCAGCTGTGAGGGAAAGTTCTGTAGGGAGGCTACACAGAAAACTGAGGAGGTAGGCCCAGTGGACCAGACTCTCCCCCTCTGGTCAGAGAAAGGATGATGTTGAGGAGCTCGCCAGGCCAGGACCAGGAGATGCTGTTGCCCCCTGGCTTGCCATGCCCAGGTTGGGGTTCTTGTAAAGCAGCCTCCTGCAGTGGCTTGTCTGGCGGCTACAGTAAGCTGACCTTTGGAGCGGGGACCAGGCTGGCTGTACGCCCATGTGAGTATGACCACGCAAATGACCAGAGAGAAAGAAATGGATGACTTGTCTGTCAGAAAACAGGCCGGGAATTAGGGCAAACTCAGGCATACATGGAACAGTGTTTTCCATGTCTACAAGCTTCTTGGTAACTTAAACTGCTCCCATTTCTCATATTAGAGACAGATTACCAAGTGTCCATTGAGTAAATAAAAACCTGAGCACATAATTTGCAGAAACATAAAAAGAATTCCAGATACCCAGTGCTTTCAAGCAAAGCCAATATCAGCACCAGATAATCTGAGCATTCAGGAAATTAGCAAACTGCCCTGAGGGGAAAGTGAGGAGTTGATGGCAAACACAAATTCTCTTTTATTGCAGCAGGTAACTAAATTTCCCGGCTTGACTAATGAGCCTGGTGTGGGGATACCTGTTTGAGGACTCTTCCCTTCTGGAATCTCCTTCCAGGGTACGGATGCCCTAGAGCATGTGAGTGGCAGCCGTACCACCCGCAGTGATGCAGGCAGCAAGGTACAGGGCAAATAGCACAGTGGGAGAGGCTGACTGATCCAGGGGGGCCTCTGGCGCTGCCTTCACCAGCTACACTGAAGAGTAAAGTCTCCACTTGCTCAACAGCAAAATGATAATAACCACACCACAATGTAAGACAATACCCAGCATATAGCATAGAATCAATAAGTGGTAGCTCTTCTAAAATATTTATATTATTATCAAGTCTTTACTGTACTAAGATTTACCGTATCATACAGAAAAAGGAGAACAAGTTCCCTGGGAAATAAACCATCTAAGAAACGAAGACCCAGGGAGCATGTTATCATGGTGCTCTCAGAGCCTGGTAGGGTGGGGTCCAGAAGATTAGGCTCTGTAAGGTTCTTGCAAAGACCTCACCTGCAGTGGGATTCACCGGTACCAATAAGTTAATCTTTGGAGCAGGAACCAGACTGAATGTCCAGTCAAGTAAGTGGAGCAGGGGAAGGGTGGACATTGGCACCTAATTATTTCTTGTCCAAGATGCCGAGTTGAGCCTAGGCATTTTCTTCGGTCGGATCACAAATGGCTCTTTCCAGCCACCCCAAAAAATCCTCCCATCCAGCTTTCAGAGCTCCAGAAACATGCTCAGGCTGGGACTTTGAGAGTCATGAGGCAGGTGGTGACAAGCAGTCCTGGACCTTCCACAAGAGAATCCCAGCCAATGCTGCCCTGAGTGGGGGTTGCTTACCGGATACTTGATTTACTGAATCCCAGCCTCCCACAGCAAGATCGGGCAGGAGGAAGGGGACCGAGCACACGGGCCAGATCTCAAGACAAGAGGATATGAGGTCTGACCCTGAAGCGTGTAGGTCTCCTGTCCCCTGTAGCAGACAGTGTTGTCCTGTTGGGGGGTGGGGGGGGTGCTGGGTCCAGTGAGTTTCTGTAATGGTGTCACCTGCAGTGTGAACACAGGAGGAATGACTGGCAGACTCACATTTGGGAGAGGAACCCAAGTGTCCGTAATATCTGGTGAGTCTTCCCATGTGGCACCATTTGCAACCCCTGGACCGTGTCACAAATTCTTTCCCTGGGCTTATAAGTTATTACTCTAATCAGGCTGACTGTGGGTGTTCTGTCTTGGAGAGGCCTCTGTGAACAGAAAAAGCGTCACTATCCATCTTGGAAATCTGTGTTTCTCTAGGTCGAACACATTAAAATTTGACTTTAATCATTCAATGGGGGCTTTTAAGTGCCTTCTAGGTAGCTATCACTCTATAAAATGTTAGATTGGGTAGGAAGAAGTGTAAGATAGATAGATGCCTGACCTGTCCCCACATAGTATAAAAACCGGCCAAAGGGGCAAAACTATCGTAAATTTGGCAACCTGAATACTATTTTAGTATCATGATGGCCATGGGCATCCGAGGAATAGAGATTCAGAGACTGGAGAGTTGGCCTCGTTGGTAGAAAAGGTTCAATCAGTAGAAAGGATCTGTTGTGCCTCAAGGACCAAGAAGATTATAGGAGCAAAGAAAAGGGACTACAAGCATTGGGAACAAGAAAAACTCAATCATGAGGCTGGACAATGCACATCAGTTGACCTCTGCAAACTCAGCTGATAGTAAAGTCGGATGGAGAGAAAAGCAAGAAGGTATTTTCTTAGGTGAGAATGAAAAGGAATCCCAGGGCCCTCAAGAAAAGACAGTTAGGGCCAGAGTCAGTCACTGAGAATGGGGAATATAGCTTAGAAATACAAGCCAGATGTGAAGGTAAGCTCTCTTCAGGGGTGGCTCACGGCCTGGAGCCCCCCCACTCTGTTCCCCAGTGTGCTCCAAGAGGGTTTACCCCACCCTTAGAGGAGGAAAACCCTAAGGGTTTCTGTAATGGAGACATTGGGAGTGGTAGAAAGCTGTTGCCTCCCAGATGCAATTTGGCAAAGGAACCAGACTTTCCATCAGTCCTGGTAAGTCGGCCCAGACTGTTCCTGACACTAAGCAGCGTCTCGGTGGGCCCCAGAGGCAGTGTTGAGAACTCACATGCCCAGGTTCCTAGTGCCGAGTACAAAGCAGATTTCCTGGGAAGGGAGGTTTCCATCACCGCGGTGCCGCTGGGGATGGAAAGCACTAGAGCATTTGGACATGTGCTTCTGCAGTTAGTTTTGAATTAAAATGAAAGGTTAGGATCTAGAATAGCGAAACTTCTCCACTGAAAAATTGATCCTGCCTTACTAAGTCTACTGTCTCTGGAAAGATGCGTTTATCTTGCCAGGATGGAACGGGATATTTCCCCCCAGGGCTCTGGCAGCTGTACCCTTAAAAACTCCAAATTAAAAGTGACTCATTTCTTGTTTCAGACAAAAAGATATGGCTGTACTAAAGGTAGAGTGGAGGTAAAAGTGAAAGAGAAGCTTTAAAAAAAGTCAAGGTAGGGATCAGTATCCAGGTTTGGAGGCAGAAATCATACAAATCTGGTGGCACAAACCCATTTTTTTCTTCAACAATTGTTTGCTGAGGGCCTACTATGTGGTGTTAGGGGTAGAGCAGTATACCAGAGACTGGCCTTTGCTGTCTCAGAGCTCACACTGCAGAAAGCCAACACAAAGGACATGCGAGAGACTGGAGAGAGGCAGCCAGCCATCCAGTCCGTCACTGCCCCTGCAACGTCTGGCCAGGAAATTTGGGCATTGAGCTACAGGCGCCTGAGAGCGCCAGGTTATTTTGAACAAGTGACCCATCAGCTGTGTGTTATAAGCCAGTACATTGGAGGGGCTCAAGAAGAGATTCGGTGGGGGCAGACGGTAGAACAAAGTTGGAAATGGAGGTGGGGAAAAGTAGACAGGAGTGCAGGTAAGGGCCTCCAAAGCGTGTCCATTGGGGAAACAAGACTTGAAGGAGGCTGGCTGAAAACCACCTCTGCTCTTTTGACTTCATCCACTGCTGTTTCAGTTCTGCTATCGCCGTGTTTAGTAAGTGACCTGGCCCTGGTGATCCCGTTCACAGACTCAAAGATGGTTTTTTTTTAAAGACTTATTTGTTCATACAGAACTGGGGTACAGGCCAGAGATGCGGAGAGTGAGAGGATTCACCAGGGAGAGAGTGGGGAGCAGAGCAGGCAGATCGACGAAGTACACTGCTGAGGGGAGCAGTGGGTGGGTCAGGAGAGGTCTGCCGCGCCATGTGGATCACCTCCGGGGCAGGCGGGGATCGAACTCATGCGGAAGTGGCTCAAGCTTCTTAGTTCAGTGCTTTAACCCACTGCGCCACCAGGGAGGGCCCTCAGAGATGGTTTTTAAGACTCATCCTCAGCCCTGTTGCCCTCGTCACAGTCTCACGTCCCGTGGCCTTGCTCTCTCCAGCCGCTGCTGCCCAACAGAACTTTCTGTGACGATGGAAATGTGTCATTTTCACTGACCTACACAGTAGCCACCAGATGCCTGTGGCTATTGTGTTCGTGAAACGAAATTTTAATCTTTAATTGCATTTCTAATTTTATTTCACTTCGGGTTAGTTCTAATAGCCACGTGTGGCTAAACTATCAGATTGGACAGCATGGTCTATACCTCCTCTCGTCTGACATCGTGGGCTATGGGGCTTGCCTGTTTCCCCTGGACTCAAAGTTGGGTGTCTCGGCCCCTCAGCAGCCCCCCCTTCCACTCTAAGGCCAGCTGCCCCTGGTGGTATCTGATCCTCTGCCCGCTCCTTGAGGCCACACTCAGGGCCTTCACTCCCTCCATGCCCGCCTCCCCAAGCCCACCATGACTCTCACATATGACTAGCCAGTCCCTGGCGGGGTGTGGGTGGCCGTGTACCCTGACCCCTCCGGCGCTGCTTATCCAGGGGCACTGCCCTCCCTCGGCATTCAGGGCCATGCCAGGGGCTGACTGTCCTGGTTTCGGTCCAGGCCAGGCGGCTGACTCAGCAAGTGGGGTGCTTTGCTGGTCTGAGAAGCCTTGTGTGCATGGTGAGGAGCTGTGAGGGCAGAGAACCATAAGGGCAGGAAGTTCTAGTCCCAACCCTGCTGTAAACTCTCTGGGTGGCCCCAACATGTTAATCCTCCTGGCAAACCTCTGCTTCCTCCCCTAAAAGCAGGAGGTCTGAAAGAATAAACAATGAGAGAGCATTAAAAACACAAAATCCCACGGAAATACTGAAGAATGATTCCCAGCACTAAGGAAAAGCCTCCAGCACCCCCTGCTTCCTGGGGGTGAGGAGTGGAAGCTGAATAGTACTCAGTAGCACATTCTCATGGCAATTTCCTGGTAGAATCTGCTGCAGCAATTCCTCTCATTTGTTTGGCAGTTTACGGTTTATTAAATGTAATTTTATATGGAAAAACTCTCATTTATTTCTCAGAATAGCCTGGTTAGGAAGGTGAAGTAGGCAATATCTCCATTTTACAGATGACATTCCAGAGGCTTAAGGAGCTGGTGTAACTTGTTCAATCCTTCACATCTGGTAAATGGTGGCCCTGGACTCTGTCACAGGTGTTCTGATCAATAGTCTGGGACTTTATCAACAAAAGAATTGAGACAGGCGCACACACCAATCTTCTGACTTAATGGCAGCCTATCATAACTTCCTCATCCTTGTCAAAGCCCAGCCTGAGTGGGGGAGGCCACCCCCAGGTTCCAAGATAGATGGTTTGCTCGGCTGAGTTTTTTGCTCTACGCTTGCTTTGTCCTGCCAGAGTTATGTTGCTGTTTGCCTGGCCTGCTGAGGTCTTGGAGAATTCCTATTAGGTAGAAGAATGAGCAATATCCGTAAGGAACCCTGCATGTCTGGTTTCCTCAAATGAAGGATGGGGCCCTGCAGAGAGCATTCACCGAGAGCTGAGCTCTTGGCCAGCACCCGCGGCCTCTGCCCGAGCCCTGGCCCACTGTGAGCAGCTGGTTTCTAAAACACACTTTCCTGTGTCAGCCCCACAGGCCTGCTCTGGCTCGTCGCTGGCATCTGGACTCAGGCTCGGGTTGGGACAAAGCCAAAAACAAGAGCACCTCCTAACCCTTGTCCTCTTGACCCACAGATATAAAGAACCCTGACCCCGCTGTGTACGAGCTGAAAGGCAACTCCAACAACACCCTCTGCCTAGCCACCGACTTTCAGTCTGACCAAAATGTGTCGGCATCCTCCAATGACTACTCCATCACAAACACAACAGCACTGGACATGGAGAGTACAGCTTCCAAGAGCAACGGGGTCCTGGCCTGGAAGAATGAAAGTAGTCCGAATTGTTCCGCTGTCTTCGAGAACTACCAGTTCCGCTCCAGCGAAGGTGAGTGCGGCCTCATGTCCCCGTGAGCTCAGTGTCCTGGCTCAGGGCTCTGCTCTGCCAGGCTCAAGTGAGTGGTATCAAAGAGCCAGTCATATTGGTGCTCTCAGCCTCTCAATTGCCAGCAGAGTTCTCCACCTTCTTTTTGCTGAGCCCCAGTGAGCCGCATCCCGGCAGGCCAGGATATCCTGCTCTGCTTTGTGTGTTTGTCCTGTCCTGGACAAAAAAGCAGTGGGAGAAAGAGGCAGGAGGGGACACTGGCCTGGCCTCAGCTTCGTCCATTCTAAGTTCCCGCTTCCCTGTCTCTGCTCGGGCTGTGTGCCCCTTCCAGGCCCTGTTCTAAAACCTTCTCCATTATCCTTCCCTCCTATTCCTACACAAAAGGCCTTTTTCTCAACCTCACTCAGTCAATCACTCATTCATTCAACAAACGTTGATTGTGCATGTACAGCATGCCGGTCACTGGACCTCAGGAGCAACCTCGTCAGATGAGGGGTCTGCCCTGAGGAAGCTCCAGTCTAGTCCGGAGACCACCCACAAGCCAAGGGAACTCAAGATGCATCTTGTAATATGTCACTTGGAGTTAAAGAAGTAGCCATTTTAGGGATAGAAGTCAGGGACAAACTCTTTAGGGAAAGGCTGTGGAGACTCCAAGAACAAGAAGTTGCCAGCCACACGCCAGGGAAAGTGAGGAGCCAGAGGGCTGAGACAGGAGCACAGTTGGAAAGTGGCCCAGACCCCTGAGATAAAAGTGGGGTGGGTGAAGGCCAGATCCTGGGGCTTCTTCTGTCAGCAAAGGACAGACACTCTCCTATGCACAGTGAGAAGCCACCGAGGGGTTCTAAGCAGAGGCACGATATCTAATCTGCTTTTTTAAAAGAGTGCTCTGGCTGCGGAGTGGAGAATGGATTGGAGAAGCCAAGAGTGGCACCCAGAGGGAGACCACCCGCAGGGAGGTGAGGGTGGGCTGCCTGGCCGGGTGGCAGCAGAGGAGCTGAGTGGCCACAGCATTGGGGGTAGAACCAGGCAGGGACAAGAAGGAAATAAAGGACTCAAGGAAGGCATCAGCATTTGATGCCTGAGCAGCTGAGTCAATGATAGCACCACTTACTGGGATGGAGAAAACAGGAACAATGTGGGGTGCAGGGATCCCCACATTTCTGTGGACCCATGAAAGCATCCCGCAAACATGCATGCCTCACTGTCCCGATAGAACCCCGGTGGGAACCTACCCAGGGGTAGTGTCTGTGTCTGACGGATCCTTCTGGCTTTGTGCCCTGGGTGCTGAATGCCTCACAGCCCGTGTTTGTCATGGGGACGAAGTGGTGGCTGCAAGCCTGTGTGTGGGTTCAGTCGGGCCAGTGGCTTTCCCCACAGTCGCCCACCTGCAGCGAGTGCCCTCCAGTTCTCTCCACAAAGAAGCGCTTGCTGTGGACATGCAGCCTGAGTATAGGCTGTAGCTCTCACACCCAATTCCTAGCCAGCCTGGAGCCCAGAGTCAGCACACCCTGGGTCTAAGAAATGTCTCTGTTTCTCCTTTCAGGAATTTCCTGTAATGCCACATTAATAGAGCAAGGCTTTGAAACAGGTAAGAGAGGGGTCCGTCTGGCTTCAGACAGGGGTGAGGAGGGGACAGACCCACAGTAACCCTGACTGAGAGGGGAGGTGGGAAGGGATCTGTGGAGCTAGGAACGAAGTTATGAGCCACAGAAACAGCAGTGCAAGCCCTGCTCAGAGGTCCCTATCATCATTCTTGAATCCCCAAAGTCCTCTCAATGTCTGACTTTCTTTTTCCGTTCTGAGGAAACTGAATGTGCGTACTTTCATTCTGGAGATGAATCTCTAGTTTTACACCAATGACTCACTCCCAGGCCTCACCGTCAGGAAAGGCTAAGACATTTCTGGGCGGCCTGTCGTGAGACTTTGACTGGCTTATCCATGGCCCTAAACTACCCAGGTCACCCTGAAGATACCCCTGTCCACTCAATAACCAGGGAGTTTTGTTTTCTTTCTAGAAAAGCAGCAGAATCTGCTTTTCTGTAAGCAGTGATTCTGTCTCTCAAGGGCCCCCCACCAACACACACCCCACCACCTCTCTTGGGTCCATATTCATCTCCATTTGAGTCATTTTTATTGAATCATCCTTCTTGTGGTTCTTCCACTGGATTCTTGTGAAGGGGCCCAGACACAAAGACGTGTGATAAGTTCTGAGCACATACCCTCTCCATCCCCCTAGGGGCTTAGAACTAAAATAAGGACTAAGTGTAGTTGATATGTCCCTTTTAAAAAAAATTTTATTTATTCATACAGAGCTGGGGTATAGGCCAGAGATGTGGAGGGTGAGAGGATCCACCAGAGACAGAGTAGGGAGCAGAACAGGCAGATCAATGAAGTACACTGCTGAGGGGAGCAGTGGGTGGGTCAGGAGAGGTCTGCCACACCATGTGGTCACCTCCGGGGCAGGCGGGGATCGAACTGCGGAAGTGGCTTTAGCTTCTCAGTGCTGTGCTTTAACAAGCTGCGCCACCAGGGAGGGCCCATAATATGTCCCTTTTAAAATGAAATACTATTAGCCTGAGGGATGGACAAATATGTCATGAGGGAAAGTGCACAGAAGCTCAGAGGGAAAGGCAGGTGAGGAGCTAAAGAGCCCTGCTTTGGGGAAAGCACTAGGTGTGTCCTAGGGGCTGTGCAGACTGCAGGCGTGCAAGCTGTAACCGCTGTGGTCCCTTGTTTTGCAGATATGTACCTAAACACCCAGAACGTGTTAGTGATCGTGTTCCGGGTCTTCTTCCTGAAGGTGACTGGGTTCAACCTGCTCATGACTCTGAGGCTGTGGTCCAGCTGAGGTGAGCGGCTTGCTCGGCTGTGGGGGGGTAAGGCGAGGGTTTTGGGCTGGGGCCCCAAGATCTGAAGGCCCATCTCCCCCAGGGTCTCGCTCTTAGGTCCCAAATCCAGGCTGCCAAACTCCTCCATATTTTCCCATTAGAGTCCCTCTTGTTACTGACAGTGGCCTGGAACTTTCAGTCACCCAGTTGTGCCACAACTCACATGGAAGTATAAAGTATCCTCGTTTTGGAATAAATGAAGGCACCAAATAACATGAAGCCCACCCCAGCTCAGGAGCACGGGAATAAGAGAAACCCAGGATGGGGGTCCATTCACATGCATACCTGCAGCTGCACCCGCTTCACTGCAAAACCTGAAGCCCCGCTCCTTCCGCATGTGGGGAGCAGTACACTCTTGGGGCTCTAGCCAATTCCCGGCCCCACCTCCATACCCTCACCCCAGCACCCCCCGCCTACTGTGCACATGTGCACCCCATTCCACCACCATCCAGACTACTCTGCAGATGCAGGCAACCCCATCACGTCCCTGACTGTCCAGGGTCTCCCCAGGATCTGGTCTGACTTCTCCTTTTCCTTCTCCCAGGTCGCCAAGACTGAGAGCCCCGTGCTCCTGGCCCCTCGTCCCACACGCCTCTACTCAGTCCTCAAGCAGAGGTGCGCTCTAACAGCCCCCAGAGGAGAAGACTCCCTACGCCCCTCTGGCCCACTGGCATCATCTCCAATTGGAGCCTGCAGGGTATTTGTGATCAAGATGCCAAGTTGCTGCCCAGCTCTGCTGCCATCCCGACTTCCCTCATTGCTGCTTCTCACTGCCCGACATTCCCTGCAAAGGCAGGGGCGGCGGCTGCCTCTCCTGGCTGGGGAGAACCTCCCTAAACTCCCCCCCCCAGAGAACTCCTCTGGGACCCCCGGGGGTGACAGCCCCCCAGTGGGTCCTCAGGCTCCAGCTCCTGCAGAATGTTACACACAGTTTATATTTTTAAATAGTGTTCATAAGAAATACATATCATCCTTCTCCGCAAGATGCCGGGGACATGATCTCATTATCCAGGCCTGCTTCTCTGTGTATCTGAGCCACGCTGTATATCCCGCTGCCCACCACTTCATTAAAAGGAATTTGGCAGAACTGAGACTGTGCTTCTGTTTGCCTGGGTTCGGTTGGGGTCATTTTCTGCTTGCTGTTGGTCCCTAGCCGGGCAGAAAGAAACCAAGACAGTCGTCCACGATGCCGCTCAGGGAACCTAACCCACAGCAGCTTAAGTCAACTCTTTAAAATTCCATTTGAGCTGGGGGCCAGGAAAACCCACTTAAAAGCTCAGGCCGGCTCTTCTGTTTGCACACCACACCCCTGGGCCACCCAAAGCAGGAGGTCCATGCACACGGGTGGTCATGGCCTATCGCTGAGACTTGGCAGACAAGGACCACACAGGAAGTGTCCCCCAAGTGCCACCCACAGTCTCCTGCCCTCCAGCAACACTTCCTTTCAGACTCCTGTTAAAACTGCATTGTCGCACAAGTTCACGTATGAGACCACCCAAATCAGCTCTCTAGGTCCCAATCCAATGCCCAGCCACTTGGGGTGCCCATCCAGGAGTGGGGGCAGACAGTTGGGAATTGTGACCTTAGCCAGATTTTATACTCCCACCACCTTGGATGTAAGGGTGAGAAAGGGGGAGATGAACTCTCTCCCCTCAGACCCAGGGACACAGCCAAGGAAGGTGGCTGCCTCAGGTATTACCCAGAGGACGGGGTATGATTTGCTGGGGCTCCTGGGTTTCTCCTGAACCTTCTGCTGCCCAAGCACCTTTCCTAGGGTCATGGATGCTCAACCCCAGAGACCACTTGACCTAACAATGACTCGAGACCAAAGCAGGGCTTCTACCAATCCAGGGATGGGCCAAGTCCTCTCCCCAAATGCCTCCATGGTTCACCTGTGTGTCTCAGACCACACCAGCCAGAGACACGGGGATTCTTCCAGCTGCCATTCAGACCTGCTTCTTGCAGGGGTGCCCCAGGAAAGGCCCTGCCCTCCAGGAGCTCCAGGGTCACCCCTATAAATATCAGGTAGGACTAGAGGCTGCCTCTAGCTCCATGGGTCTCTGACCCTGTGGCTCGGAGAAGCACGGCCATGTGCTGGTCAGCCCTGCCGAGGGCAGTCACAGAGCTCTTCGCTTTTTCTCCCACCTGCAGCCTAAACAAAAATCCTTCTAAAGATACTAACAGGAAAGGTCTCTGAGGAAATCTGGTCATAGTAGGTCATCCTCACACATAAGGGGGCAAGGGGCGGCGGGGGGGGGATGTACCACCTTCCCAAAAGTGGGATTGCCACCTCCAGGAACTCAAAATTGCCTCCTCATCAGCCTGACACATGCCAGAGATTTCACATTGGGGATTTCTTTTAATTAAAGCATTGTCTTCCCCAAATTAAATGAAAATGCCCCTGGGAATGTTAGTAGAGCAAGCCTTTATCAACTGTTAAAAACTTAGGGCAAATTAGTTTGCCTTTTTTCCTTTCTAAAGTGGTAATTCATTTTGGTCTTAGACGAAAGATCCAGGCGGGATCGTGTGGGTGGCGGGAGGCAGCTCTTCTCCCAAGAGCTGGAACAGAGATGCAGAAGCAGATGGGAATGAGGGCCTGGCCAGGGGACAGGGGCAGAGACCCTGGAAGGCAGTGAAGGGAACAGACAGGGAGGCCTGCAAGGCCTCAGAAGAGTCCCAGAGGGGGACAGCAAGGAGCCGATGGGGCCGAATCAGCGAGGGCGCTCAGCTAGCAGGCCCCCTGGTCACTGAAGCCCTGAAGTCACCTGGGGACTCCAGTAATGGCTTGGGTCCACCCAAGCCTCCTCCTTCCAGCCAGACTAAGCTGAGAAGAAGGCTGACAAGGGCTCCAGCAGCTCTCAGCCATCTGGAAAGCAGAGTCAGCCTGCCCCTGAGAGGTCTCCATCTCAGACCAGGCCAAGAGCCTGTCCTCAAGTCCGGGGCTATTAAGCCTAAAGTCACGAGGGCCAAGTCAGAGTGCTGGCCAGGAAGGGGGAGTGCCTGAGGGTGGTGCAGACTCCTCTCACTGGCAACTCCTCTGTCCTCCTGTCTGGGCCCAGGCCCCACTGGGATGTGTCATGGAACTTACCATGGTCCCATAAGGAGGTACAGCTTGTGGAAGGCTACCTGCACCCACTACAAGGGTCTGCCTAGGCCACCACCACAGAGCCCCCAGTGCAGGACTGGACAGGCATTGCTCAGCCTGAAGGGAGGAGACAGCAAAGGAAACTTGAGACATTGCCATCTAGGCAAGAAAAAGGCGCAGCTCTGAAGAACCCCATCCCCATAGGAGGAACCAGCCACAAGGAAGGAAGGTCACCATCCCAGCAGGAAACCTGTCACCAGGACAGTTATGCAACAAATTCCTCTGGCCAGATGCCTTATTGCACTAACAAGCCTAAGTTTAGGCCAGTCCTAGAGACAGAAGAATGGACCCCACGAGCTCAGGATCCCAGGCCGAAGATTCCAGAAGATTCTCTGACTTCACCAGGAGTCTGCCCTCGATTGCAATAGGAGTCACAGGCCAGTCAATAGATGGTCAGGCTAACCCAGGGTGTGCTTTAGGAACACCTGGGAGAGGTCTTCAGCACCAGCAGAGCAATCCCTGCAGAGGTAGCCTCTGGAGTTGGAAGTTCCTGCTCTATTCAGGAACTCTGGCACTCCTGAGGTCACACGCAAAGTCCTCTGCAGAGGCCACCTAGGTAACATCTTGGCAAGAGAGTCCCCTGGACTCGGAACTCCTGGGAACAGGAAGTGCGTCTTGTTCATCAGGGCGCACGAGCCAGACACAGGACAGGGCCTGGCCCACAACAGATGCTCAGTATCACTTAACCAGCGAATGAGAGGAGTAAATGATGAGTGCCATTAGGCATTGGGGAGGCAGCCAAGTAGGGGGAGCGGGAGCCCAAGAGAAAGGAAAATGGGGATCCGAAGAGGCGGGTGAGGCACTGTTTCACAATTCTGCTAAGGGCTAAAAAAGTAACCTGTCAAGAACTATCAGGAAAAGCAAAACCTGGCCCCTTGGCCCTGGCAACCCCCAGTCAGGCACTGATCCACCCAAGCTGGAGGCCTGCTGCTCTGGAAAGCAAACAGGGGCCAAGGGTCGGCCAGGACCACCCCGAGGCCCAGCATCCAAGGTCACGGGGTCCATCCTCCTCACCCCCAGATCTCCCTCCTTAAAACCCCATCCTCCAGTCTACTTTCTGGAGCAATGTATGGGAGGAGGAGTTTCTCACTGAGTGATGGGGCCCTGATGGGTGCAAGTGGGGAGACCCCACGTGTGAGTTTTGTGAAAGGGACGCTGATTGGTGAGGAGGCTGCAGAACCACCAGCCCCCGCCTCTGGGAAGGCCACCTGTTTTCAGACCTTATTTCAGCCAGACACACCAGTGCACCAGGTTTCCTCTCATGGTCCCATGTAGAGAGCTTCACTTTGAAATAAATAAGCAGATCAGACATTGAGTCACTAGCCAGAGAAGTAGGGCAGGAAGTGGAAAAAGTAACCCACTTCCCTCCAGGTGTTTGGGGGGCTTCGGTGGCTCCCCGCCCATTTCCATGACATCATGGTTGCTGACAGGGGCAAATAGGACACCCTTTGAAGCTTTCCCGCAGAAGCCACATCCTCTGGAAAGAAGAGTTAAAAATACTGAGTTAGAGATAGCATCGCTGCAGGCCACGTGCCAGGGCCAGGCGGGCTGGGCCGTTACACCGCCACCCACCCACCCACCGCAGGTGCGACAGGAAGACCGAGGGGGGAGGGGCTGCACACCCGCCCAGCAGCAGGTGGGGAGTTGCACACACCCCACTGTGGAGAAGCTCCCCGCCCCCCTCTGCTCCCTCCCACCCCCACCCCTCCCAAGCAAGCCCAGAAATCAAATCTTGCTCTCACCTGATTAAACATTTGCTTAATACAGGACAGGCCCTTGGGTAACAGAAACCCTCATCGCGGCCCAGGAACTGCCCTCGTGTCCAGTCCACCCTGCCCGAGAGGTATGGGGAGCCACATCTTTCCCCACGCACAGTGGGGGTGTCTCTCAGAGGAAGAAACCCCACTCCAGGCTGCGGCGGAAGAGCTGGCGGTGGCCCTGACCATCTCCTGGCTTCCCGGGGACGACTCAGGAGACCAGGAGTCACGGAGCCACAGAACTGAAACCAGAACAGAGACCCCGCGAGCACCCTTCGGGCCTGGACGTCCTGCGCTGTGGTAATGGCCGCAGCCATCCACCGGGGGGCAGCAGCGCTCCACCAAAGAGGCCCCTTCTCCCTTATTCTGTTTATTCTGGGAAGGAGAGCCCCCTCGACTTAGGAAAACCTTTATTCCGAGGAAAATAGAAGAGCGGATGACTTTCATTCTGGGAGCTGAGCTCTGCTCTTCCCCAGTCATGGGGCTGGGCTGCGGTTGTGTGTGACCCTGGTTTGTCCCGTAGAGGTAACAAACCTGGGTCAGCCCTGTAGGCAGCAGGGGGCGTCACCTCCCCTATGCTAGATCTGGGACCCAGAGGAGCCCCTGGGGGAAGCCCAGGGTGAGGGCGGGGCGGGGATGCGAGTGAAGGTGGAGCTTTGGATTCAGAATGCGGGAGCCTGGGTTGCTGTCCAGGACCCCAGGCTCACTGGCCAGGGCAGGCACAATGGCCCAAGGCCTCAGTTTCCCAGCGGGCTCCAGCTCTCGTTCGAGAACCAAGACTTTTCACACTGCAGGCCCGCCTGGTGCTAGATGGTGTGCCCGGCCGTGGGTGCAGACCCAGTTTGCGTCCTCCCAGGGCTACCAGTCCATTGGGGACGGGGGTTTGAGAGACATGCCAGTGACCATGAGTGCATGATGGCATGTTGGGTTACTGTTTGGAGAGGACTCAGGAGAGAGCCCCTTGATAGCAGGAAGCTTCACTGCCTGCCCCTCCCTAGCTTTCCCTCCGAGGACTCTTAATTTTTCTGAGCCCCAATTTTTCATCAATTATATGAATTAAAATAAGTAGTCCACCTACTTCTCAATGCCATTGAAGGGGACAGAGAGAAAACACGAAGAGGGTCTCCCTGGTGGCGCAGGAGTTAAAGTCAGTGCTACCAAGCTATCTCCAGTCACTATGGCACAAGTTCGATCCCAGCAGTGGGGTGACCCATAGGGCCAGCAGGCCTCTCCTGTCTCGCCCACTGCCTCTCAGCAGTGTATCTCAGTAAATCCATCTGTTCTGCTCCCCTCTGTCCTCTGAACCCTCTTACCCACCTCTGGCCTTCGCCCCAGTTCTTGAATGCATAAATAAATCAATCTTTTAAAAAGAAAAGGTGAAGACTTTAGCCAACTGAAATACAAATGGAAAGGAATGCTCAGAAGGACATCTGGACCTGGGGTCTGCCAGGCTGCACCCCCAGAATGAGATAAAAGCGGGCCTGCTGCCAAGTGCCCAAGAGAACTCAGGCTCCCAGTCCTCAGGGATCACTGCCCACAGCGGACAGCCACTTCTCCCTCCACTGTGCCTAGGGAGTGTCCACTGCAACATCTTACACTGTCCCACAGCTCCAGCCCAGCTTCCAGAACCGGAGAGCACGATGGCAGGGAAATGGAGGACCAGAGGCATTGGCAAGGCTGCAGGCCCAGGCTCCGGCAAAAGCCCCCCCACCCTGGCCCTACAGCGCTGGGCCGCTGAGGCTCCGTCACTGCATCATCCCTAAACATTCCCCTTTGCTCCTTCCCTCCTGACCCTCTGGGGGCCTCTCTCCCTTCACAAGAGCCCCGGACCCTGGCTGGACCCAGGCCTGAAAGCCTGGAGCCAGACCTCTGCAGCAGCCCTCACAGCAGCATCTGTGGGCTGTCATCTCCCAGACCAGACTACCCTAAGTGTTCTAGGGTGCTTTCACCACCTGTGGGAAGAGAGGAGCCCCGTGCCCTATTTACTCTGGAAAAGTGGGCATGTTCCCAGGGCAGAGGCTCTGGAGCCCCAGGGAAAGTCCCTCCCATTTTCAAAGGTTTTCAAAAATCCCACTGAGAAGAGCAGAGAGGGCTTATCTACCGTTTCCCTGAAACACCCACATCAAGTTCAGCCAAGGAGAAAAACAGAAAGTATTAGGGGAAGAGCATGTAAATGTAAGACAAAGTTGGCAGGACTTAAGAGAGTCTAAGGAGATGAAGGAATGTGGTTGAGAGAGCAACCGGTCTCCATTGCATGCTGCCAGCCTTGATGGGAGGAAACAGGGTTAACCTTAAAGAGGACTTCTTTGGAGAGCGAGATGCTATTTTTAGCAACCTCAAGGGTGCCCTGACTTCTCCTTGCTGACCCAAGTTATTCCAGTGATTTGCCAAGGGAGACGGGGTGGGGTACATCCTTATCTAATCTATGTGACTAACATCCTGCATCTGTCCACCAAAGCAAACTTCATCCCTTTGATCTTCACGGTAAGCCTAAGCAGAGGCAGCACACTTTTCTTTCTCAAGTGAGGAAATAGGTGAAGTGGCTCACTCTCGCTTAGGGTGACAGTGACAGAGGCCTGCATTAGCACTAGACCCAGAGGCTTTCCACCGAGCACTGTGGACACCCAGATGGTTCTAGAAGCATCCACCAGAGGAAGGAGCAGGAATCCTGGGTTGCAGGACCTCCTGCTCTGCCCCCAAAGACCAGTGCCATCTCCTGCCTGGATACCCCTCTTCTTTTCCCTGGCTGTGTACACCCACCAAGCCCTCCCTCCCCATCTGTGTCAGATTAGAATGATCAGCAGAACCCTGCATATTTTAGGAGCACATTTAGTAATGGTGTTTGCAGTCTCCTGAGGCAGCACTTTTTGCACATGCAAACCCCACTTACTCAATCACATGGCCGTGAGCCTTCGTAAAGTAATATTCTCGACACTGGGACTGCCTGCCCGTGGCCGGCAGACCTCAGCAGAAATGCCGACTGCTTGGGGAGCTCCCACGTAAGCAGTTCCTACCACAGCACCATTTACTCTATCACATTGTTTACTTCCTTCACTCCACTTACAACACATTTCTACTATGTTAATTTGGCTCTTCCCAACTCACATTTAAGGTTCAAAAAAGGCCCTCCCTAGTAGCGCAGCACTAAAAAGCTAAAGTCACTTTAGCATGAGTTCAAGCCCCTTCCTGGAGGTGACCACATGGCGTGGCAGACCTCTCCTGACCTGCCCACTGCTCCCCTCAGCAGTGTACTTCGTCAGTCGGCCTGTTCTGCTCCCCACTCTGTCTCTGGTGAATCCTCTCACCACCCCTGCACCTCTGGCTTGTACCCCAGTTCTGTATGCATAAATAAATCTTTAAAAAAAGAGAGAGAGATATCTTGTCAGTATCACACGCTATCTCTGGTGCCCTTCACAGAACTAAGTAACACAGTGATAGAATAAGCACTCCTACCAAGAGTCTTTTATGAACACCATGCAACAAGATTGGGATAAAATGTTCATTGTGGAAGCCGAGTGTTGGGTATCTGGGTGTTACTATTCTGTGTATGTGTGTATGTATTTCAGCATTTCACATGTATGTGTGCGTGCATTTCAATCATTAAAAAGTCAAAACCAAAGTCATTCATCCCTCGTGTTTAAAAAGGGGGAAGCAGGCCTGAAGAGCAGACTTCCTAGGGAGGTCTCTCTGGGAAGAGGAAGGCCCAGCTGTAATGCCCCAATCCTCCAGCTGAAAAATCCAGTAAAATGACATCAGCCAAGGGAGAACAGGCTGCAGGAACAGCTCTCTGATTCTGACTCTGCTCTGGGGCACCAGCACATCTGTGCAGCAGTTCCATGAATAAAGTTCACTCCCATTCTGTTGGGACAACAGTGTGGGGTACTATTTTCTCCAGGCTAATTATTTTATTTCTATTGTTTCAAAGCCTAATTTGAATACTTGGGAATCAGACAGAAACCAGATTCAAATCCTAACACAAACAGCTTCCATTTCATCAACTGGAAAAAGAGGCTACACACCCCTCCCACTTGGTTTTGGAGGAAAATGAAACAGCATTTAATGTTGTGGCAGAAAAAAGCTCTCTCACACTGGGGTCGCAGGGACTGAGTCTTTCTTCTAGAAGCACATGCACTAGGCAGCACAGGTATGATTTCCTAAGTTTTAGAGACAAAACACAAGGTTCACAAATGGTCAACAGACAGTAAGTGGCTGAACAGGTCCTTGAATCAGTACCTTCGGACCAAAGAAAGTGCTTTCTGCAGAGTCAGACTCTCCTGGTGGCTTGGAAATGCCCCCTTTTCAATCCCACTGATAGGAGTTATACATGAGCTTGGACCCTGTTAATTTGAAGTTAGCAAATAAAAATGTTTAGCCCTCCATAAGCATCTACCTCCTTTCTCATTCTCTCATCTGAGAATTATATTCTGGGAAGTCTTTTCCCCCACAGGAAAAATCCATTTTGTTTTCATTTTTAATTAAATGTACCAGATCACAAGACACTCAAAACTTCAGTCGAGAGGCCCAGAGACACAGATACAGTTTGTGCACAAGCCCCCAAGCTCTGCTAACCAGCCAATGCCAGCTTGCTGAGTCTCCACAACTAGCAACAGGCCTCTGTGACCTCCCCAAGTGGTTTCCCATCATCATAACAAAAGTGTTTTGAAGCCCAAGATGAAAGGTTATGATCAAAGAGGCCAAAGGTATAGGCTGCTAAGAGAATTAAACACGAGAGATGGTTTCCATGTGATAGGGGCAGGAAATGCGTGGGCAGGGGTTGCTCAGGGCCGGGCTTCCCGACACTGCAAAGAATGGCAGAGCAGACTCTGTACAGTAGTTGTGGCTAATGGTTTCCGGCCCCACAGAGCACAAATAAAAATAAACCAGCCCCATAAAGGTGTTGAGCTCGTGGTTGCAGGAAATGCCAACATATACAATACCTCTCTCTGCACCCACTCGTTCTACTGCTGTATGGAGCTCTGTGCATAAAGCCCAAAGAGAGGTGACATCACCTATTAAGATCCAAGAAAAGGGCATGATGAAAAGATTACCTATCCTGGTTCAGTGCCCCTCAGCTACCGAGACTCTGCAGACTTCAACTTAAAAAAAAAATCCTAAGATATCAAAAATTCAACAGGAAAGTGGGAAGAGGGCAGAGCTTTTTTTTTTTTTTAAGTTTAAAGGCACAGCTCCACAGCTAATTCTTCTGTATGTAGAGATGAGAACCACTGAGCAAGTCAACAGAAGCCGAAAAAGAAATGTCAACTAATAAGCTTTTAAGTAAATTTAAATCCAGGACTCCAAAAGCATTCTGCAGGGTTCTGGCCTTTTGAAAATGGCGTGAAGACACACCAAGGATGTTTCCTTGATGGTAACTGGCTGGGTAAATCACCTGAGACAAAAGTTAGTGCTATAACTGGGAATTTACTAGCTGCCCAGGGTATCTCAAGATCACTGGGGAGCATTTAATAAAGCCTACATATTAAAGTCTCTGAAAATTATGTCTTTCTTAATTAACTATTGCTATTATCCCCAATCTTCGACCTGTCTTCAAGTTCAGCTGTTTTCTTATTCAGTTACCTCTTTACCCAGCCTAGACTAAAAAGCAGCCTCCTGCTAACAGTAGGAATGGCAAACCACAGCCCACAGACCAACAGCCTGGTTAGTAAGTTTTATTGGAATATTTCCATTCAAGAAAAAGCTTGCCAACTCCTGCTCTGGAGCTGTCCTTAAATTGGTGTTAGTGGAGTTGTGCGGGTAACCGGTAGACACACAGGCACAAGCGTTTTACCAAGTTCAACTGAGATGCACCAAAGTGCTAGATCCAAACTTCTCAATGTGCACATGAATCTCCTGAGGGGTGGCGATTCTGCTTCAGTAGGTCTGGGTGGGCTGGAGAACATCCTCTTCACTAAGCTCTTCGGTGAGCTCAGTATTGCTGGTCAACAGACTATACCTGGAGAAGCAAGAGTCCAGAGCAGAGCTGCAATTTGGCTACAGGCTAGAATCATGTGCCCCATTTTTATTTATATTGGTGTGGGGTAGAAGCTGGTATATCATTTTATGCTGATATACAGCCAAGTGGGAGAACCTCAGAACAGAGCTCATCACCTCAGCAGTTAAGTAGTGGAATTCTCGACCCAGCCTATAGCTCACACAGAGCACCCCAGATGGAATAGGGTTGATGACGGCATGATGCGAAAAACACACTTGGGTTCAGACAGTAGACCTATTATGCTCCCCAAGCTGTGTTATGACCTCTGATCTTAATTAAGCAAGTTACAAATCTTGAGCTCTAGTGTCTCTGCCCACCTAGTGAGGTCTGGAACCCATAAGATAATGGCAAGAACAAAATGAGAAACACTTGCAAAAGTGGTGTGGCGAGCATGTACCCTATAAATAAACACAGGCATACACCCCCTCCCCCCCCACCACCACCTTTTGCACTTGGCTTACACTACTTAAGAGAAAACACTTTTCACCACTAAATCATGTGGAAACAGATGTAAAGGTGAAATCACACACTCTGTTCCATTTCTAACAAAGTGCTTAATGATGCAGTTCCAGGAATGCATTGTGTCCGGAGAGGAAGTACCTGTAACAGTTCAGGATTAGTAAAGGATTATCAGCTGCAGGGAAGGCAGAGGCCTGCCTTGGCCTGCCATTGGCAGCCCGGCCTTTTGTCATTAACTTCATGCCTCATGAAAACGCGGGGGTAGAGTCACAGCTGCATGTTATCAATTAAAAAGTTCTACAGAGGACTGAAGGAGAAAAAGGAATCTAGTATCAATCAGGAATAAAATCAAAACACAGAGCCAGAGGCAAAGGAAGGAGTGGCATGGAATCTTTAATTTGGAAGGTAAAAATATTATTACACTTAATGGAAGGTAGAGGTCATGTTAATAAATGCTCATTACAAAGTTATTCTGACAGATGTCACAGAACTTCTCGAGTTCTCCACCTGCATACCAAGTCAGAGTCAGAAGCGAGTATGAATGTGAAGAAAATCCACGCATCCAAACCAGCTGCCATCTCAGGAGCTCTTATCCAGGGAAAATCAAAAAGTGAACCTAAAAGAAAGAAGCAGAAAGGTAAGAAGAGGGACCAAAGTATATTTTATGATACTATAGCTGGGGCCCCGACCTTTATGTCTAAATGCTAAACCCACAGAGACGCCAAGTTACAGACTTCCCAAAGTTAGGCTCGGACCACCAGAATGAAACAGTTATTCTTCACAGAACACTGTGTAGAAGTAGCCATAAAAATTCATGTTCAGGTCTGAATTCAAGCCCACCAAGACACAACTAACTGCGAACTGGTAGACATGAGCTCTAACTCCCCCTCCATCCGCACTTACTTGCAGGATTTTATGTAAGTCACTTTACCCTCTCTGGCCCACAAATCCTTTGAGGTGAGGGGTTTACAATTTAGCATAGAGAACTTTCCTGGATCTAGAAAGTGCATAAAGTGCTAAATTCCAGTTTGGAGAGAGACACAGGGGAGGAAAGAAATCAAGAGAAAGTTGAGAAAAATTTCTAATCTCAGATGTAACAAAGACCACAATAAAACATGGTCATTTCATTTAAAGATAGGTGGTTTGGGGCAAGGAGGAGGTGGAGCGTTAACTCCCAGAGAAACGGCACATGGGTGCCAGAGTCAGAGACTGGGTTCCCAAGTGGGATGCCATGGCCTGGCCAAAAGTGACCGTGTGCTCTGAGGCCTCCAGTCATAAGCAGCCCATTTCCCTGGCACGTGCCATAAAAATATTAGTCATTGTGAGACATGACCTTAAAAGGTTGGGGAACACCACCTTTCAGAAGAACTGAGCTTTTCAACCACCTTATTACATTTCCACCTGGAAATTCTAGCATCGGGGCTTCAAGCAAAGATTTTTAGACTTCTAGCCAGAGTGCTTTGATTTCACTAACAATGGCATGTACAGAAATGCGATGTAACTGTAGAACCTTCCTACGTCTGTAGAATTTGATGAGAAATGTATAAAATAAAGAGCAAAAAAAAAAACACAACAAAATGTGTTCACCGTGCAAAACAAGAACACAAAGACCAATGAAACCCCTCTATCCTCCCCATCAAAGATCCAAAAGCAAACCCTCTGGCGTGACTCTGATGTAGTACAACACACCAATTCTGAGACGCCTAGGGTGCAAGGCCATGTCTGCAAAGAGCTTGAACACATTTAAAATTATAAAAGAAATCCTTGCTTAGTACAAAAGTCAAATTTTGAGATTCTTTGTTAAAACATTTAAACCAAGTTTTGAGACCATTAAAACATTTAAATCTAAAACACTGGAACATAAATGACTCATGACCATTAGTCTTTCTGACAGTGGCTTTTAGAAGACTCTGTTTATAAAGATCTGCTCCCTTCTTTTAAGGCAAAAATATATCATCAGACAGTATTCTAAAAGAGAGGTTCTTGGATTCCTTGAAATGTTAGCTCAACAAAATTGGACTCTTCAACAGCTAAGAAGAATGGTTTCAAATTCTAACTAGAGGATACAGGTTTCAGGAAACTGACTAACTTCCTTCCCAGATGTCAAGACAAGCACAATGGAAGACACCTACTGAGAAAAGTTAGCATGACTTCTTCAGTCTATTTCACCCATGCAGAAAAGAGAGCACCATTTCATCAGTCTATTCTAATCATCTTAAAAGAAAGCAAGACACAACACAAAGAACTGTTAAAAATAATTACGCTCTGTACAGACACAAAAGATGACACCAGACAGGGTCACTTCTATTTGGAATCTGAATTATTCCCCAGCAACATCTCTATTCAGACACCAGCACTGAGCAGATGTGTTCAAATACTGATTTTCCCTCAAAACCATCCCATCCTGAATCTGGTCACCCAATTAAAACTAAAATCAGAGAAAACGTGAATCCAAGGACATTCTGAAGAAATTCTAGGTTCAGAGTTCAATTTGAATCACACAGTTTCAGAAAGCATGGATCACCTATGGCTAAATTGGAGAAGAGCCTTATAAATCAGCTAGTCTAATCCTTTCATTTTATAGATGAGAAAATTGCAACCCGAGTTGACAGATCTGTCCAGAGATGTGCTGGCCAACACCACAACCACATAGGTGACTATTCTGACATAGTAAAATTTAAAATTCAGCTCCCCAGTCACCTGCCACATCTCAAATGTTCAATGATCACATGTGACTAGTGGTCCCTGCACGTGGTAGGCAGACCAGCAGTATTTCCACAGTGTAGAATGTTCTACCGGCCAGGCTGGCCCAGGATCGCCCTCTCTGGATGAAGTTGGGTCTCATGATCTGCTTCTTCTGATTTCTTCTGGATCATATTAAAGATGGCCAATACTGTCGAAACAGTGTCTAGCTTTCTCCTTCCCTATCAAGCTTTTCTAGGTTTTTCCCATTTAAAAAAGACAGGCAAGTTTAATTTTTTTTTTAAAGATTTTTTTTATTTGTCATACAGAACTGGGGTACAGGCCAGAGGCTCAGGGGTGGTGAGAGGCTTCACCAGAGACAGAGTGGGGAGCAAAACAGGCAGATCTACGAAGTACATTGCTGAGGGGAGCAGTGCACGTAGTTTAATATTTTTAATGAAAACCTTCTAACAGAAATATGTATGTACCCATCATCCAAAAATCTTTGAAGATAATTAAGAGAAAGGAAAATAAAAGCCTTGAGTCAAAATGTCAGTTATCAAGTTCCCACTAAGTCACAGGAGTTCCAGGGCCAAGAAAAGTCAACTGACGTTTCACCCAGTTTTAATTACCTGGTGTGTACCATGGGATACGTTGTTTGCCTGTCTCTGTTACAGGCGCCTCCAGGGTCACCCAAAGTAATGTGTGTAAAAGTTATGTGGCAAGGATGCGAGTCCTGCAAGCCTGGTAATGTGACAACAGCAAGACATTTCACAAACGCTGACAGTGTTTAATCTGTTATATAAACAGTTACACTTCAACTTTCCACCGCCTGCGAATGAGGCGGACAGTTTGGGGCAATGGATAAAAGCCTCAGCTGGCAATCCCAACTGAGTCACCCGAACAGTACAATGGGAACCATCATAAATTCTACTCATCAGCAGCTCTAACAGCCGTGAGACTCAGATGAATGTCAGGTCAGTCCCCTCCCTGTGCAGAACAGGAAAACTGGGGTTAAGAAACAAGCTTCTGTGTCTATCCAAACAGTTAACTGCATCCATCTTCTAGCCTCACAGCCCCCCAAATTAATTTTTTTCCCTTGGCTTCTTTCTTCCATGCTATTTTCCATATGCCTTAGTAACTTATCCACTGATCTATCTGCTTTATAGGTAGATGTCTTACAGCCTTATAGGTAGATGTCTTACAGCCTGAAAAGGACCTACTCATTCGACATGCCAGCACTGTGACTACAAACCCTGTGCTAAGCCCTGAGGTCCCTCCCTCAGGAACTTAGGAGCCTACAGAGAGAGATAGGAAAGTGAATGAAGTTCTTAACTACGAGTAACCTTAGCATTAGAGATGAGCAAAGTAGACTCAGAGGACCCCAAAAGAGGAGAACATCTAAGCTGCAAGGACAGAGAAAAGAAGGCAGGGAGTGGTGCAGCAATGAACTTCATAAACACGAATACCTGATACTCTTGTCTTCTTTTGATAGCTTTAAATAGACCAAATATAAAACAGACCTTGAGTAACAATTAGTCATCCATTAGTGAATTTTAGTTAAAAAGCAGATTGGGACCCTCCCTGGTGGCACAGAGGGTTAAAGCACAGCACTAAGAAGCTAAAGCCACTTCC
>NW_004567146.1:1427692-1431497 GCF_000260355.1 Condylura cristata | reverse complement strand
AAAAAAAAAAAAAAGCAGATTGAAGACTTCAATAGAAAAGAAAGTTAGTCTCAACCTCCACTGGGGGGTGGAGGATGTAAAAAAAAAGTGTGTGCTGTAATTAGTTCTAAATATTTTCTACAAATGTAGAATAGTTATCTCTTTGAGAACTTTTGGTGGCTAGAGCTAATTCAATATAAGAGAAAGTGTCAAGTGGAAAATGAAATTACAACTAAACCACCCCCTCCCAACAAAAAATGAAAAACTATCACCATTAGGAGGTCAGTCAAGAGCAAAACCCAGTGTAGAACAAGCTGAGAGAAATGAAAGTCTGTGCTCCTTGTTACAGAAACCCTTGGGGCACTTTCAGGTTGCCTGCCCTTTTGTACCCAACTCAACACTGCCCACTTCTGGGGAGAATGTAAAGCAACCCCCACTCAAAACCTAAGCCCACCTGGCCCTCTGCTGCCCTCGAGTGATGAAAAGAAACCATGTTGTATCACAAAAACATCAGTGGTTTCTTTCCCCAAATTCAACTTTTCTTATGCTCCGACAGTTCATCCTATGCACACCAAATAAATGAGCCACTAGGTGGCAGTAGAGCCCAGCGAATAACATTCAGAGGCCCCTGCAGAGGCTATTTTCTAGATCGCTATACTTTGGTGAGAAATTTAAAAAGCCCACAATGTTAGTCAGTAATACTGCCTGTCAGTTGTGTCCTGCACAGTCCTGTAGCCCCTTGCTCCGGCCACGATTAAACACTGGGTGTGTGCACAGGGTTAAACCTGTGCAAGGACTGCCTCCAGCATACAGACACCACCCACAAGGTTTTAGTACAGCATTTGGTAAACAATCTCCAGGCTAAAAGCACACATCAGTGCTCAGGCTTGACTCTTTGTGTCCACTTCACTTTTCCTTCTGAACCAGGGTTCAAGTCACCAGGTACTTTCCTTTCCAAACTAAAACCCAATGTCCCTCTATGTCCCTCTTTTCTTCATTTCCCTTCAGAATACTTGATATGAGCTGATAATATCTAAAAAGCATTTATCATAGAGATAGGAAAAAACAAAACAGAAAATGACAAGAAGCATGCAAATGCTTAAATATTCAAACCTGAGCTTCTATGTGGTGCGCTCATTCACAAAAGGCTCCTGCCAGCGCTGCCAAGCGAGAGGCTAACTTTCATCACACTGTGTTCTACTGCCAGCTCGGCCAAAGTTTTCAGGAGACTAGAAAGTATCAAGTCTGGAGAAGACTGCTGATAGAACATGTCCAGGCTGAACAAAATTGCTAGGAAGGAAGAGGTTCAAATCTTACAGTAGAAGACTGGGGACTGGAGCGTGAAACAAAGGGAATTTCAGCTACATCCACAATGTTTAATCTGTTCAAAACCAGTGAACTGGGCCCCCCTGGTGGCGCAGCAGGTTAAAGCACAGCACTAAGAAGCTAAAGCCACTTCAGCATGAGTTTGATCCCCGGCGTGGAGGGGACCCACATGGTGCAGCAGACCTCTCCTGACCAGCCCACTGCTCCCCTCAGAAGTGTACTTCATGGGTCTGCCTGTTCTGCTTCCCACTCTGTCGCTGGTGAATCCTCTCACTGCCCCTGCACCCCAGTTGCCTGTACCCCAGTTGTGTATAAATAAATAAGTCTGAAAAAAAAAAAAAATCGGTGAACTCCAGGTGGTGACTACGTGGATATATGTTATATCATTCTCCGTAATTTTTTTAATTGTCACAACAAAAGGATGGTGTTAAAGGGGAGCATGGTGTTAAAAGAGATAACACACTGGACCCTCCCCAGTGGCGCAACAGGTTAGGACACAGTACTGCAAGCGAGCAGCAGTTGCTTCAATGTGAGTTCAATCCCTGCCCCAGAGGAGATCCACATGGCACAGCAGACCTCTCCTGACCTGCCCGCTGCTCCCCTTAGCAGTGTACTTCATCGATCTGCCTGTTCTGCTCTCCGCTCTGTCTCTGGTGAATATTCTCACCCCCTGCAACTCTGGCCTGTACCCCAGCTCTGTATGAATAAATAAATAAATCTTTTAAAAAAAAAAAAAAAAGAGAGCGATAACACAGTTAAAGACATTTTTTTCAACACATTTCTTTTAACTCCCCAACTGTGAAATACCACATGGAAAAACAAGCAAGAGTAAAAATGAACCATAAAAATTTGTTGAAGTCAGATTGGACTATCAGACTTACTAGTTACAAGATTTCTAGCAAGATTCTCTGAGCCTGTTTCTCATCTATAAATGGAATTAGCCAACCTTTCCTTGAGGTTATTCTGAAAATAAAATAAAATGCAACCTGCCCATAGTGACCACTCAAAATCTGTTAACTTCCGTATTTCTTGAAGAAATATTTTCAACTCATTTTCTCTTGATCTGCCTTCTTCAGAGTAGCTGCTGGCTTAAATGCCATCCCCAAGATCATGCAAGAGCAGTATGCCGTAGATGTTTATTCTTTCCATACCCAACTCTCAGAATGTACTTGGCAAGTATGGAGAAAGTTCAATCTGATTTGTTCTGTCTTCTGAACTGGTACAAATAATGAACTCACTTGGAAACTATCTTACTTTTCTAAAAAGATTTATTTATTTATGCTTACAAGAACTTGGGTGCAGGCCAGAGATGCAGGGAGTGAGAGGATTCACCAGAGACAGAGTAGGGAGCAGAGCAGGCAGATGGACTGAAACACACTGCTGGCAGAGAAGCAGGATAGACAGAAGAGGTCTGCTGTGCCATGTGGGTCACCCCCCAGACCAGGGTCGAACTCGTGCTGCAGTGAGTGGCTGGAGATAACTTCATAGCTGAGTCTTAACCTTGAGCCACAAGGGAGGCCCCCTTGAAAACAATTTAGAAGTGGTTTGGAACACTGAACACAGAACTGAGTCTAAAAAACACCCACAAAAAAATGACAAATACAAGGTAGCAGGATATAAAATCAACACACAAAAGTCAGAGGCTTTCCTATACACAACCAACCAATCAAAAGAAGCAGAAATAAAAAAAAAAATCCCCTTTTCAATTAAAACAAAAAGAATCAAATACCTGGGAGCCAACCTAACAAAAGAGGTAAAAGACCTCTACAAAGAAAATTACAAAACACTGTTAAAAAAAATACAAGAAGACACCATGACATGGAAAAACATTCCCTGCTCATGGATCGGGAGAATTAACATCATCAAAATGGCCATCCTGCCAAAAACAATATAGAGATTTAATGCCATCCCAATAAAAATCTCAATGACATTCTTCAAAGAAATAGAAAAAATGATGAGATTCATATGGAACAACAAAAGACCTCAAATAGCCAAAACCCTCATGTCTAAGAAAAAACAAAATGAAGGCATTACAATCCCAAACTTCAAGCTATACTACAAAGACATAATAATCAAAACTGCATGGTACTGGAATAAGAATAGACATATAGACCAGTGGATTCGAATAGAAAACCCAGATATGAACCCACAAGTTTATGGACATCTAATTTTTGACAAAGGAGCAAAGAAGATACAATGGAACAAAGAAAATTTGTTCAGCAAATGGTGCTGGGAAAACTGGGAAGCTACATGCAAAAAAGGAAACTAGATCACTGCCTCATTCCATTCACAAGGATCAACTCGAAGTGGATTAAAGACCTAGACATAAGAACGGAAACCATAAAATACCTGGAAGCAAAAATGGGTCAAACACTACACGACATACGCTTCAGTGACATCTTTAAAGACAGAGCCCCCAACGCCACAATAGTGAAGGCAAGGATAAATAGACGAGACTACATCAAGTTAAAGAGCTTCTGTACAGCAAAAGAGACATTAC
>NW_004567146.1:1405517-1426875 GCF_000260355.1 Condylura cristata | reverse complement strand
GGGGAGGGAAGTGCATGGGATTATGGTGATGGCACACAGGTGACTTGGTGATGGGAAACCCACAGGGATTACAATTGAGATGGGAAAAAAATGTACAAAATGATGTAAAAATAAACTGTTATTTTAAAAAAATGACAAATAGGTGAATATTTAAAAATTGAGAGAACAATTAAATAAAGGAACTCTGTGAAAAGCCTCAGAAGATTTTTCTGTGAACATACTCTCTCAGACAATTCAACACTATGACCTGAAGCTGGGAGATTCCTGGCTCTGGGTCCATGATTCCCAACTGGCCCTCAGTTGTCCACATAATATGGTCTGCAGGATGCAGTTTCTGCTGAGCCTGCTATTCTTGTCTCTGTTATGTCATAATTTTGAAATACTAAGTTCTCTGCAACAGAGTCCTCCTCCAATCACGACAACCCAGGTAATAATTTTCTATGATTTGCTATCTCCTGGAGTCTAAAGAACATGCCTGAAATGTTTGCTCTGTTTCCTTCTTAACTATACACCATGACTCATTTAGAAAAAAAAAAAAAAAAAACTTAAAGATATCTAAAGTAAAGCCATCCAAAGACATAAGGCTTTTGAGCAAGGTTACTATCAGAGAGTCACTCAGGTTTCCGAGTCTAAGGTCAGTGGTGGTGGGACTGTTCACTAGCTGCTCCAGGCTGTGGTGGTGAGGCACCAGGTCTGCCGTCTCTGCTTGCAAATAAACCAGTGGCCTCCTCTGGCTCCCACAACACAGTATACAGATCTCTGGTGTGGCTCTAACTACTCCTACTACACTGTTCACTTCTTGAAGGTAGGAGCCCATTTTACTTGTCTCTGTATTGCCAGTAACAAAGCATTTAATGGCAGGCCCTCCCTGGTGGCACAACAGCTTAAAGCGCAACACTGTGAAGCTATCCCCAGTCACTGTAGCACAAGTTCGATCCATAGCCAGGGAGCTGACCCAGTCCATTTGCCTGTTCTGCTCCTGCCTCTGTCTCTGGTGAATCCTCTCACCTCCTACATCTCTGACCTGCACCTCAGTACTTATATGCATAAATAAATAAACCTCTAAAAACAAAAACAAAAACAAAGCACATTTGGTAGGGGTTAGGGGTAGCAGGGGAAGGCCCTGAATAGGTATCCAAAGAGTTAAACTGTATGAGAATAGTAGAGGGAAGTAATTCTCAAGCGTTTTCATAGAAATAAACCATCTCTGTCAACTTACCAGCACCAAAATGAAACCTTACCTGAAGAGAACTGTTCTGGATGCAGTATCAATAATGGAATGGAATCATGCAATATTTTTTTTTTAAAGATTATTTATTTGTGCATACAGAACTGGGTACAGGCCAGAGGTGGCAAGAGGCTTCACCAGAGACAGAGTGGGGAGCAGAACAGGCAAATACATGAAGTACACTGCTGAGGGGAGCAGCGGGCAGGTCAGGAGAGGTCTGCCACGCCATGTGGTCACCTCTGGGGCAGGCGGGAATTGAACTCATGCTGAAGTGGCTTTAGCTTCTCAGTGTGGTGCTTTTAACCCGCTGCGCCACCAGGGAGGGCCCAGAATCATGCAATATTTTAAGTAACTGATTAACTCATGCCAGAAATTAAAGGACACCATCACATTACATATACTTTGTACTTTGTTGATCTAACGCTTATGTTAGAAGTTTCACGGCGGGTCTCCACGATGGCACAGGGGTTGAAATCTCAGCACTATGAAGCTATCTGCAGTCACTACAGCACGAGTTCGATCCCCAGCCAGGGAGGTGACCCACATGGCATGGCAGATCTCTCTTGTCTCACCCACTGCTCCCCTCAGCAGTATATAGATCTGCCTGTTCTGCCTCCCACTGTCTCTGATGAATCTTCTCACAACCTACACCCCTGGCCTGTACCCTAGTTCTTGTATGCATAAATGAAGTAAATCTTCATAAATAAATAAAAGTTCCAAGGGTGACAGAAAAAGGTTTGGTCCTGAGATAGTCTTCCCCCAAACGGGATGACATTTCCTAAGATTCTGTTTTCTTTACCACCTAATGACAGCAACACTAAATTTTGTTGTAGAAAGGAAAAGTCATTTCATTCTTTGGTAAAAATAGAGTACCACAGGATACTCTTACCGGAAGAGTCCTCAGCCAAGACCACCACTGGACACAGCACTACTCTGCCACTTGGTTATGCTACAGGGAAGACCACTGGATTGATGTGGGCTGTTTTTTCATATATAAAATGGCAGTGTTGATACACAGTTTAGAAAACACCTGTGATATTCTCGGAGCCTTAGGATTCTATTTAAGAGGGAAGGATAGAAGAGAAGACAAGCAAAAAGGACTTTGCAACTTCTGTCAATCAAGACAACTCTGGCTTTACCGCTGTTTTACATACTAAAATTTTATATGAGTTATTTAGAAAATAGAGCTCTATTGCTTAAAAAAAAAAAAGGAAAAATGACAAATGTATTGGAATATTAGGAATTCAAAGGCAGGACCCTCCCTGGTGGCACAATGGTGGCACAGTACTATGAAACTATCACAGCCATTGCAGCAAGAGTTCGATATCCTGCCCCGGAGGTGACCCACTGCCGCTCCTCAGCAGTGTATTTCAGTCCATTTGCCTGTTCTGCTCCTCTCACCCCACCACACCTCTGCCCTGTACCCTAGCTCTGTATGTGTAAATAAATAAATCTTTAAAAAAGAAAAAGAAATTCAGAGGCAGAAAACCAGATGCCTGACCAACAACTCCTTGAGAACAGCTAAACAAAACAAATATTTTTAATTCTCCCAAGCTAACCCAAACTCCCCCTTGAGTTCCACTTTAGCACACATATTAGCAAATGGCATAGTCATTCATACAGCATCTACTGTATACCTGTCAGGTATAAGCACTGTACTAGATACTATAGAAACAACAGTTCAGCATTTAAAGCCATTTAAGATCAAATCAGAAAAAAATTATAGAGCAAATCTAAAGGCAGAACCTATAATTTATATCTCTTCCAAGATCTCAGAGTTATTTTCTTGGAGCTATTGATGCAGAAATTAATGTATTAGCTACAGGCAAATTCTCATTTTCTGTTATCTTAATGATTTGCAGAACAGTGAGAAGAGAAGGCAATGATCAAGAGCAGCAACACTGGCGAATCATGAGGACATTAATGTATGCTTTGCAAGTCAATGGAAAATTCTGCAAATGTCTTATCAGCAAAATGGGAACCTCACCAACCATGGTCAAAACTTGGCCATTCCAATTTCTATTCAAAAAATCAACATTAGGGGACAAAGATTATGGTCACCACTTACATTTTCCTAGTCTCCTACTCCTCAGTTAACAGGAACAATTCAGCCAACAAAGTTCATGACAACAAGATGCAAGATCATACTGGCAAAAAGAAAATCAGCAAAGGCTCGCTCTGGAGAGATGCCTTGGAAATCCGCTTTGTTCTGTGGGTTGATCTGTATTCTCAGGCAAACTGTAAAAAAAGCAAAACACAAGTGATAATCTAGAAACATAAAGCAATATGACTGCTAACACACACACATCCCTATGATCCAACAATTCTAACAGAAACAATGCCTGTATACATTAAAAAGTGTACACAAGAATGGTATCTAAGTATTTATCAACAGTAAAATGGATAAATTATAACATAATCATACAACAGAATACTACACAGCAATGAAAAACCCTTAAAGCACAGATAAAAATCCACAAATATTACAATGTTGAACACAATCCAACACAAAAAGAATACTCTGTATGATTCCACTTATAAAAGTTTAAAATGAGGCAAAACCAATCTACAATACAAGTCAGATAATACAATTGATTTTGTCTTTCATTGTGGGAGAGATGACTGGGAAGGTGCACGGAGGTCTTTTGGGCTCTGGTTACGTTCTAAGAGTTGATCTTAGTGGCAGTTATGTGAGTGAACTTAAAAATTCATCAAGTTATAGTGAAGGGAAGGATAAACAGATGGAACTACATCAAGTGAAACAGCTTCTGTACAGCAAAAGAGACATTACAAAAAACAGACATCCCACTGATGGGGAAAAAAATTTCTCACACAAAACTAGTGATTAAGGATTGATCACAAAGATATTCAAAGAACTGATGAAACTCAACTCATCAAAAAACGGGCAGAAGAGCTAAAAAGACACTTCTCCAAAGAGGAAATGCAGATGGCCAACAAGCATATGAAAAAAGTTCAACATCATTTGTAATAAGGGAGATGCAAATTAAAACCACAGTGAGATACCACTTCACCCCAGTAAGAATGGCAGGTCTTCAAACAACTAGCAACAACAAATGTTGGCGAGGATGTGGAGAAAAAGGAACTCTCCTGCATTGCTGGTGGGAATGCAAACTAGTACAACCACTATGGAAAACTGTTTGGAGGTTCCTCAAACTGCTAAACATGGAGCTTCCATATAACCCAGCAATCCCACTCCTAGATATATACCCAAAAGACATAAAAACACTGATTCAAAAAAAAACACCTGTACCTCCATGTTTATTGCTGCTTTATTTATAATAGGAAAGATGGAATCAACCCAAATGCCCAAAAGTAGATGACTGGATCAAAAAGATGTGGTACATATGCACAGTGGAATATTATTCAGCAATCAAAAACATAAATTCATGTCTTTTGCAGTAACATGGATGGAGCTGGAAAGGATCATGCCTAAAGAAATAAGCCAGAAAGATAAAAACACCAGATGGTTTCACTCATAGCAGGAGCATAAAGGACCAGGGGGGAAAATTAATAATAAACAATTATATTCCAGAGACATTTTACAGGGGTAGAGTGGGAATGGGATCAAAAATGGATGACCGGGGGATGTGCATGGAACTGTGGTGATGGCACATGGGTGAAGTGGTGATGGGAAGTCCACAAGGATTACAACTGAGGTGGGAAAAGGCACCAAATTATGTAAAAATACAAGTAAATAAATAAATAAAAAAGACACCCTACCAAAAAAAATTCATGAAGTTATACACTGTCATGCTATTAACTGTTAAAAGAGAAAATATGACTTCTCAGGCTAAAAACCAAAGACTTATGCAGTGGGGAAAAGATACATTCACATAAAGAATTCGAAACTCTCCTATCTCCTGATTAAATTTATAATACCTAGATGAGAGTATAACTCAGATAGTAACAAAGGAATTTGATTAAATAACAAAAGTTAAACAATGAATTAGTTTCTAATAGGATGTATAACACTGCATAACAGAGACAAAAATACAACGTTTATCCATATCTTTAACCTCAAAATTCTAGCAGCTGCTTGTTTCAAAAAAGGACAAAGACCCAAGCTATGTAACTTTGACAGAGAACTGGCTGCTGCCACATTCTATAACCTTGAAGATTCAATCTAATATATCAGACATGGTCACCACTTGACATGAAAAGTAGCTCCAGAAGTATACTCTTTCAAAGAACCTTTATGCCTGTAATAAATGACTACACTACTTAAGAAACCCCAATTTGCTTCAGGCTAGCATTCATTCCATCACTAAACAAAAAAAGCAATGAGATCTAACCAAATGTCAGAGAACTACCAGATTTGTTCACCAGTCTGTCACCATGGCAACAGAGTTTTCATTATGCTTAAACATGTAAACACTACAGAGGCACCACTAATCTTTTCAGGCAACCAGACCCTTCAAAACATGAAGGACACTGATTGAAGCAAGAGCAATCAATAAAAATCCTGCTGTAAGGAGTATAATGGCCCAGGCGAGAAAATAATAATAATGAACAGCTATATACCAGAGACATTTTATGGGGGTGGAATAGGGAATGGGATCAAAAACAGTGGGGGAAGGGAAGTGTACTGGACTATGGAGATGGCACAGGGTGATTTGGTGATGGGAAGCCCACGGGATTACAACTGAGATGGAAAAATGCACAAAATGATGGAAAAATTAAAAAAAAAATCCTGCTATGGCTAGCACATATTGTTGATCCATTTGGGAGAATCACTGGCAATGTCTACTAATATTTAAAGTGTTTTTACCTTTTAACAAAGACTTTCTGATAGCATATTTGTAAAACTGAAAGAAAAAAATGAAAATAAGTCCAAATGTCAAGGAATTATTTAAAATAAACTGCACTATATGGGACCTCCCTGTTGATGCAAGGGGTTAAATTACAGCACTATGAAGCTATCTGCAGCCTCTGCGCCAGTAGTTCGAAACCCAGCCAGGGAGCTGACCCACATGGCGTGGCAGACCACTCCTGTCTCGCCCGCTGCTCCCCTCAGCAGTGTATCTCAGTCAATCTGCCTGTTCTATTCCCCATTCTGTCTCTGATGAATCATTTCCCTCCCCCTAGTCCCACACCTCTAGCCTGGACCCCAGTTCTTGTATGCATAAATAAATCTTTAAAAAATAAATTGCTCTACAGATATGCAATGAAGTTATTCCCAAAAAGTGAGATAAATTCTCTATACATTGGTAATAAAAACATCCAAGATATTTGAAGTGAAAAAGGCCAAAAAAAATCTTTCATTCCATAATTCCATAATTCTCTTTTAAAGCTACAGGCAGATAACTAGATACCATTATTTCCTCACTTGCTTTAGCTGGGGGTAAACTGGAGAAATAGATACCAAATTATTAATAGTGGCTCTTGGGCCAGATAACAATAGAATAGTATTGCAGGAAATATGAGAGGACAAAAGAGAAACTCCCCATGGAGAAGGGGTAAAGTGATGAACGATCTCATAACCCAAGTAACATCAACGACCACATAAGAATCAAGAGTCCCACATGGATGGAAAGAATACTGGAGGTCATAAACACCAATGCAGAACTGATGCCTAAAAGGCCCAAGCGCTATTCCGGTGCATATGCTGAGGGAGGCGGTGTGAATCACCTGGGAAGCTTTCCAAAGTAGACGCACCATTTCCAGAATCTGATCAGCCATCCCCAGGTGGAGAATTACAAACCTCCCAGAGTCTGTGATACTGATAGGAGTGTCATATCCCTCAGCTGCTCTGGGGTATCAAAAAGACAAACTCTGTTCAAAGATCCCAAAAAAGATCCTTCAGTGCTCCCTGAGCACTTCCAAAGGTGAAAATGTTCTCCCTCCTGAGGCAGCTCACTACATTTTAGCAGTTCTAATTTACTCTATCTCCTTAAATGTTTACTCATTTAGCAAAACATTTACCAAAACTGAGAGAGGTAAAGAGACACAGGCTTTATTTTGGAAAACATAGGGCTTACTAGACACATGTAGGGGATAAAAGAAATCAAAGAGTCAAGAAAACCTAAACTTTTCTGGCTTCAACAACTCAACAAATACTGACACCATGTATTCATTAGAGAAAAGGCAGGCGCTGGGTGGGAAGGTTCAATCTGAAGGTGCGTATCAGACAGATGTCAAGAAGGTAACTACATTTCTAAAACTGGAATTCAACAGACAGTTCAAAATGAAAAATACAAATGTGGCAACTGTAGTTATATTGATATTTAACCTTACCTGTGAAAGAAAAACAGAGAAAAAAAGAGACTAGAACCACACCCTCAAATAGGAGTGTAGTACAATAAAAGCTTCAGAAAAAGTATTTTACATAGAAGGAAGCAGTTGACTCTTAAACACTAAATGTTGAACCTTCATATAAGGTGACCATTATTACATTTTGCAACATGGTAAGAACAGTTTCACTGGAGTGGTGGGGTCAGACTACCACAAAGAGTCGGCTAAGGTATGAATGGAAATTGAGAAAGCAGAAACAGGAACTATTCTTTCAAACAATTCTGTGATGACAGAGATGAAAGAAACAATAGTAGCTGGAAGAGTATCTGGAGTCAAATAAAACTTTTCTTAATTGGATAATAACAGAGCAAGTGTGTGCAATGGAGAGAAATTAATGATGCTGAACAGAATGACTGCAGAAGCTGAGGATCTAAATGAGCAAAGAAGACTGGATCCACAGCACCAAGGCGAGGAGTTGGTCTTTGACAGGAAAGGAACACAGTTTCTATCTTCGTGAGAAGTCCCACAAAGAATAAGAGGGGAAGGGGGGGTGGGAGAGAGAATAAGGGTAAAGGCACAGATGAGTTGCTGTGATTTCTAGGTGGGAAGAGAAAAGAATTCTAGTCTTTTTTTAGTGGAAAAATAAAGCAAGAGGATCAACTGATGATAAAAGTGGAAATATAGAAGAGATTGAAGAGGAGTTATAAGCATATTTTTGGAAAGCAAATATACAAAGAACGTATTACTGGACCATTGGGTTGGGTTGAGTGCCCGTCCGTGTTCCTATTCTCACGAACAATTCTCCATCACAGCAAGATATCCATAGTTACTGCTCTGTATTTCCCACTAGATTATAAACTCTGTGAGAGCATCGATCATTTTTGCATTCTACTACTGAATACTCAGTACTTGACTCAACCCGGCACAAAATTTCTCAGTGTTTCTTTAACTCTTATACGAATGCTCACATTTTAATATACAGTTTAAACAATGAGGATACAAAATGAAAAGTCAGCCCCCACCTTCAAATGGCTCACCTTGCAGAGGGAAGACAAATACAGCACATTATAAAAAGGCTCTCAGGTGCTTTTCTCTCCTCCTCCCTTTTCCTGCCCTCCCTATTTCTCTTCCCTTTCTCCTTCCATTGCCCCTTCCTCACTCCTCCCATCCATCCACACACACACACACACACACACACACACACACAAATATAAGAGAAAGACCTAAATCTACTGGGACACTCAGAGATTCCAAAGAGAAGTGCTTGAGCTTAGATAGGTCTAAGAAGGAATCTTCCAAGCAGTCAAGCAAAGGTAAATAGCCTGATAGCTCAGCAGGCTCCAGGAATAACAAGCATCCAATAATGCTGGTGCGTAAAATACAGAAGCAGCAGAAGAGAGGAAGGTAGAGATAAGGACAGGATCAGATCATGAAAAAACCTGTATGCCATGGAAAATTTTAAATTTTCTTCAGAAACTAGGCGCAGATTTTATATGGATAGTTAACACAGATTTGCAGTCAAATTAAGCCTGCAAAACAAAGCTGAGAGATAGCCTCGAAACCAGTGGCTAAGAGACCAGTGAGGACAGATACATAGAGCCTGAGTCACCCTGGATGAAGAGGTAGCAATGGATATGATTTAGAAACTGAATTCTCAGATACAAGGTTGGTAAACTTCTTTGTTTCTTAGATAGCAACTATGGGAGATAATATTACATTATCTCACCAAAATCTGACAGACAATTGTCTATCAGCAAATAAATGCTGCCAGTCCCAGAGCTCAATACCAACCATGTGACGGAAAAAAGCACTGATTTAAGCCTCCATGCTTTTCAAATCCAAACCCCTGTGGGATTTGTACACTAAGAGAAAACTGGTTTTTAGTCCAAAATTATTTCATATAGGAGCCTACCTAGTTGCGCAAGGGGTTAAGTCACAGCACTATAAGCTATCTGTAGCCACTACAGCTCTGAGTTCAACCCCTGGCCTGGGAAGTAACCCACATGGCACAGTAGACCTCTCCTGTCTCACCTGCTGCTCCCCTCAGCAGTATATTTCAGTAGATCTGCCTATTCTTCTCTCCACTCTGTCTCTCGTGAATCCTCTCTCACACATACACACCCGATACCTCTAGCCTGCACACCAGCTCTTGTATGCATAAATCTTTTTTTTAAATAATTTTATATAGGGGCCCTCCCTGGTGGCGCAGCAGGTTAAAGCACTGCACTGAGAAGCTTAGGACACTTCCGCATGAGTTTGATCCCCACCTGCCCCTGAGGTGACTACATTGCATGGCAGACTTCTCCTGACCCGCCCACTGCTCCCCTCAGCAGTGTACTTTGTCGATCTGCCTGTTCTGCTCCCCGCTCTGTCCCTGGTGAATCCTCTCACCCTCCACATCTCTGGCCTGTACCCCAGTTCTGTATGAATGAATAAATAAATCTTTAAAAATAAATAAATAAATAATAATAATAATAATTTTATATAGACTAAGAAAACAGAACTGACCAAAATTGTGAAATGACTTAAAAACTGATTTTAAGATCAAAAAGTTATTTTAAGTGAGCTTGATGTTTTCCAAATAGTGCTTCTAAATAGTACTTTAAATGAGCAGAAAGAGGTCCCTCCCTGGTGGCGCAATAGGTTATAGTGCAGCACTTTGAAGCTGTCCACAATTACTGCAGCACAGAGTTAGATCCCTGGCCAGGAAGGTGATCCACATGGCCTGGCAGACCTCTCCTGACCTGCCTGCTGCTCAGCTGTGTATTTCAGTATATCTATCTGTCCTGCTCCCCAGTCTCTGGTGAATCCTCTCACACCCCCCCTTCACCCTACACTTCTGGCCTGTGTACCCCAGTTCTTGTATGCATAAATAAGTGAGCATTTTTTTTTTTTTAATGAGCAGAAAGAGGGATTCCAATTAGGTATAAAAGGAAACTACAAGAGTTACTGGAATGTCACTCTTAAAAAACACATGATTGACAAATGCCCTCTTCTGCATAAGCAGAAGGTAAGTAAGAAAACAGTCTGACAAAAAGAAATGTGGGAACCAAGCTAAGAACTTTTCCTCTCAATTCACCCTACATGCTAACAACAATTTTAAGTCTCTCCCTTACTCAACTTTTTTTTTTAATCTCAGCTTGTTCCTATCATCTACATAATAAAATCCAAATTTCTTGACCTAGCAGTCAAAGTTCTAGCAATCAGCACTAATTCTTCAACATAATCTCCTACAATTCTTTCTCTAGTCAAACTAACCTCCTCCCTTCTCTTCCAAGCGAAACCCAGCACAACGATGTTAGAAATGCAGCATAATACAGGTACAGGGCATTCCTTCTCAACAACAGCAACAACGGTTAAACTCCAGATTTGAAATTTCCCAGTTGAAGACCTGGACTAACAGATGGTTGAGAAGCAGGATGTAATAAGGTCAATGCTGTCAAAAGAAATGCAAATGATGCCCTTGAGTTTTCACAACTAATTGTCATGAACCTTTTTCTTTTCTTATAGGGGATATCATTTCTCTGATCCAACTACCTGGTACCTAACAGTTTTAGAAATCCCAGTCCCTCATAGTCCACTAGTGAGTGCCCTTTCTGTAAGCATTCTCTTCAATGACAAGTCATGCACTTCTTATTGGGGAAGAGGAAAGTGACTGTGCTAATTCAATTTGAACCACAACAGCCCCCGAAACAGGACTTGGTATAAGGAAAAAATATATACTCAAAAAACTTCTGGCTTTATCACACTAGTAATCTACAACTATAGTCTACACCCACTCTTCCAACTAGCCCTGAGGAGTCATTCTCACCAAACAGGCTTAGGGCCCAAAGCGACTTCAGCATGGAAAAGGCTCCTTTTTCTTTTTAAAAATCAGGCTTCAGGCCCTGATCTATTCCTGCTCTTCCCAGACACAGAAAACAAAATCTTCAGTTTCCAGAGGTTAAGATTATTCTCCAGGGTATCCCTAGTAGTTTAAGTCTCAGCACTATGAAGCCATTGCAGCCATTGTAGCACGAGCTCCAACCCTGGCCAGGGAGGTGACCCACATGGCACAGCAGACCTCTCCTGACCACCCGCTGCTCCCCTCAGCAGTATACTTCCTCAGTCTGCCTGTTCTGCACTCCACTCTGTCTCTGGTAAGGCCTCTCACCACCACGCACCTCTGGCCTGTACCTCAGTTCTGTATGAATAAATAAATAAATCTTTTTTTAAAAAAGATGGTTTCCCCAGTCAGGCTAAAAATTCTTAGTCATTAACAGTATTGGTGCAGGTGGGGGGAGAATCTACAAGGAAGAGGATAGTGTATCTGATGACAGTAACACATCAGTTCCTGATGGCCAGGATGCTGTCACAGAGAACCAGAACTTGGTCATCCAGGACAAAACTCAAAGATAATAAATTAACAGGCTAACTCCTCAATTCCATACCACGATAGTGCACAAGTCACTAAGTCCTTATACTTACTTTAAGTTCTGAGAAAGAAAAGACAGAGTACCTCAGGGCTTGAGTGTGAACTAGCAATTTGTGTAAAAAGTATTCTATAAATCATAATTTTAAGCAGAGAATTCCTGCAAATGTCTGCAGACAATCCTAAAGCTATTTTGGAAATAGCAATTGACAAGTTTGGAAAATCAAGGAGCAGTAGAAACCAGTGGCTGGAAAGGTACATATGACAGCTAAACTGGACTGGCTACCACGCCAGTCCATAACTCAGGAAAGTAAAGGAAGTTTCATCTACCAAAAAAAAAAAAAAAAGCTGGCGCTGCTAAAAGTCATAGAGGATGGGGCAACAAGCAAAGCACCTCTATTCACACTGTTCACCGGTACACTTCACCAGACTAGTGGTGATTAGGCCAAGGTGAGAGATGCTTCACACGGGCCCTTCTTTTCACAAGTCTATCGACTTGAAAGCTAAGTTAAGTTTGGAATGGCGTTTCCCCTGGATCAATATAACAGAAGTGGATCACCAACTGAGCAGTAGTGTGGAGGATTTTTCAGCGATTCAATTCGAACCTTGGGCGGCATGTGACCACCCTTCCGAGCCTCAGTTTCCCCATTCACAAGAGGATTTTCTCCTAACTTCACTGAGCAGCGATCTGATATAAAGAAGAGTGAGGAGAAATAAAAGCAGCGCGCCAAAGTATCACTTATTTCGATTTCAGTATTATTACCCGCCAGGATGAAGCTTCCCACACAAGAGATGAAGCCCGAGAGGAAAGAGTTGAAGGGGAAGGTCCCCACGAGGAGACAGTAACCGAACTGCAGCGCCCCGGTCAGCAGTATATACAGGAGGTACGCGTCCAGCAACTTCAGACGCTGAGGAGTGGAGCTCAAGTACTCTTCTAAGAACCGGGAGATGACAGACACCACCGACGCCGACATGGTTAAGCGTTTGGAACTCCGGCCCGCGCTCCTCACAAGCCCGACGCACCCGACGACCCCGGCGGATGGAGTGTTTGCGCGTGCGCGCCGCCCTAGCCCGGTCCCGCCCTCCTGGAGTGGCCTTTTTGCGCAGGCGTACAAGGAGGCCGAGGGGCTGGCCCACTCGTGCGCAGGCGCAGAATACGTCTACATGCTGAGAACTACAGCAATAAAATACTGATGCGCCTGCGTAGCGGATGCGTCCCGGGGCTGGAGACGTGTACTCTTTGGGTCTTATTTCCGCTGTCAGTTGGTGACGCCCACGGTTGCTCTGACAACAAGATTCTGTAGGCAAAAGGGCGCCACGAGTTTTACTGCCGACTATCCGTCCGGCAGTAGCTCAGTAGCTAGCCAAGGGTTCCGGCTGTTTTTGGTCCACTGGCGTCCTTAAAAAAAGTCAGTTTGGAGCTGCTTTGAAGCAATGGCGGGTGCTCTCCCACTTTTGTACCGGCTGTGCCCTAACTATATTAAGGTCGCTGATTGCAAAATCCTCTCCCAGATTTCCGAACAACTCAAGTTACCCTGTAATGAGAACCACTGTGGCCTGTCGCTGTGCTGGCACCAGTTTAGACTTACTGGGGAAGGGAGAGAGCTTGACTTGTACTAGGCTCTGAACTGGACGCGGGTCTGACCCTAGCGGTGCTTAATAAAGCAGTAGAACCTAATCCTGCAGATTTCACTCATTCTGCAAACTTACTGGGTTCCTCCTGATCGCCCCATTGTGCTAAATTGTGGGTACCTTCTGGTGAATCACAGACTTAAAAGCTGTAGGAAGGGGGAAGAGAGTTGAATTGGGATGTTAAAAAAGATAATAGGCCCAAAATGGAGACGTTTGTGCTAAACCTACAAAAAGATGTAATAGCTAGCTAACCTAACTGTTGTTTTCAAGCCCCCTGCAGCTTCAACCTTCCCCAGGAAAGTGGTCTTAACTGGTGAGTAGGAAATTTTCTGGTCGAGACCAATGAGTACTCTTTTCTATTCCCCACAAGAAAGTAGATAATCTGTTGCAAAACCTTTATCCATTCCTCATAGATCGATTACCTAAACCTGAACTAAATCCTCTTCCTTCAACTTGCCCTCTTTCTGCCTATAAAACCTTTTAATTTCGTACAGCTGTTTGTAGTGTCTTCTTGTTAAATGGGATGCTGCCTGATTCATGAATCGTATAATAAAGCCAATTAGATCTTTAAAATTAACTCATTTGTGTCTTGTTATTTAACAGGGGTAGTGAAGAAGGAATAGTTGATTAACTGATTAATGTGCTAGAATATATATGAACAAGTTTGGTCTACTATTCCCTTACTGTCATCCTGAGTAAACCCCCTGTGATATCTCAAGATGTCACAGCTGAGAAACCTGCAAGAACATGCCCTGTTCAGCCCCTACCACCCCCAACTCATTTTACAAAGTAAGCTTAAGATTTAAGTTTTTGTCATTTTAACAAGTGGAATTAACTCTTTTTTAGATTTTTTTTTCAAATATCCATCTTAATTTCTGGCTTCCTCTGCTTTTTAATTTCTCTTGAATATGCACCTTCCAGACATCTTTCAGTTGAAAGTCACACATAATGAGGTATTTTTTCAGCTTATTCATAATTCTGTTGTTGTTTTTAAAGATTAATTTATTTATGCATACAAGAACTGGGGTGTGAGCTCACCAGAAAAAGTGGAGAACAGAATAGGCAGATGTTCTGAAATAATTTCTGAGGGGAGTCAGGAGAGGTCCACTGTGCCATGTGGATAGCTCTCTGACCTACAGGGGATCAAACTTGCTGTAGTGGCTGGCAGTAGCTGGATGGCACTATCTTTAACCCCTGCGCCACCAGGGAGGCCCTTATTCATAACTTTGAACTATCCTATTAGACAAGCAAAATCCCTAGAACAGCAAATGAATGATATGTTCCTTTACATTCACTATTTATTTGTGTTTACACTGAAAATAATAACAGCATCAACAAATGTACTGATTATCAGTGGTGCAGGAAACCTTGCTTAGGTTCTAGGAGGACAAGAAATGTCCTCAGCTTTACAACCTATTTAAAGAGAAATAGTCACACCCACAGAGATATGTGTTTTATATGAACTTAAGTGCAGCCTAAACTCTCTTCTGTTGCTAAAAAACTAAAAGTGGATAACCAACTTGGTTCCTATTTTAGGATAATATAGCAGAAAGCATCATTTTCTCTGAACCTTTCTCCTTGCTCATTAGCAAGTCGGAGGGTAGCTTCCTTGCCAATATTCAACTTCAAACTTTAAAGGCTAGGCTGCTGTTTTTTAATCATTCAGGAGTGGATTCCTCAGGGGGTTTCTATTCCATCAGCTAGGCTCCTTCTAGCAATTTCTACCTTGTGTTTTGTCTGCCTTTGATCCATGTCAACTATCATCATTAGCATCTCCACAGGAATTCCCAAAGGGGGAAAGCAGAGAGATGAAAAACATCATATTCACTTTCTGGCTGCATCCTTTTCTGAGACCTGCAGAAAGATAGGCCTTCCCCCAGATGTTCAAAACAGGCCTCCCCAAGCATGAGCCACTTAGGCCTGATTATTTCAGGTTGAGGGCAACCCAGGTCCTGCAGTCTCATGAGAAACTTTTATGACTCCCTTAACTACCTAAAAAAAAAAAAAATAGAAAATAAGAGGTTTTACCCCAGGTTAGGGTTATAACCAGATATAAACTTTCCATCTGAAGAGCCTCTCTAGATGGCACATCTAATTACAGAACATCTGGTCTTCATCATACAAATCACCCTTTGCTCATCATGGAAGTCTTCAGGTGCTGCTCCAAGCCCCAGACTTCTATCCCACTCCTTAGCTCAAGATACATACCCCCATTATGCCTCATTGTCTCTGGAATCCTCTTTCTACATAGATTCCCCATAAATGTGCAATTAAATTGATCTTTTACTCCTGCTAATCTGCCTGATGCTATTTTAATTACTCAAGGAACCCAAAAAGAACCCAGCCAGGGAGGTGACCCATCCGGCATGGCAGACCTCTCCTGACCTGCCCGCTGCTCCCCTTGGCAAGTATATTTCAGTATATCTGCCTGCTTTCCCCACTCTGCTGAATGCTCTCATCCTCCCCCCCACCACCACCTCTGGCCTGTACCCCAGTTCTTGTATGCATAAATAAATAAATCTTTAAAAATAAATAAATAAAGTTTAAAAAAAAAAAAAAAAGAGTTCAGCCTCTGGAGTCAGACAATCCTGGATTTGAACTTTGATTCTGCTGTTTACCAGTTGTCTGATCAATGGAAGGGCCTGAGACTACACTCTTATCCACTAGTCTGGACATGGATTTTTACATGTCTTTCTGTTCTGATTTAAACTATTGAAACCAATACTACTACCAGCAACACCCTATTTTTGATGGATTAAAATTGTTTTGATGATTATAGAATCATAAACCTAACAGAAAATACGAACTCCTTCCTCCCCTCTTTTTTTTTTTTTTTTCTGTTTTAACTAATCTAGAGAAAACAGACTTTGAGTTCTAGGGTAGCACATTATAGAAAGATAACTATTGGGCCCTCTCTGGTGGCACAATGAGTTAGGATGCAGCACTGCAAGCTAGCCACAGCCCCTTAAGTTCAAGTTTGATTCCTGGCCCCAGAGGTGACCCCCAGGGTGTGGCAGGCCTCTCCTAACCCACCCGCTGCTCCCCTCAGCAGTGTATTTCCTTGATCTGCCTGTTCTGCTCCCCACTGTCTCTGGTGAATCCTCTCACAGCCCCTGCACCTCTAGCCTGTACCTCAGTGTTGTATGCATAAATAAGTAAAAATTCAAAGAAAGAAAAGAAAACCTGTTTAAATAAAAAAGGCCCTCCCTTGTGGCGCAGTGGGTAAAGCACAGCACTGAGAAGCTAAAGCCACTCCCGCCTGCCCCGGAGGTGACCACATGGCGTGGCATACCTCTGCTGACCCGCCCACTACTCCCCTCAGCAGTGTACTTTGTCCATCTGCCTGTTCTGCTCCCCGCTCTGTCTCTGGTGAAGCCTCTCGCCGCCCCTGAGCCTCTGGCCTGTACCCCAGTTCTGTATGCACAAATAAATAAATCTTTAAAAAAAAAAAAAAGAAAAAGAAAAAGAAAGGTTACTATATGAGGGAACTAATAAAAGTTAGTAAAGTTTGCTATGCAAATTTCTCTGGTGTCCTCTATAGTCTAATAAAGATTTAGCGTTGTCTGGGTAATCAACATTTCTTACTTTCCTGTTAGAAAGGAGACAGAGGGGGATCACCTTTACAAATTTATGTCATACCGTTAGGTAAGGGCTTTTTGGAGGAAAGCAAAAAATTTTTTCATATTTGCTTCTTGGTTGCCCTCACCTCAGAATGATCCTTATACCACAGTTTTGGGGTTGGCATGTTCTGTTACCTTTCAATAATCCACAATATAAAACAGTGGAAGTGGGGAGGGCACGAGGATACTCTTGCAAGCAAAGGTCATAATTTCACATTGTATTTCTCTCCAGTATGAAATCACAGTCTATCAAGAAAAATACAAATCCTTCAAAGAAAAGGATTCTGCTAAACAAAATTTCTGCATGGGTAAGACGAGTCTCTTTTCTAATTCTTGTCCTTTATAGAGTAAATCCTGGGAAGGTCTAGTAGGATATTGGTAGCTGAATTGAAGCTGTCTACTGAAATAATCACCCCTGGGAAGTGAATTAAAAGTTTGGTAAATGAAAAATTTATTAAAGAACCAAACTGAGGATCTGGACTTGAGAAATCAATAGCAGATTTCACTACTTCCGGAGTTTTTGGCCTGGGTTTATAGAGGTAAATTACATATACAAAAAGAATACAGGAAATTATTATTTAGCAAAGGAAAGAAGATAACTAGTTAATTTATAACATGTTCAGTTAAATAAGGGCTTGTTACTAACAGACTTATTTAATTGTTCATAGCTTCAAAGCAATCCCTTGGTCTCGCAGTGTTAATTTAGCCAGTGCTATCTGTGCTTGGGAAGATGTAAGGATAAAAAGTTGTTTGAGTATATTATCCTAAATGTACAGTGCAGGCAGGCTGTTATTTCATGCTTTTCTTCCTGCAGCTTGCAAACTTGATTGGTTGGTGGACTTTTCGAGATTCTTTTGCTTCTCACTCATCTCAGGGTTCTTCACAGTGAACATGAATCATTGTTCTACTGACTCTGTAACAGGGTGGACCCAGGAAAAGGGGAGATTCCACGCTCCCTGCTCCACCCAGGAGGAGGGTGGAGCTGAACAGAGAAGAGAGGAATCTGGAAAGGAGTTTTAGGAAGAAGGAAGCAGGATGGAGAGCCAGAAGGAGCTCTGAGGAGGACACATAGAGTAGAGAGAGACATGTGAAGAAACTGTGCTTGTTTCTTGGCCTTTGGCTGCTTGAAACAGATGAGAAAGTCCCTAAAGGTGGAACTCTGGTTGCCAGGGGGAACCAACCACTTTCTTAAAGGATTGGAACTGACAGGTCAACCACCCTCCACATCTCCAGGGAGGAGAAAGCAGTTGGAGATAGAGTTCAACCACCAATGGTTAAAGCCTCTATTTTTAACTCTGACCAGAAGGGTTTGGGATTTGGAGAGCGTATGGGTTCCTGGAAGGCTGGCAGACCCAGAGAAAGCAAGGAAGTTCTATAGCCCTTGCCCCGTATTTCACCCCAGGCATCTCTTACACTGGCTCTTCCTGAGTTGCAGCCTCATAGTAAACTAGTAATCTAGTGAACAAACTGTTTTCCGGGTTCTCTGAGCCATTCTAGCAAATCACTGAAGCTGAGGAGGGGATCACAAGAAGCTCCAATGCCCAGTCAGGAGGTCCAAAATGCAGGTAACCAACCATGTGGGCTGGCGATGGACATCTGAAGTGTAGGGAGAGGACATTTTCACAGACTTGCCCAGTAGGTTTCATGCTAGTCCAGGACTCTTTGAGTAAAAGATGAGTTAAACTGTAGGATACCCAGTGGGTCTTGCCAAGAACTGAAAAATTGCTAAAGGTAGAAAAATGACACATTTGGTGTCAGAAGTTTCAGAGTATAGGAAAAAAATCATTTTTTAAATCTTATTTCCTAATTGAAAATATTAAGTAGGTTATTATTTTTGAAAGGAAATGTTTAAGAATTGTTACAGGTCAGATTGAGGGGCACCCTAGATTCCCCCAAACCTGCCCTTTCTAAATAGGTTCTGCCACCCACCACATCAAGATAAAACATACTCTAGTGCGTAAGACCTTCAATGAAAAGGAACTTATTTTAAAAGATTTATTTATTTATACATACAGAACTGGGATATGGGCCAGAGGTGTGAGGGGTGAGAGACAGAGTGGAGAGCAGAACAGGCAGAATGACCAAAATACACTGCTGAGGGGAGTAGCAGGCGGGTCAGGAGAGGTCTGCCACACCACGTGGGTCACCTCCCTGGCCGGGGATTGAACTTGTGCTACAGTGACTAGGGATAGCTTCATAGTACTGTGCTTTAACCCATCACACCACGAGGGAGGGCCCTGAAACGGAACTTTAATACAATTAGTGTGCAACACAGAAGGAAAAGAATATAGTATTCAAGTCAAGCACCCGAAGTTACCCATTCCCTCATGGATAAATGTCCAGCCAAACAAGGTTAGTCCAAAGCAGGGCCACAAGTCTAAGGAACCTTCTGGTAGGAACACAAAGAAAAGGGACAGAGGGGGCTCAGGCACATCTGGGACAGAAGGAGCAAAAGCAAGATAAATATGCCATTGTTAACCTCCCCACAGGTCTCTCACCCACATCTGTTTCAACCAGTCCAGAACCAAGCAGTAAACCCAGTTTCTTTACATGTCTCTCTGCTAGAGCTTTCCTGCTGGTACAAGGGGTTCAATCTCAGCAATATGAAGCTATCCGCAGCCACTGCAGCTCTGAGTTCAATCCCTGGCCAGGGAGCTGACGTACATGGAGGAACAGACCCCATTTCTGCATGCATAAATAAATAAAATCTTTTTTTTAAAAAGTCTTATGTTATCACGAGAGGCTATTTCTTTCTTTTGAGTATGTATGTTTAAAAAAATATTTATTTATTTATGCATACTGGGGTTACAGGCCAGAAATGGGGGTGTGTGAGAGAGGTTCACCAGTAACAGAGTAGGGAGCAGAACAGGCAGATCAAGTGAAATACACTGATGAGGGGAGCAGCAGGCAGTCAGAAGGGGTCTGCAAAGCCACCGGATCATGGGACCAAACTCATGCTGCAATGACTGACAGACAGATAGCGTCTAGTAGTGCTGCATTTTAACCCTTTGCACCACCAGGAACGGTCTAAAGAATGTATTCTTAAGGACTAACATAGGGCTTGCTTTGAATGCTAATAATAATGTTTAAAATGTTACTTATAATTACTGTTACAGTAGTAACTATCATACTTACTACACAATCATATACAAATTAAATAAATATTAATACATAATTAATTAGTAACATTTTTAGCATCAATAAATGTTTGAATTATCTTAGTTAGTCCTCACAAGAAACAAGACAGAGGAAGAAAACAAGAGGCACTCAATAATTTATCCAAGAGTTTATAGCAGATTAATAGCCAAGCCAAGAAAGATCTTCACCCAGACTTCTGACCCCTGGAAACTATGCTTCTATTTAACCAATGAGTCTCTCCTAACTCAGGCATCTGAAGTGCTTCCCAAACAACTCAGCTTTTAGCTTTAAGTCAAACCAACTGAATTAGAATCTCAGAAGGTAGAGAATGGGGATTTGAATTTTTAAAAAGCCCTCCAGATGGGGTGGAGTGGGGAATGGGATAGAAAACGGGGGTTGGGGTGGGGGGAGGGAAGTGCTCGGGATTATGGTGATGGCACACAGGTGACTTGGTGATGGGAAACCCGCGGGGATTACAATTGAGATGGCAAAAAAAAAAAATGTACAAAATGATGTAAAAATAAACTTTAAAAAAAAGCCCTCCAGATGAATCTTATGTACACTGAAGTTTGAGACCACAGTGCTTTGTTGAAACAATAATGAATAACACAATAATGATTATTTGCTATCTTGGATTTGTAAATCAGGGAGCAAAAATCTCAGGTATTAGCCCAAATTGTGTCTCTTTGGTGTTTATTTAAGGGGTAATTAAAAAACAAAAGAGAGGGGAGATAGGATTGCAGAAGTTACTGATCAAGTCTTTATTATAGATTACCTGTCTTGGGGTTCATTGGTTTTCAGTCAAACTGCCCTTGGCTGGCTCTCCCTGGTGGGAGAGTAATGTGCTGAAGCACAGCACTAGGAAGCTAAAGCTGCTTCATTACCAGTTCAATCTTCGGCCAGGTAGCCCACATGGTGCACCAGACCTCTCCTATCTTGCCCACTGCTCCCCTCAGCAGTGTATTTCAGTAGATCCAGCTGCTCTGCTCCCCACTCTGTCCCTGGTGAATCCTCTCACTGCCCCATACCTCTAGCCCATACCCCAGTTCTATATGCATAAATAAATAAATATTTTTT
>NW_004567146.1:1376191-1404832 GCF_000260355.1 Condylura cristata | reverse complement strand
CTCTCACCCTCCGCATCTCTGGCCTGTACCCCAGTTCTGTATGAAAAAATAAATAAATCTTAAAAAAAAAATAAGCCAATAAGCCCTGGAGAGATAATACACAGCAGGGTACTCTAGTTAACAGTACAATATTGTATATTTGAAAATGCTAAGAAAGTAAATCTTAAAAGTTTTCATCATAAGAAAAACAATTTGCAACTATGTATGATGATGAATGTTAACTAGACTTAGAGTGATCAGTTCATAATATATATATATCAAATCCTCATGTTTTACACCTAAATCTAATATAATGTCACATGTCAATTGACCTACATCTTATGAACTCATTGGCCTATAACCTCTATAAATGCCTATTTTCCAATATTAAACTTTGTAATGATAAGCAGTTTTACAATGTTATAAGAAAAAAGAAGATCTCAGAATCCCCTGAGTCCTGCAGGGCATTGGAAGAAAAACATCTTGGCAAAACCCTCTGCACCAATATTTTTGCCACCTATCCTCTACCACCCTGGTTTTAACCTAAGCAAGGGAATGACCTAGAATCTGACAGCACCAGGGACTTTCAGGCTGTTTTACCGGCTTAGGTAAATTCTGGGGCCAGTTTCAAGGTTTGGTTCCTCCACTGAGCATGTAAGAATTGTGTGTAGGACTTCTGAGCTAAACCAGTTACCATCAACCCCTGCTCCCCATCCATTCCAGCTACCTAAAGCAGACACAGCCTTGGATCAGAGGTTAGCTCTTCAACTGCTTTCCTAAGGAGAGTGGAGGTGGTGGGTATTCTCCAAACTGAGGAAAAGCCTGGCGTTAAGTCACATCTTCCCTGGAAACTTGGTAGGGAAATCTCCAGGGCAGGGGAACTGCATCTTGGCATGTGTCACACAGACTTAGTGATACGAGATAAAATACAGGATGTCTAGTATGTATTGAATGTTGCAGGAGACAAACTGATTCTTTAAAAGTATTTTGTTAAAAAAAAAAGTATTTTGTTTACCTGAAATTCAATTTTAACTAGGTATCCTGGGTTGTTGTTGTTGTTTGAGAAACCTGGCCGTCTACTTGCAGTCCAAGCCCCCACCCCAGATCCTTTGTAGAAGCATTTAACCAGAGTGTGGTCTCCTCGAACATCTCAAGCCTACAGAAGCGACACCAAGGGAAGAACTTCAGCGGGGAGGGACTTGTGACAGAGAAGGGTGTGTGCCAGGGCGCAGGTGTACTTTCGCCCTTTTTCATTATGAGAGAATGGAGAGCTGAGGGATCTCTGGTGAGGCAGTCGGTCGTTTTCAGTAGTACTCCCTCAGGGCCCCACCAGGGTCACTGTCCTATTCCATGAAACGCCGGTGGTAACTGGACCCTTGCCGGCAATTTGTCCCCACCACCCCAGCCCGGGTCCAGAGCTCTTGGGGGCGGACCCGCGCCCCGCCTCTCCTCTGGGCGGCCGAGCTAGCCACGCCCCACTTTGTTATCCGACCCTTTTCTGGGTCAGCTGGTTCTGGCGTCAGGCGGAGGGATGGGCTGGCTCGGCTCGACCCGGCAGGGCTTGTTTACTATGGCTGATGATCTGGAGCAGCAGTGAGTTAATCCCGTCTCTTTCTGTTCTCTATCTTTCTCTGGGCCATGATCCTGGGACTGTCTGTGGCTGAGGAAGTTTTAGACACCTTCCTGCTTTTCCTCTTTCAGGTCGGCTTCAGGGGAGGGTCGAGGGTTGCGTTTGCTGCTTTGCTTTTGCTCAGACGAGAAGGCGGCAATGCCCGGAGCGCGATAGTCTCGCCGGCAGCCTCGTGCTTGATTTTCCATTTCGGTCTTGGCAAACGCCCCCTCGTTTTCCTGCAGTCACTGTACTCGGCTTAGATTCAGTGGTAATGACGGAGATACCCCGAAACAAGCTTGTGGGGCGCGGGCGTGCGGACGGCGTTCAAGTCTGCTGGTGTAGATTTACTCCAGGGCGGTAGTCGGCCTAGGAAAAGCCTCCCGTGGTCAGGCAGGGAAAGGGATGGGGGGACGGAGGACTCCGCCGCGCTGGGGTTGATCTGGAGTAGTGGGCGTCACAGTTTCTTTGGCTCTATCTAGCCCACTGAGAAACGCAGCTGCTTGCGATCCTTGTTCATAACTAGCTAATCTTCATCACTGTGTCCGTAATGCTACAGTTACAGAAGTGGGGCTTTTGGGATTCGTTGCCACTGGCCTCCAGGGGTTCAGGTTTGGGATGCCACCTGTAGGTTGTGCGACTAGTAGTTCTCAGTCTGATAGAAGGCAGGAAAAGTTGCTGAGAGAAGAATGACTCAGCTCCCAGACCAGCTTTGGTTTCTTCAGAACAGGGCCTTTCTGAACCCCTGTGCCTCCTTCCGAGCTGCAAGACCGGCAGCTTGCAAAACTAACTTCATGACAAGAATAGCTTCCTGTGCTTGAAAGAATTGCCCTGAAGAATGCTACTTTCTAACGTCATTTTTCAACAAGATATTTACAACAACTTGAAGGACTTAGGGGGAAATATTGGAACTCATAGAGATTCAGGTAGCTCTTTCCTTTTACAAATGAAAAAGTCCATTCCCCAGAAGTTAGAGGACTGGCCGGACATTGCAGAGGTTCATACTTCTGACCCAGCCACAGAACCCTATTAGGAGGAAAGAGCTGTGCAGGGAAGAGACCACCTTGGCCAGGCTAAGTTATTGGCTACGTTGCTCCTTGACTCTACTTCCTAGCCCAGTTCTCACCCTCCCAGTAGTATGGAATTGTGTGCCAGCCACTATTTCCAGCACTTTGCCTGCAGCAGTTTCGGTACTGAGAGGCCAAATAAAGCGCTCTCTTAGGGTTAACCTGCTGGGCAGCCCATGGTGCTGTTTCAGGGGCCAGCATTTCTCCTGAGTGTCCTTTGGGCAGATACAGGGCAATGTGGGGCTCAGATGTCATGGTCTGACGAGTCAGTCTCTATGAAGTGAAGAGAAAACTAATTAACTTTATGTCTCTTAAAACACAAAATTGTTTGGTCTTGGTGCCCATATTTCAAGCTTCTAAGAAATTCTAGTTGAGTATTAAACTATTCAGAGTCTCCATCTGATTGAATTGATGAGCCTGACAGCTCTCACCTGGCTGGTGTCATTGATGCAGTGCTCTCAGCTGCAACCTCAGATTCACTTTCGAACCTCAGGCCAAAATAAGAGAGTTGCTACTTGCAACACACTGGGACTCTAGACAGCTTGTAACTTACCTAGGGAAAAGGGAGATTTATTGGCAGCTTATCTTATGCTAGGCATAATTTTCATGTGTTTTGGATGCATTAGCTCATTTAATCTTGATAACACACTATAATATTGATGCTGTTATTAGCTCCCTTTTAAATTTTAAAGATAAGGAAAGTGACTCAGGAAAGCTAGGGAAATGTGTCCAAAGTCATATGGCTGCTCAATGGTAGTGCTAGAATCAGAACTCTGACCTCTGACTTTACATCACACCTCAGAAAAGGGAGACAAATATGGAAATGGGATTTATACTATGTATTCATATAAGACCTTGAAAAACTGAGGCTGGAACATCTAGGAAGAAGGATAAAGAAATCTAGATTTGAGATCTGGGTTCCAGTTCCAGTTCTTTTTCTACCTAGCTGTCTGACTTCACTGGGCATCAGTTGCCCATCTGTAAAATAAAGAGACTGAACTAAATGATTCTAAGGAGCCATCCTCATCTAAATTCTGTGCTTCAAATGATGCATCAGAATACCCAGTATGTGCCAAAGGGCTTGGGTCCCCTCATTCACCCACAGAATGCCCCTGTTTGACCATGCCAGTGTTCACAGCCTCTCCAGTAACCCCCTTTGCCCAGGTAGACTTCAAGATAAGAGAAGTACTATATGGGATGGGAATGAGAAAAACTCACCCATAGATCTCTTACTAAGTCCTTCACATAGCTGGACGCCTACAGGCAGGTTATGTAACAGGCCACAGTAATTCAACTCATAAATGATAATACTATGACTCAGGTTTTGTTTTGTTTTATTCCAAAGCTGGTGCTTCCAAACTCTACTCTGCTGAATATGAAGGGGAAAGAAAACAGGATAGCTTAGCTGTTTTACTACCTGGCCCCAGCAGGGAAGACATACATCATACATGAGCTTTTTTTTTTTTTTTTTATGCATACAAGAGTTTGGGGGAGCAGGGAGGCCAGAGGTGTGGGGAGGGAGTAAGAGGAGTCACTAGAGACAGAGTGGGAAGCAGAACAGGCAGATCCACTGAGACACACTGCTGAGGGGAGCAGCAAGAGAGACAGAAGTCTGCTGCGCCGTGTGGGTCAGCTCCCTGGCTGGGGATCAAACTTGTGCTGCAGTGGCTGTAGATAGCATCATAGTGCTGTAGATCAATCCCTTGAGCCACCAGGGAGGCCTGCTTTCTATTCTGGTCATAGGAATAATCTTTATAATCTGGAAAAAAGACCAGAGCAGCCCATCTCCTGTCAGTGAATCACAGGAGGACTTGAACACAGATCTCCTCCCTCCTGCTCCCTACCTGTCCTGTGTGGCTTGAGACTGAATTCTTTAATTTCCAGAGAGTCCAGCTAAGCACTGGCATGGTGCTTTGTATTCCCAGGGACTTGTTAGAGCACACACACAAACCCCAGTTCCTGCCAGGAAGGCAGGCAGGATAGGAATTTGTCTCTTTTACCCTAAAAGAACATCCAGTCCTGGGGGTGGCAAAAGCTAACTGAAATATTAGTTAAAACTTATCTTTTCTCCCCCCTCACGATGTCCTTGAACATTATGATAACTAGTAGCGGTGGGGAGTGGGAAAGCTCCGAAGAGATGGTAAATGAGAAAGAGCCTTGAGAATGTAAATGCCGTGTTCTGAGCATCTGTTGAAACAAAGGGCATTTGTTGTTAACAGCTACGGACCAGAGAAGAGCAACAGTGTCAGGAGAATGGCAGAGGACTCGCTGACTACGAGGGTCCCCTGAGCACACTGCACTGATAACGCTTTTGTTACTCTGTGCGAGACAGAGACGGAGCACATCAGTGTTTCCCTTGTTGCCAATGATTGTCTCCTCTCTGTCCCAGGCCTCAAGGCTGGCTGAGTAGCTGGCTGCCAGCTTGGCGCCCCACTTCCATGTCTCAGCTGAAGAATGTGGAGTCCAGGATCCTCCAGTGTAAGTAGAAGGGACGGCCTGTCCTGCCTCCTGTTACAGGAGGCCCAGAGAGGGGCAGGATCTTCCAGAGTCAGGCACACTGAGCCCACCGACTACTGATTAATCGTGCTCGGGATGAGAACAGGGACGTCAGTGATTTAGGAAGGAGATTTGCCCTGAGGACAATGTGTTCTGTGATAGTGAAACCTCAGTGTATTCCTCCTAGAGTATCATGTCAGTTCCTTCAAGATCCTATAACTTCTTCACCATAGCCTCTGTGCTGAGAACAACTGTCAACACACAACACACACAAATACACACATTCTCTCCCCACCTTCTTCCTCTCCCCATATTCTTCACCTCTCTTCATCCAACCACACAAGATTTGCCACCTTCCACCCAAAGACCAGCAATCCTAGATTCTTAATATTACTATTCCTTATGCTACCCAGTTAGGCCCCCGCACTTACCTGGTTACCCCAGCAGTTTGGGATCCCCACAGATCAGCCCTCATGGACAGTTATGCTGGGATAGCGCATCCTCCAGCAGCATGAGGCCCGGGCTCCAATTGCACCCTTGGGCCATGTCTCCCTATGCTTCCTATATGCTCTTCCCCACCCTGCGCCTACTGCCCCAACCGTGTCTACCCTTTCTCTTATGGGCCTAAGTCAGAGGAGCTGCAGGACAGCCACAGCTTTCAAGCCTTTGTCCAGGGTCTGGGCGACTTCCCCCAGGCGGCAGATTCCTTTTTATCCCCTATGTCACTTCCTTCCAGAACCCGTAATTTCATGAGACTGCTTTCATGCCCAAAGAGCAAGCACTGCCCACCTCACTGTGTCTGTAAAGCACTCCTGAGGGCCCAGAGGGGACCAGGGTTTGTGGCTTCAATGGAATGTGCCAGGAAATCATGGGGATCACCAGTGTGAGCATGGCTCTGTCCTCACCCATCACCCTTCCACCTAGCTTGACTTGAATCAGAAGCCACCTCCCAGCTGTCCTCAGCAAGGAGAATTCTGTCTACCTGTCAAGCCCCTAGCACATACAGGCACAAGAGCTGAGGACACATGGGAGCTCTGGGGTCACTGCTAGCCTGGGATCAGTGGGACCCAGCAAACAGCATCAAGAAATAAGATGGCTCTTATTACCTCCAATCTAGATGGTCTGCAAGTTGAATTCTTATGGTGTATGTATGGTCAGAGGGTTGTAAAAGGGAAGAGGTGAGGGTGATCAGGAAGGGCTTGGGAATGAAAGAGAACTAAAGAATCCAAGCCAAATGATGGTGCTGTCAGAAAGCAGTCTTAATTGATCTGCCATGTATTCCCCTCTTTCCAGGTCTCCAGAACAAGTTTCTGGCCCGATATGTGTCCCTTCCAAACCAGAACAAGATCTGGACGGTGACCGTGAGCCCCGAGCTAAGGGACCGGACTCCCCTGGTGATGGTGCATGGCTTCGGGGGCGGTGTGGGCCTCTGGATCCTCAACATGGATTCACTGAGTGCCCGCCGCACACTGCATACCTTTGATCTGCTTGGCTTTGGGCGGAGCTCAAGGCCAACATTCCCGAGGGACCCAGAGGGGGCTGAGGATGAGTTTGTGACCTCAATAGAGACGTGGCGGGAGACCATGGGCATCCCAAGTATGATCCTCCTGGGGCACAGTTTGGGAGGATTCCTGGCAACTTCTTATTCCATCAAATACCCTGAAAGGTAAGAAAGTGCTACCCTCTTGATTTTGCCCTAACTCCTTGTCTTGCTGGGATCATTCCAGTATTTATCTCTGATAGTTTTTTCAAGATGGTTTAAGGGATATGATCCTCCATGTGAACATAATTTATCTTCTCTTTTTTCCTACCTTAGAGTTAAGCACCTCATCCTGGTGGACCCATGGGGCTTCCCCCTCCGACCAACTGACCCCAGTGAGATCCGTGCACCCCCAACCTGGGTCAAGGCTGTGGCCTCTGTCCTAGGGCGTTCCAATCCACTGGCTGTTCTTCGAGTTGCTGGGCCCTGGGGTGAGTAACCTGCAGAGGAAGAAATGATCTTTTAAGCCAAGGCTGTCCCATTCTAGAAGCACCCCTGCATCTGGACTCCCTTCATCCCCGGATGTGCATGAAAATTGGGAAAAGACCTAGTATTATTTAATCTGGACCAGAGCTCCTCATCTGCTTCAGAAGGTCCTTTGTTTCTTTTGTCTGCATGGAGAAAGCTTTCCTTTGCAGGGGACAGCTGGAGCAGAACTACTATGCTGTGCTTTGGCTAGACCCCCAAAAGAGAGAAGGGAGCCTGAGTGATTCTCTCCCTGTTGAATTCTTACACTACATGCGTGAGTGTATGGCGACCCACTGGTGACTCAGCATGGCCACCACCGCTAGATCTCACCTGCCGCCCTGCAGCTCACCCAGCACCTGCAAGAGAAATGGCAGTCAGGACCCACTGTGGGAGGCAGGGCAATCTGAACCATGCCTTTTCCAGTCCTTATCTGTACCACATCCTCACCACTTAGTAGCTGTCAGCAAATTCTGTGGGTGAATGGAGAGGAGGAGGCTGGGGGCAGCCAGCCAGAATAGCAGCAGGCCCCAGCTCTCTGACCTCACACTACCAGTACCCTTCCTTTGTGGGGGCTTTTCACTTCGATGAAGTGAAAAGCAGACCCCTCCATGGAAAAGTCTGGTGACTCCCTATCATGCACCAGTGCTCACTAACCAATTTTGAGTTAATTCTAAATAAGAATTATTTCTCCAGGAACTTAGAAACAAAATGTCTCTGGATAAAAGAGAAAAATGAGCGTTTAAGCAGAAGACAGGAATTTAGGAGTGTGGGGAGAAAGGACAGCGGGCTGACCTTCCAGTTTCCCTCACTGTGGGCTCCAACAGACTCTTTTTTCCAGGGAGAAGCCCTGATCTAACCAACCTCCCTTTTCTCTGGATTTGGCATTTGGCCAGGCCTACATACAGGCATCATAGCCAGTGTTGTTGGGTTTTTTAGCTGCAGCCACGGAGGAGGGGATTCTGGCCGCGTCTCACCTCCCTCACACCCCCTGCTTCTCACACATAGAGGAAGTCAGAAGAGGGAGAGAGAGAGAGAGAGAAGTTGCCCTTTAGGCTTAACTTTTACGGTCTGTTTTGGCCACCCTACTGCTTGTGTGTGTGCCATAAAGAAAGGTGAAGAGAACAGAATGCTCTGAAACTGAGCATGCCAGTGCCACGCTACCCTCTGCACCCGTCGTATTCTGTGACAGCCCAGAACACGCAAGGGCTCTTGGGAGGTTATCTGGTTTCATGCACTGCCATGACAAGATTGCCATGACAAGATTAACAGGCCACAGGGAACTCGGAGAGAAAGAGAACATAGCTCACACTATGAAAGAAAAGTATCTTGACATGAACTTTTGTGGGGCTGTGATTCTTGGAGGAAAAAGATCTTGGGACTTCATTGAGCTGAAAATAATCTGATTCTTCAGTGACATCAGGCTGCCCAAATTCTTTGGTAACCAACTAACCCTCATTTGTAGTCACCCAGAGCTCCCCAGTAGACTTTCTCGCTCTCTCTGCCACTCTGATGTTAAATGTACAAGGCAAACAAACCCTTATTGTGTAGAGAGATGGGAAATTTCTCCTATCAGGAGAAATAATGTTTGGTTAAAGTTGTTAAAACATACCCAGGCTCCTTTCCTCCATCCTAACTGGCTACTCTGTGTTTTTCTGTCCCCCTCCCAGGACCTGGCCTGGTGCAGCGATTCCGGCCAGACTTCAAGCGCAAGTTTGCGGACTTCTTTGAAGATGATACCATATCGGAATATATCTACCATTGCAATGCTCAAAATCCCAGGTGAGGGTGGCTCCCAGAGCCATCTAAGGGTGTGTGGGTTGGGTGTTAAAACCCCAGCTGCTAGAAAAGTCCTGAATATCCCAGAATCATTCTGTATTGTACTCCTAGCACAAACTTCTCTTTCCATTAGGGGATGGTCAGCCTCAGTAGTTTGGAGCATTTCCAAGCGTTCCCCCAGGGATGGGCACAAAGGGATAGAGAAGCTAATAGATTAATGAAACATGCTCAGTCTCTGGAGGAAGACCCTTATTCTTCCCTAGAGATAGGCAGTTAGCCTGACAGGCCAGAGTCTGGAAAGTGTTATAAAAGCTCTTTTTTTTTAGTAACTGAAAAAATGATATCTGATAGTACTTTAATAAAAGCAAACAAGGGAAGAAGTTCATATCTCACTGTTCACACAGCAGACCCCACAGTCTGCTGATCTGCATTCTTGGCAGCTAACAGCCAGGCAGAGGCTGGGAGGTAATCTTCCTTCAGGCAGTTCTCTGTGAGTGGCTGATACCAGGAGGCCAGAGGGCGCACTGCCAGCAACAGCACCGCCTCTATAGAGGCCTCGCTGGCAACTGCTGTGAGGCAGCTCAGGGAGCCAAGGTCACTGGACGCAGGAGAACTGCCCCACCGCATTGCAGGCCTGACCAGGTCACCCACTGTGAGTGCAGAGCTGAGCAGAGGTGAGATCAGCAGTTCAGTCCTGGCCAAGCGTTAGCCTCGCCCCCATGGCTGCGGAGCAGCGTGGGAACTGTCTGCCCAACATGTTGCATGTGCTCAGCTCATTGAAGGGCTCTCAGCAGTCACATCAGGGGGCCCCTGCTTCCTGTCTGCCACCCTTCTTTCAGCCCCACACTGGGCTCAGTGCCAGTCTCATGCCCATTGAGGCCCTGAGCCTTTTCCCCAGACTCAGACTTCATTCTGTATAATGAGTGGCCTCCCAGGCTGAGCTGCAGAATATATAATCTTGCAATTCATTTGTGTCCTGGAGGTAGCTAAGTTGACATCAGTGATAACCAATTCTCCTCCCACACACTATCACTCAGCCTTATTTCAGTTGAGGTAACACTGGTTTATAACATACAGGTTTCAGAAATATAGCCTGAGAAATCAGCATCTATGTTATGTTAAGTTGTCCACCAAAATTCTGGTTCCCATCCATCACCACACTGTTGACCTCTTTATCCAATTTACACACCTCCCTGTTCGCTTCCTTCGTTTTTTTCACTCAATTTTATACCACTTTCTCTAAGTGGAAACACCAATAGACTGGCTGTAATTCTTAAACATTCCCTTGGAAACCTTGAGATTTCAACAAAGAAAAAAAATATCGGGTGGGTGGGGAGGGCAGCGGGCTCACTCTCACTTTCACAGTGACTATAATAAATCAGGTATGATTCTCTCCATTCTGTAGATGAGAAAATTCTGGTTACATGACTTGCTAAGAAAACATAGCCAGTATTTGAGTTCATGTCTGTCTGCATACAGAATCCATGGTTTTCCCACCAGGCTGCAGTGTCTTTAGGAAAAACTGTTTCTAGTGGTCTGTGTAGAACTTGGGCTCCTTTCACCTGTGGTGCAAAGACTGAGGATAAAACACCTGAGCTAGCTGAGCCTTGTAGGTGGGAGTCCCCCCAGCTCCCCCTATCTCCCACAGAAACTTCAGGCCAGTCCAGAAAGCCAGCTTCCGTCCTGGTTCGCATGATCACCCCATGACACGGCCTGTTAGTTCCACCAAAGGAAATCCCCAGGGAGCAAAGCAGATTAGCTCGACAGCCACTGCTTCCTACAGAGCACAAATTGCTGTTCTTTCTGGGTTCTGGCAAGACTTGTTTCACTTCAGTTTTCTTTCTTTTTTTCTTTTTTATTTATTTATGCATGTGAGAACTGAGGTTTAGGCTAGACATGTGGGGGTGGTGAGAGGATTCACTGAGACAGAGTGGGGCGCCGCACAGGCAGACTGAAACACACTGCTGAGGGGAGCAGGGGATAAGACAGGAGAGGTCTGCTGTGCCATGTGGGTCACTCCTTGGCTAGGGATAGAACTCAGGCCACGGTAGCGGGTGATAGTTTGATAGCACTGAGACTTTAACCTCTGCACCAGGGAGGGCCATTTCAGAGTTTTCTAAGGAAGCCCTTTTTTTTTTTTTTTTAAAGATGTATTTATTCATTTACACAGATCTGGGGTACAGGCCAGAGATGCGGAGGGTGAGAGGATTCACCAGAGACAGAGTGAGGAGCAGAACAGGCAGATCAGTGCAGTACACTGCTGAGGGGAGCAGCGGGTGGGTCAGGAGAGGTCTGCCACGCCATGTGGATCTCCTCCGGGGCAGGCGGGGATCGAACTCATGTGGAAGTGGCTTAGTGCAGTGCTTTAACCTGCTGCGCCACCAGGGAGGGCCCAGGAAGCCCTTTTTAACTGCTATGGTCTTTACTCTTCAGAACCCACCTCAGATGAACCACCTGTCCTCCTCACCCCAAGAAAGCTACACCTCTTCTTTGTCTTCTTATAGCACACCACCACTCTTTCAGAATTCTGGGGAAACATTAAGTTCAATAATTAGTCATATGTTTATTTAATGCCCACCTCCCTAAAATGAGATAAATTGTGTGCTGTAGGAGGTAGGCATTGAATCTGTCTTGTTGTGACTCAGACCAGGGCGCGGCACATAAGTAGGCGAATAAGTAATAACCCATTGCATTCCTGGACAATGCTCAGCGCTATGGGATTTTTCAAAAGTGTGTCCCCTTCCTGTCTTCTGTGATAGGAAATCTATACCAATATTTAATGAGCCCAGTGCTGGGACAGACACTGACATAAAGAGGATGCAGAGGGTGCCCCCGCCTCTGAGGAGCCCGGCAAGTTGCCACTTTGTGCTGCAGGGTTTATCCCATTAACCGCCTCATTCTGTGTTGCTTCCTCAGTGGAGAGACAGCATTCAAAGCCATGATGGAGTCCTTCGGTTGGGCCCGGCGCCCCATGTTGGAACGAATTCACTTGATTCGAAAAGATGTGCCCATCACCATGATCTATGGGGCCAACACCTGGATAGATACGAGCACGGGGAAAAAGGTGAAGATGCAGCGGCCAGAGTCCTATGTCCGAGACATGGTACGTTGACCGGCCAAGGCTGGGTTGAGGTGAAGCACTGTGCATACTGCCAGCGCGTGTTGTCAGCTGTCATTGACCTTGGGGTAGAGGGAGGTCATCAGTAAGTGGGGGAAAGAGGAAGGGACAGAGATGGAGCCATGGATTTGAAAGGGTTGACTCTGTAATACCCTAACTAGGGGTCCCTTATTTCTGCATAGCCCAGTTTAACTAAAAGGCAATATCCAGGGTCACCAGGCCACTTCTGCAGACCCCCTGTCATTCCCACCCTAAACCAGAGCCACGAACGGTGGAGTAAATGGTAGAGGCTTCCGTGAAGCCTTCCACCACACTCCTTCTCTATCTTTTATTCCCCATTCCCCACTTACCTATTTATTTATTTATTTATGCATTCAAGAACTGGAGAACTGGGGTACAGGCCAGAGGTGCAGAGTAGGTGAGAGGATTCATCAGAGATAGAGTAGGGAATAGAACAGGCAGATCTACTGAAACACACTGCTTAGGGGAGCAGCAGGCAAGACAGGAGAGGTCTGCTGCGCCATGTAGGTCACCTCCCTGACCAGGGATTGAACTCGTGCTGCAGTGACTGAGGACAGCTTTACGGTGCTGCACTGTAACCCACTGCACCTCCTGGGAGGACCCCTCTTCACCCTTACTTGCTAATGACTATGTTGATTGGTTTGGGGGCCACCCATGGCTCCCCATGTACTGGGCCTGTGCAGAAAGTGAGTAGGTCAGTGGCGGGGCAAGTGTGGAAGACACAGTGAATGGTCCCAGGAGAAGTTGAATGGGATATTGGGATTCAGTGGCTCTCAGAGGAAAGTGCCAAGATGCAGGGAGAAAGGTGGACTGTTTTTTCTGGTAGGTACTCAGGGTGACAGGCGAGGGGGTCTAAGGAAAGAGGAAACATTTCCAGTAACAGGAATAAAGGGCAGCCCACTGGGCCGGGGCTCTCTCCACAGGAGATCGAGGGTGCGTCGCACCACGTCTATGCAGACCAGCCGCACATCTTCAATGCTGTGGTGGAAGAGATCTGTGACTCGGTTGATTGAGCTGCTCTCCCCAGCAGAAGAGGAGAAAGCCAGAGAGTCGCTCTCACCTTCCTGTCTGCTTACTCATCCCTCTGTCCTTTCCTCACCAACTAACATGTGCCAGCCAGGCAGAGTTTCGGGCCATCCCCAGGGTAGGACCACAGTGAAAAAGGATATTCCTGAGCCTGTGCTAAGGGCTGGAGGCAGAAGCCACAAGAAGCCTTGAGCTCCCCACCCTGGGGAAGAACATAAAGGGTTGCGTAATGCCACCCCATTCTCTCCATGCCAAGTGTCCCCAGATGGTGGTTGTGAAGGGCTTGCACTGAGCCACATTCCCTGCCTATGTAGAGAGAAGCCTCTGCCTCAGCAGAGAAGCACCTCCCAACAGCCTTTCCAAGCTCTGGAAGTTTGTGGGGTTGGGTTCTTTGCTAGAACATCTTCCTTCTCCATCACCCATTCCATCCCAGTTCCACCCAGTGAATGGTTGGGACCAGTTTCACTTAACTATAAAGAGCAAGCCTGGAGCTGCCGTGACCTGCGGAGTCCCTTACATGGCCAGAGCCCTTGTTGATGGTTGGGGAACAGGCTAGGGCGGGACATGGCTGGCCCATGGTGACACAGCTCTGTTCCAGGAGAGTTAAGGCTAAACCAGGTCTAGCACCCAGTGCTAGTTGCAGACCCCCTTGGCTCAGGCAGGCACCATTGCCATGGGGCTGCTTCTGGTCACTGGCTGAGGATAAGCCCCCTACCCCACATTCCAGTCCCTTTAGGCAGGGGTGCTTCTGTTCTGCCCTGCCTCTCATCCCTAGCTGCCTAAGCTGGGAACACCCAAGTGCTTCCTTCCTGCCCCCTCTAACTTCCCCTGAAAGCCCTCTGGGCTTCCTTCTGTGCCTTGGGCCCTAAAGCCCCACCTGTAGTATAGAGCAGAGGTGGCCCCTGGTGGAGAGAGAAGGAAAAGGCCTTCAACCCAGGCTGTATGGATTCCTTGCACTCACTAGTTTCCGCAGGGGGTGGTTTTCCACCGACCCTTGGTGATCCTGTGGGGAGCCTCAAATCAGCAGTTCTCTGTCCTCACCAACCACTGGATGGTTCTCACTGCCTGGCCCTCCAACCCGCATCTGTCCCCATGGTCTCCAGCTCATCCCGCCCCTGTACCACCTGTTGGCCTCTCCCGGCCAGTTCCAGGGGCTGCTCGGAGGTCTGGGTGGTAGGCTGGGCCTGACCCTGACAGGCAGCTCCTGTCTGCTCCTTCACTTTTGTAAAGCCAACCCTTCCACCAGAATAGTATTAACTCCTGGTGCTTTGTACTACTGGTCCAGCTACCTTGGGCTCCTTTTCTATATTAATAAAGAAATGAGTAAAAACTGCTGTGGTGATAATATTTAATATTGCTCCAACAAGTGCTGGGAATGGTGCTGACTTTGCAGCAGCCCCTGTGATACTGAGTTAGCCAAAGAGGGACCTGAGAGCCACCGCTCCACGCCAGTTCCTCTCATTCAGCGCAGCCTTCACCCTCTAGTCTTCGCCTGAACTCCAGGTCAGCACAGGCCTGCCCAGCCAGCGCCTCAGAGGATAGATGTGGAGTGTGTGTGATCATGCTGTTAAAGGACAGGGAGAGAGGGGGACCCCTGAAGCCCCAAACCAGCCTGCTCTAAATGGGTTCTGCCATCCACTGCGTTAAGACAAAACATATAAAACTTTAATGAAAAGGGACTTTAATACAGTGAGTATACAGTACGGAACACAAAGAATATAACTTCTAAATCAAACACCTGAAGTGACCCATCCCCTCGTGGGCAAAAGTCCACCCAAAAGGGGTTGCTCCAAAGCAAGGCCTGAAAGCCCGCCACAAGGCTAAAGCACCTTCTGGCCGGGACCCATGGAAAAGGGTCAGAAATGGCCAGACAAGTCTGAGAGAAAAAGAGCAAAATCAAAATCAATATAAACACTGCCATAGTCACCTCCTACAGGTCTCTCACCCACATCTGCCTTCACCAGTCCAGGGTCAGGAAACAAGCCCGGTTTTTTCATCACATGCTTGCTGCTCCATGTGGCTTCCTCAGGTCTCCTTCTGGCTCTCCATCCTGGCTTCCTTCTCCAGATTCCTTCTCTTCTCTCCTTTTTCTCTGCTCAGCTCCACCCTCCTTCTGGGTGGGGCAGGGAACCTGGAACTTCCTCTTTTCCTAGAGACCACCCAGTTACAATGCCCCTGTCGCAAGGGTGACTAAATGGAACAGGCTAATCCCCACTGCCCATCAACTGTTGTCCCAAGGTCACAACAAGTGGGCCTCCACACAACTCTTCACACAGTCGGTTTCCTAACTCCAACTCCCCTCTGGATTACAACCCTAATATTCCTTACTCAGGGAAGCCTGCCTCAGATCCCCCACACTAGATTTGGGGCCCCTCTTCCATGTCTCCATGGCACACTCAGCTGCCCCCTTCATTAAACATAAACTAACAGTCACTTGTTTAATATCTGTCTTTTCCCCTCAGACCATAGCCCCGTAAGGACAAGCAGCATGTCCAAGAGCTAGTTCATGTTTAATAAAATTTTGTTTTAATTGAGCCAAGAGAAGTGTGAACTGCAAAGTGTCCAAGAGGCATGTCACTACCAGCAGTGCCTATTTGCTGGCTGACTCCAGCCAGGCCCAGAATTCCAGAGCTCTAAAAGGTACATACTGCTCAAGTCATGATGAATGAATGAATCAGTCAATCAATCTATGAAACTCGTGGGTACAATCACAAACTCTCCAATTAAGGTTGCCTGACTGCCATACAGAGAAGAGGACAGGTACTTCCAGCTTACTTGCCAAGGGCTGAGGCTGCAAAAGGGAAGAGACATGGCCCTGCCTTCCTGGGAAGTTGCTCTCCACTGAGAGAGGCTAGTGTAATCAAGTGATATAAATTAACATAAATTTGCACCAGAAAAGGGCTGTCCCTGAGAGGCTGGAGGTCTCCCTTAGAAGTAACGACCAGCAAGCCTGCAGAAAGGACAAACTGGGGAGACAGTGGGAATGTCTGTGGAGAGATCAGCAAGCATGAGCCCTGCTGTTAGCAGAATTGGTGGCTGTGAGATGAGGTTGGGGAGATGGGTGGAGGGCCCTCTACCAAGGTAACAATGTGCTTGTCCTAAAAGCCATGAGAAGAAATAATTGCAGAGTGAGGTGGGGAACATAACAGAACCGCACCTGAGTTTTGAATCAACTGCTCTATAGAGAATGTTGGGGAGCTTTGAGGCTACTGTAGTGGTCCAGGCAGAGATACTGGTAGCTTGGACTGACCGACCAGTGGCTAGTGGACACAGAGGAGAAAGAGGCAAGAATTGTTAGCAAGTGATGTTACGAGGGCTTCTGTGTCTCCTGACCTTGACCTAGAAAGCCTTGTGGAGAAGGAGGCACTACAATCTTGAAAGTTCACCCTGTTTGTTCCAGAACCACATCTCTGGGAGGCTGCATAACAGGCTGACCTGATGTTCCCAAACCCAACATAATGGGAAGGTAGTCCCAGGCACAGGTGCAGCAAGGTGACCCTGAGGCACACCAGTGCTGCACACACAGATGCATGAATCCCCCCACCCCCACCCCAACACACCCCATCTGACCAGAGCATTTCCAGGACCAGGACAAAGAAATCATGATGTATAGATGGCTCAATCAGCACCATTCCTGGTGGGTTAGAAGATTTACAGTGACAGTTCAAGCTCTTCAAGGCTTCTCAGATTCCAAGGGAGATTCCACAGACAGGCTTAAAGGGCTGTGACTAATCCCAGACCTGGGAGGTCATGCCGGTTCAGTGGCTAGCAGGAAATGTGCTAAATTTAACTTTCTCAGGATAGACACCAAAATATGTGTGCTAAAAGTGTCTGATTTCGTTGCCAAAGGGGTGGGGGAATCTTGAGGAATGCCTCTTTCCACTCTGACATACCACACTCTAAGCCCACAACTGCAGGTACAGTTCACCATCAGATAGAAAATAATCCTGTTACCTGATAACAACTACAATAAACACTGCCAAACATCACCTTCTTCCTCATGTCATCTTTCAATGTAAAAGTCCTCTTCAATGAGATCTAGAGTCCTTTCTCACTGGTCTCTTTCCTCTTTCCTCTCCCCACCAGTGTCCCTGGTGCATCAAGTGAAACACTTGAGATTTTGAGGATCTGACCCAACCGCATCCAGCTGAAACATCACAGGACAAAACCACCTCTTCACTTGCTAGTGCTGGTTATTTGTCATAGCATTCATGCAGCTAGAGAAACTGTTGTCTTTATCCTATTATAGTTGAGGAGCAAAGACAATGATCCCTGCCTTCAAAGGTCTTAAGAACTCTCAGTGTAATAAAAATAGAGAGACCGAATACACAAATGGGCAGTGATCAGACGATAAATGACAACAGATTCTGACCCGCAAGCTCTGAAGCAACTAGAGAATGAAGCCAGGTACACCCTCTCAGCAAGTCAACCCAGAAGGGTCAGGCCATGCTCAGGATGGCCCACTTAGCTACTTCTTTCAACTCAGGACTGTTCTAAGAAAGCCCAGTGTGCTCCCAAACCAATGACAAATGATGCCCCGCTTCTAGTCAGCTCATTCCCAGGCTCCCGGGTCCAAAACCTCCAACCAGAGCACACTGAGCCCTCTTCCCCGGCAGAGCCTTCTCGCTGTGCATCTGCTGTGGGTGTCTGCCAAACACAGGTGATGGTGGCTGCAGCCAGTTCTGGCTAAATAGCCTCTGTTCTCATCTGAATGGTCTTTGTTTATTTTCACAGCACTCAACAGTTTCCCTAGGTCTGTATGGGTACTCCTGACCGGTTGTGTGCCAAACATGGGTTGTTAATTGAGGCAAAATGGATGCTACAAAGTTAGAGGCTGAGGGGACAGGAAGCTCTGGCACCAGACCTCCTGGTGACATTGGCAAGCCTGGTGTGCACTGACCTGAACCATGGGCTTATGTGGGGCTAGGCAGAGTCTCAGCATCAAGAATTCAGACTGAGAATTTAATTAAAAACAGATATCCTTCTGGCTCCTTGGAGCAAGAAAAGGAGAGACAGCTTTGTAGTCTGGCTGCTTTGTTGCTTGTGAAAAACAAAGACCTTCTCGAGATGCCTTAATGAAAAGGATTTGCTTTATGGGAACAGGCAAACCTTCTCCAAAGCAGGGATAGGAAATAAAACTCTGCCAGCTGCCTGGCCCAGGAAGTCACTGGAGAGGCAGGCCCTTCTCTGTGTCTCTGCACTTCAGTGAGCTTTCGTAAATCTTGTTGCTGTCTTTCTCTGCACACCAGCTAAGTTCTCTTTGAGAGACAGACTGGCTTTTCTAATTACTCGTCACTTTGGACTTGGCTTCTAAAATAACCACTCTGGGCACTGAGTCTACATGAGCTTCCAGGGGAAACGACGCTACAGTCAGCTACAGACTCTGCATCTTGTAGTTCAGATTCTCAGAAAGAAACATGTTTACACTGTTTATCTGTTCCTATCAAACCACATAGGTCATAGGTCAATGGTGAGGCCTCCATTTATGGGTCAATCACGGATGGCGAGGGAGCAGAGCCATGTCTCCTATGAGGATGTGAGCATGCTGGGTATTATGAACATCTTTTATTACAAGAAGCCATATTATGAATAATACAGAAACATCTATTCACCAATTCATTTGAAATGTCGACTGAGGAAAAACAATGGATTACAGTGGGTTGGAGAATAATAAAGGTTATTTCTAGAAAGAGTCCTAGAGCAGACAGAAGGAAAAAAAGGCCCATGCAGATGGGCTCAGGACAGACTCTGTATCAGGCTGAGATTAGAGCTGTATTTCGGATCCGTGAGGAAAGGGGGTCAAACATGTTAGGACTTTGAATAGGAAACAGGCTACCCACTCTTCAGCAATTGCTAGACTATTCAGTGTGGTTGGGTCTTAGAGATCACCCACCAAACTGCCACTTCAGATAAGAGACTGCACTCCAGAGAGGCTGGGGACAAGGTGACCTGGGTGTAACCACAAGTCCAAAGGCAGCTTCCAGGTCCACATCTCCAAACTCACTGTAGATGAGTCTGTAGATTATTCATCATCCCTTACTAGCTCTCCCTTTTATTAAGGCAAATCCTCTTTCAGTTAGTGAGGATTTGTAAGGTGATTGTGCAGAGGCGGGACTAGCTCCTCCTTAGTTGTCTCTGAGAGGAGACAAATGTTCCTCAGAACCGTCCTTGTCCTCTTTTCTAAAACTGCTCAAACCCCAATCCGTACATCCCTGAGAGCCCACAACCCCATGTCTCTCCTCAGAGATATAAAGAGAGCTAAGCACTGCTCAGCACTGAAGGGATCCTGTTGATCTCCAGATACTCGTTCTGGGAGGGAATCACATAAAACCACATCACCAGAAATCATGATTATGGTAAGGTGGGAGGACTTCTTGTAGTAGCTTTTGGAGTGGGGGTTTAGTCTTGACGAAATTGTGGAGTTTCTGTTTGTCCATTTGTACATGGGATGCATCTTTCATCAAGAGGATGTTCGTGTAGAAATAACCCACAGGACTATGTGCAGAAGATGACCATGGACAAAAGCTGAAAATCCCTCTGTTTCATGATTATGGTGTCTGCTCAGGGCAGGGCCAATGAGGTGCCCACTGTTGCAGAAAAAGAGCCACAGAAGGGCAGCTGGGAGATGAGGATGGCTGGAAAGAGCAAAGAGAATAAGTCTCCCAGCCAGGAGAACACAACGGTCCCAACACACACAGGAGGTCTCGTGTCAGTGTCATGCCACAGGGGTAACAAATAACAGCACAGCAGTGACATGATGTGCCTGCTAGAAGATAAACTCTACCATGCACTGAAGAAGTAGAAGCAGCACTGGATAATATACCCAACCAAGAAAATGGCTTTCCAGCCGCTCCCTGGTGGTGCAACTGGTTAAAGCACAGCACTATGAAGATTGCTGCAGCCTTGTCAGCATGAGATTAATCCCCGCCCCTGAGGTGACCCACATGGTGCAGTAGACCTCTCCCATCTCACCCACTGCTCCTCTCAGCAGTGTACTTCTTCAGTCTGCCTCTTCTGCACCCCACTCTGTCTCTGGTGAATCCTCTCACCACTCCTGCACCTCTGGCCTGTACCCCAGTTCTGTACAAATAAATCAATCAATCTAAAAAAAAAAATGAACATAGAATGTGCTCATCCAAATTATATATAATCCAAATTCTATTTGGCTTTAATCATTTGCCTATCAAATAAGAAAAATAATCTAAATGTTGACATTCACTGTTAGCAAGGAGGCCCTGAGTGAGACTGACAATAACACACTATTCATAGGACTTTCAAAAAAATTCAGCAATTTATATTTTTATAAGAGATAAAATGAGACACATTAAAAATTTAGAGTTTACTTGGGCAAAAATTGGTTTGAATTGCTAGAGAAAAGACAGAAACAAAGTAAGGAAATTGTTGACTGGCTGTGGCTTACAGTCAACTTGGCTATAACTGGCTGTGACATTGTCAGGCCTAGATTTTGGTTTGCCTAAAAAGGATGCATGGCATGAGAGTCACATAGGTCTAATGGCCTCTTGCTTAATTAACTTAACAATATCAAAAAATTAAAGTTGGCCCTCCCTGGTGGCGCAGCGGGTTAAAGCACAGCACTGAGAATCTGAAGCCGCTTCTGCATGAGTTCAATTCCCGCCTGCCCTGGAGGTGACCACATGGCGCGGCAGACCTCTCCTGACCCGCCCGCTGCTCCCCTCAGCAGTGTACTTCGTTGATCTGCCTGTTCTGTTCCCCGCTCTGTCTCTCACCACCCCTGAGCCTCTGGCCTGTACCCGAGTTCTGTATGCACAAATAAATAAATCTTTAAAAAAAAAAAAAATTAAAGTTGAGCAAATCCTTGAACACAGAAACTGTACTTTCATTCTGAGGAAATAGTCATGGATATGTACATAGTTTTTACAGGAACATTCAGAGGGCCCTCCCTGGTGGTGCAATGAGTTAAATCACAGCACTGTGAAGCTAGCCAGTGCCACTTCAGCATGAGTTTGATCCCCGCTTAGGGAGGTGACCTACATGGCACAGCAGACCTCTCCTGTCTTGCGTGCTACTCCCCTCGGCAGTGTATTTCAGTAGATCTGCCTGTTCTGCTTCCCACTCTGTCTCTGGTGAATCCTCTCACTGCCCCTAAACTTATACCCCAGTTCTGTATGCATAAGTACATAAATCTTAAAAAAAGAAAAAAGAAAAAAAGAAAAAGAACATTCAGGACAGAATTCCTTATAATAACAGCAACCTCTTTATCCTAGACATTCTTCACTTCAGTCATTTCTCCAAAAGTATTGGCAAACTTAGCATCTGAAGAAAAGCCATTTCTTTTGCTGGGTATATTACCCAGTGCTGCTGCTGCTTCTTCCGTTCACAGTAGTTTATCTTTCTAGCAGATAAACGAGTATTTTTCAATACTCACAATGGCCAAAAATAAGCAGACTGCCCACATGGCACTGTCACACTTGGGCTTCCACTGCCACCCATAGGCTGCATTCTGAGGCCTAAAGGGGGAACATCACCAAAGGGTCCCACTTCTGGGTCCCATGCTTAGACCCCACTGGCAAGGGGAGAAGAGTGAGACAAGTGAGAGCTTGCACTTCTGAGAAGGATCCAGTCACAAGGGGATCCTTGGGGGCACAATTTACAACACTTTACGTTACACAGTCCATTTGTATAAATCCATTTTCCTCTTTTCTAAGTTCTTGGCAAGTCTCCAAGCATTACAGCACAGAAAAAGTGTCTCTACCCCTCTTGATTGATGCGTTCCTACTTGCCTTCCTCACCAGATTGTGGCAGACTCCTGGTGGCAGAGGAGGGAAATACACCTGACAGTTGCAGGCTCTGTCCCAGGAAGCATGACTTGATCCAAGGAGCAGTTAGCCCGGCTCCCTTGATTGACGTTAAGCTTATCCACTGGACAATTAATTAGAATTTTACGCCTTTGTAAGTACTGCCTGCTTCCCAAGACTAGACACCCACTGACAGAAATACACTCATTTCTTTAACAAAGGATCAAAGAGGTCTCAGTGAGAGATCCAGACTACGGGGAAGAAGGCAAATGGGTGAACACTGAGTGGCAGTCCTCTTCCTCATCAGATTAATAAGACATCACGCTGAAATGCTCAACACTCAAGTGCATTTTTTGTTAGTGCCACTGCCTCTCAAAACACTCCCAGACACACCTGTACATTCAAAAGGAAGGAAAAGATCCCCTTAGCCTTTCTTTAGATGACACCAGCATTTTCTTCCTAGATGCTTCACTATTCTACTGATTTCTGGAAGATATAAAACACATTTCAAGAAAATGTGTATTGAAGTATTCTTTTGTACTTGCACCTCAATTTTTTAAAATATAATGCCTAGCAGTCACAATGTCATTTGAAATTACCAACAATTTTCTGATTCAATTTTGGGAACTGATTGCACTTGTTAGTTTGTTCATTTTGGGAAAATAGATCAAAGGCTTTATGGCAGAAAAGTCAAAGTAGCATCCTCAGCGGCATAAGACCCCGCTGAGCGACACCACTCTCCTTCATGACACTGAGATTGCTTGCATTGTGGAAAGACCCATCTCTTCAGAGACTGATACAGAGGCACAGGGGAGAGCTTTGTGGAGTGATGGAAATATTTTATATATTGATTATAATGGTGGTTAACAGGTGCATACATTTGTCAAAATTGATCAAACCAAAATCTTAAAATGATTGTACTTTACTGAATGCAATTACACCTATAGTTTATTAGGTAGAAAAGAGTATGTATGTTTATATAAACATTGAATATCTCTAGGGTACACTGGTACCTGTTCAAGTCTCCAGAAAGTAGAATTTGGTGTCTGGGGGACAAGCGTGCAAGGAATATTTATTTTTCATGTTAATAACTTTGGCAGACAAAAAAATGGGAAGCCCTTATCTAATAAAGAAGAAAAGAAATAGCAATTATTATATTAAAACATACTCATACTTACTAGCAATCTGGGAAATGGATTTTAAAAAAGCAGATATGTTTTTCCCCATTAGAATCATAAATTTTTTAATTATACTTCCTCGACAGAATACATCGAGGGCTCCCAAGAGCTGCGTGAAATAGTACTTATCTTGTTGGGAAATACAAATGAACACGCTTATGAACACGCTGTAGCAGCATCTATCCAAACCCAAAATATAACTAGATAATCTTTGAATCAACAATTTAGTATCTAGGAATATACATTACGGGCTATTCTGTATATATTTACAAAACATTCATGTGAAAGGGGATATTGTATGTTATAGTAAAAGACTAGAAGAATAATAGCTTAAATAGGAACTGGTTAAATAGATTATGCTATATAGGTATAGATCAATGGATAAGGCATAGCTTTTAAAAGAATGATGTAGATCTTTGTGTACTGCTCTGAAAGAAACATTGGTATATATGCTAAGTGAAAAACGGGGCAGAATGACAGGCAAAATATGGTACTGATGGTACAAAATGTTTACTATCAGAATATTTCTTTTTTTTTTTAAGATTTATTTATTTATGCATATAGAACTGAGGCACAAGCCAGAGGTGCAGGGGGTGAGAGGATTCACCAGAGACAGAGTGGGCAGCAGAACAGGCAGACTGACAAAGTACACTGCTGAAGGGAGCAGAGAGAGGGTCAGGAGAATGCTGCCACACCATGTGGGTCATCTCGAGAGCTGGGAATTGAACTCACAATGAAGTGGCTGCAGCTCGCTTGCAGGGCTGCATCCTAACCCCTTGTGCCACCAAGGAGGGCCTATCAGAATATTTCTGAAAGTAATCAAATGCATTGTTAACAGCTGTTTCCTGTGCAACTAGTATCAAGTATAATGAGCATTTTTCGCTGTTTACCCTTTTATACTGCTCGGATGTTTTAGTATACACATATGTCACCTTTAAAAAATGAAAAGAATAAAACATGTATACCTTTGATTTTATAGTCTTACTTCTAGTAACCTTTCTCACAGAAATAGTTACACATGTACTCAAAGATAGATGTGTCCATATGCGTGCTGCAACATTTTAGCTAGTGGTTTTTTGAAGGGAAATCTGAAGAATGTGGAAAAATTGCTGCAACCACTACAGAAAGCAGGATGGAAGCTCCTCAGCAAATTAAAAATAGAAATACAATATGGTCCAGCAATTTCACTTCTGGGTATATATGCAAAGGAAATTACTATCTCAAAAAAATATCTGAATCCCCTGTGTTCATTGCAGCATTAATTACAATAGCCAAGACATGAAAACAAACAACCTAAATGTGTGAGAAAGAGAGGGAGCTAGATGATTGATAGGTAGATAGACAGATATAGATAAATGGATAGATATTCAGACATAGAGATTAATTTATTTAGCCATAAAATAAAAGGGAATTCTTTCATTTCAAGGCCACATGAATGGACCTTGAGGGCATTAGGCTAGGTAAAAAAAGTCAGTCAAAGAAAGACAAATACTACATGAGCTCACTTATATGTGGAATCTAAAAACAAACAAATGAGGGCTCTCCCTGGTGGCACAACAGGTTAAAGCACAGCACTGTAAAGGTAGCCAAAACTGCTTCCTCCCTAGTTCAATCCCCAGCCAGGGAGGTGACCCACATGGCACAGCAGACCTCTTCTGTCTTGCCAGGTGCTCCTCTCAGCAGTGTGCTTTTTCCAACTGCCTATTCTGCTCCCACCCTGTCTCTGGTGAATCCTCTCACCGTCCCCCATCTCTGGCCTGTACCCCAGTTCTGTATGCATAAATAAATAAATCTTAAAAGAAAAATCAATTCCTAGATATAAAGAATAGTTTGATGGTTACCACAGGTGGGAAGTAAACAGATGGGCAAGATGGATAAAGACAGTCAAAAGGCATAAACTTCCATTAGTAAGATAAATAAATTCTGGGGATATAATGTACAGCATGACTAAAGTTAGTAATACTGTATCATACATATATTTAAATGTAGCCCAGAGATTAGATCTTGAATTTCTCATTATAAGAACAAGAAATTAGTAATTATATGAGGTGATAAATGTTAACTAAGCTTATTGTGGTAATTCTTTCACAACATATACATATATCAAGTCATCATGTTGTACACCTAAAAACCAATATATGTCAATACTATCTCAATAAAATTGGGAAAAGACACATAGTTCTCTTTTAAATGGAAATAATCTACATGTCCATTCAACAGAATCAGATAAACTATGTTACCTCATGTTCTAAAATACTATGCAGTCATTAAAAAGAGTTAGATTATAAATCAGAAGGAGAAAGACAAATACCAGATGATTTCACTCATATACGGAATAAAAAAATGCAAAGGAAAATCTGACTACAGTATTGAGAGTACGAGGACGAAAATAAGTAGATAGTGTTGGATAGAATATGGCAGAGGGTTATTGGTGCTTTGGTGGTGGGCATAGTGCGATAACATACTTTTGTAGAGATGTGAAATATACACTTAAAACAGAGTGGTAAATCAACATTTAAAAAAATGAATTAGGTGAATATATATTTACATAGAAAGTCTTTAGTGCCTGAGAATAGAGGCAATAGTCAAGCTAAACTTTGGATTTATCAATAGTATGAAGGTTTGCTCACTAGAATAGAGTCATATACCCTTCATTTCATGTAGTAGTTGTTTAATTTAAAATAGACATTTATGACATTTAAAAAGATATATAAAAACATATATATAGATGTATACACATATGTATAAACATATACATACATGTATGTGTGTGAGATATATATATACGCACATATTATCACTGGGTGAAAATATCAGTTGCCAAATAATGCATCTTATATTCTCGTTTATGCTTAAAGAAACTGCATTTTGAAATTAAAAACATGCAAGTCTCCTATGTTAAAAGAACTATGTCAAGAGAAAAAAAAGATCAAGTAAACATGGTATGATATAGAGAATCTGGGTGAAAGATTTATGGGAACTCTTTTCAATATCCTTAGAACTTGGACCATCCCTGGTTGTACAAGGGGTTAAAGCACAGCACTGTGGGGTGATCGTAGCTACTGTAGCATGAATTGGATCCCTGGCCAAGGAGGTGATCCACACAGCACAGCAGACCTTTCCTGATCCGCCTGTTGCTCCCTCAGCCATGTACTTTGTCAATCTGGCTGTTCTTCTCCCCACTCTGTCTCTGGTAAATCTTTTTACCCCTTGTACCTCTGGCCTGTACCCCAGTTCTTATATGCATAAATAAATAAATCATTTTTTTAAAAAAACTGCTCTCTTAAAAAAAAAAGTACTTGTCTGTAAATCTGAAGTCAAATCAAAATAACAGGCTGAAATATAACAATATAACAAAACTCTCTCATTTCCACCAGTTTTGATTAAAAACTAAATAACCAAGACACAAGGAAATTGTCTTCTCCACTTTTCCTGAGCCACAAAGTCTTTGTACAAATGAAAATTTCTATCTTCCAGGTGGATAGACAGCTATGCAACCATCACTTATGAAAAGGTTCTTCATTTTCTATGTGATTGAAATAAAAACTTTCATCTGTATTAAGTTCTCACACATAATGGGATCTATTTTGATCCTCCATTCTATTGAACCAATCTACTTGCTTTTTTATGTCAATATCATTCCAATTTGCTATGTTCTCTGAAGTATCTTCTGACCTGTGGGAAAGCAATTACTTCATTGCTATATTTAATGTCTCTATACATACAGAAAAATCCCTTGATCATTCTGAAGCACGTGTTCCTTATTTAAATATAAAGTTAATTTATTCACACATATGCACACACACAGAGGTTCTAATTATAATTGCAGTGAATTTACTTTTGAAAGAATTGACTTTTTAAATATTAAACTACCCAAGATCATGACATGTCTTTCCATTTATTCAGGTTTTGTATAAAAAAAACTTTCTTCATAAAGATGTTCCTTTCTTGTTAAGCTTACATATAAGCATTTTATAGTTCTTGCTAGAGTGTTTATTGTTAATAAAGTATTTTCCTATTTACTTATTTATTAATTCTAGCAATGTTTTACTAAAAAGCTCTTGGGTTTTATAAAATGTATTACCAGCATGAGGAAATGTGTTTATCTCTTCTCTTCCAATATCTTAACCAGCTATTTCATTTTGTGTTATTGTATTTGCTAGAAAGCCTGCAAGACAATATCAAATAATAATGTTGATTGCAAGTATCCTTATCTGGTTCCTAATTTTAATTGAAACCATGTTTCAGTTAGCTTTATAGTGTTTAGTAATTTGTTTTTGTTATATTTAAGAAGTCTGCTTCTACCCTGGTTTTCAGAGTGTTTTAAAATTAAGAATGGCTGCTAAATTTTATCAAATGACTTTCTAACATCTATTGACATGATCACATATTTTTTATTTAATTTGTTGTTATCATAGACTGTGTCACTGAATTTCTTGGTATTAGACATAGCTGTATTCCTAAAATAAACTTCTAGATCTTTATCCTTTTGATTTAACTTAATAGTAGTTAAGGGCTTTTCCTTTTTTTTTTTAAGATTTATTATTTATTTATGCATACAGAACTGGGGTACAGGCCAGGAGTGCGGGGATGGTGAGAGGATTCACCAGAGACAGAGTAGGAAGCAGAATAGGCAGATCGATGAAGTGCACGGCTGAAGGGAGCAGCAGGCAAGACAGGAGAGGTCTGCTGTGCCATGTGGGTCACCTCCCTGGCAGGGGATAGAACTCGAGCTTCAGCAGCTGCTGCAGCTAGCTTCATAGTGCTGTGCAACTTGTTGTACCATCAGGGAGGAACCTGGCTTGACATTTCTAAAATCCAATTTCACTTTAAAATCCTTTGACTCTAACAAAATTGTTCTTCCTATTTGTTTAGATATAATGCACAGTGTAAAATAAACTGAATTTACCAAAATTAAAAAAAAAAAGCAGTGCTCTAGTTAGATTAGCAGCTGAATTCAAAACATAGAATAAAATGTTAAGACAACAGAGAGGCAGTTCCACCCAGAGAATAAAAGAAGTCTATCACCACCAAAGAAAAGACTTCATGTCAGCAAGCATAGTATGGAAATCACCAGCCTGCCTAAGTCATACCCTCCCATCCCACAGAAAATTATACTTCTCAACAAAACTGGCAGACTTAAATAGAGCCAGAGGTTGGCCCTTGAATACAAGGGAAGCTCTTTTATGGAAATAGACCTATGCAATTAGGGAGAAAAACCCACAGCTGCTACTTTTATTTAACAGAACTTTTACTCATAAATATAACAAGATAAGTATCACCAGATATTTGAATAAAATATAAGAAGCATGAAGAAAGAGGTACAAAGATGAACAAATAGGCAAGTGTTAACTGGAGAAACCTTAGATGAGTAGGAAACAAAATTTTTTTGATCTATGCAATAAAATGATTTCAGTGGATATAGTCCCTATAAAATATAGCATACATTTGTGAAGGAAAAGGAGCAATCAGAGAACAAAAACATTTTTAGACCTAAAAAAAATGTAGTTGTGGCCCTCCCTGGTGGCGCAGCGGGTTAAAGCGCAGCACTGAGAATCTGAAGCCACTTCCGCATGAGTTCGATTC
>NW_004567146.1:1365787-1375446 GCF_000260355.1 Condylura cristata | reverse complement strand
AAAAAAAAAAAAAAAAATACCCTATACTTGGTCCTCCCTGGTGGCACAACAGGCCACAGCCACTTCTTCAGTGGGAGTTCAATCTCGGGCCCAGGGGTGATCAACATGGCGTGGCAGACCTCTCCTGTCTCGCCTGCTGCTCCCCTCAGCAGTGTATCTCATCCATCTGTTTGTTCTGCTCCCCACTCTGTCTCCGGTGGATTCTCTCACCACCCCTGCACCTCTGGTCTGTACCTCAGTTCTGTATGCATAAATAAAAAAATCTTTTTAAAAATATCCTATACTCAGACCCAGCAATCCCACTCCTAGGTATCTACCCAAAAGACACAAAAAATAACATATACTCAATTACTCCTCGACTTCATCTAGTAAAGTTTCAGAACTCCAACAGAAGAGAAAATCCTGAAAATTCCCAGAAAGGAATTGGGAAAACAGGTTACCAAAGAATCAAGGGTAAGCATGACACCAGCATTTCATAAATAATGCTTAATGCTCAAACAGAATGAAACTACTCAAACATTCAAAGGTAGGAAAGGTTTGTGTATTTTTAAATAATGGTTTTTCTTGGTAAAAGTTACATAAAAGCATTTAGAGTCTCACTACTACTCTCCCCCATTAAACATTATTTCTCACTCACCTGCCTTCATATATTCAGAGTATAGAGTCCTCTTGTTAGAGTTCCTATGATGTTTTTGTGGAATAAAATGCTAGTGAATTGATTGCCCCAAAATGAAGAGAGAACCAAGAAAGAGGACACACGGGATACTGAAACAGAGTATCAGTTGTGTATGATCTACAAGAAGTGGAAGAAACTGAAAGAAGTTGAGGAGGTTCTGAGGCAGATTTACTATGAAGCTAATGGAGTAAAGCTTTATTTAGCACACCCCACCAATTGAGACATTTCCAAGACCTACCAATGTTGTACTGGTGTTTTGTATTTTTTTCTCTTAAAGATAGTCCCCCAAATTGTCTAAGATTCAAGACTTACCAAACATGGATCAACATTAATATATGGAAGATATTCCTTTAAACAACAAAGTTTAATGACATAAATTACATTTCTTTCCTTTCCAAACTATATTTTCCAGTATTATGACAAATAATGTCTACTGATTTTCAATCTCTAAAATTAACCCATAGACAAGATATGAAGGTTTAATTGGAGTTATAGAATAGAACAGTGAATTTTATAAATCTTGGTAATATAAAGTTACAACATCTTGGTAATATAAAGTTACAACTGACATGGAAGTAGAAGGATGATTAACTGATTAATCTTTAGTAATAGGATTCTAGGGAACTTATCTAAAGTTAAAATAAGAATAAAGTTTTGGGGGCCTCCTTGGTTGCCTAGGGGTTAAGTCTCAACACTATCATCTGAGTATGATTCCCGGCCAAGGAGCTGGTCCAAATGGTGCAGCAGACCTCTCCTCTCTTGCCACCAGCTACTTCCCTTAGCAGTGTACGTCAGTAAATCCACCTGTTCTGCTGCCCACTCTGTATCTGGTAAATCCTCCCACCCTGCCCCCCCCCCGACACCTCTGACCTGCACTCCAGTACTTCTACACAAAATAATTTAAATAAATAAATATAAAGATTTGGTTATACTGTATATTGTTGGTTACAAAACAAAAATATAACTAATTATAGTGTGGGTTTGACATGGTCAAGGAAAGAGGAAGCTACTGTGGAAGAGTAAATTCCTCATTCAGAATTATAGCAATAGTTTCAGTCCAAAGAGATAAACCAAGGATAATACAGAAATATTACTAAAGACAGAAACATTAATTAAAGGTATAATTAAATGCAGAATATAAATTAAGGACATCTTAACTGAACTATGGTGAAATGAACTAAGGGAAAAGAATTTTTTTACTTTTCAGTCTACAATCTATAAAGTCTGAATTCTTTGTGCACTATTTCTTTAAATGCAAAATGATTTTTTAATGTGCACATAGATTTTTTTATAATTGTGAGGACTGGAACAATCTGAATGTCCATAGAAAGACAAATAGGAAACTGAGTAAAAGGATTTCAATTGATTTTATGTATCTAATGATATGGAAAGATATGCATAATATATTGTTTGTTATTTTTAAAAATCTAGATGCTAAATAGCATATACATCAGGAAGCATTTTTTACAAACCAGAGCCACTGTGTGGTATATAAAAATGTATAAGCATGGGAGACTTATCCTGAAATGAATAATTATTGCATCCAGGTGATAGGAATTGAGATTATTTTGATTTTTCTTTTAGTTTGGATTTTCTAAAAGTTCCTATGAGAAACGTAAGTTATTTTCGGTAAAAAGAAAACAAAAATATTATTTAAATAAAAGTTTCCTTAATTCATTCCACATTTCTCCTGATAAAACAAGATCACATGATTCCTTTTGCAATTCTTGGCACAACGAATATATTGGGGTGAAAATCTATTTGACATCATCCTCCAATCAAAGTGTTCAGGTACAAAGATATCCTTCAGCTCATAGTCGTAAGATGCAGCAATTTCATGGCTAAAGGAGACAGAGTGTCACTCGCCCAGTTCCTAGTGCAACTGGAACATGGATTTCTGAGTCAAGGAGAGGATTCTCCCTGATGACAACTGACAACAAGGCGTGAGCTGAGTCTGTCGGAGGTTGGCTCATTGTCTGAGCTGCTTATTTCAAGTTGTTTGGAGAAGGAAAAACTATTGCTGCTAAATTTTATAACATCTGGAAATCTGGACTTTTTTATGTCATAAAGAGCAGTCCTGTGAAAGCTTGATAAGGAAGTTTAAGTGGACTCTGTCATTACAACAGATGGGACAACAAAGGTAAAAAGCAATAGGTACTAATAGTCTATTGCAACTTCTAATCCAAAGCATTTTTATTATCTCACAAAGCAAGCAAGCAAGCAAAAAGACCACAAAGCTTTTACCCTGATTTGAGACATTTTACTTCCACACAAAAGGGTGACCAGCACTTCAAAATTTTCAGAGTGACCAGAAGATACTTCAAAGTTAACCACAATGTATTTCAAAAAATTGCACTTGTATTTTTTTACCTTGACTGTATAATTCTATACAGATATATCTGGGAAGCAGAAGTAATTGAAAAACTCAAAATAGTTTCTACCCAAAGCTGAAAATTCTCCAAAAGGTGGTACTGGAGTAATAACAATAGCAACATTTGAAATTTTTTTCAACATGCCTGGCACAGACTACTTATTAAGTGCTTAAGTGTTGGTTAAGTACTTACTCAGTATTTAAGCACTTTATTGAGTAAGTACTTAAATCAGTACCTAAGTGCTGATAAGTCATAGTAAGCATCTTTCTCATACAAACCTTTATGAAATCAACAGCAAAAAATTTTCTACATGCATCAGATATCTAAACATAGTTTCCACTTGTAGTTTGGGGCAATTTGCCATTAAGCATTAGGAAACTAATGGTACGTCTGGTTGGCCCATTTTCCACTGGGCTATTACCTATTGTGCTGGACAATGATATGAGAGAAGGCAGAATCCAGACTGTGTGCCTTTCAATGACTCGATGTGGGGGTCAGGAAACCCTAGGGTGAAAAGTCTGAAAATCTCAAGGAACTCCTCCTCACTCTATAAAACAGGTATTCAAATCACAGCAGCCTCTTGACCCCAGCAAGGAACACATTTAAGGGGAGACTTTTGCTGCCAATTTGGTGTGGAATGGATGGAAGAGCCACTGCTCTGAGTGAATTAATCTCCATCCTTTTTTTTTTTTTTTTTAGCTCTTTCCAATCACCGGGCTACTGGACTGCCCTCACTTTACTCTAAGACCATGTGGGACACAAAGTCCTTTGTCCAAGTTCACAAAGGTATTTATCAGGGAAGATCATGAAGCAGAAACTAAGAGCACAACTCCAGTATTTGCTTCCCATACCCGACTGCCTTCTGCTCCAGGCCGCAGCTGCCCCCACCCCCAACACACACAGGAGCAGCTCTCCCACCATCTTCTAGAGCCCCCTTGCTCACAGAAGAAATATCATCTCCCAGAGACTGAGCCAGTGTGAGAAAGAGATAAATTCTTTATCAATCAAAACCACCCCCTCTAGTCTAAGAGAAGGATTGCATCAAATGTAACTCTATTCTTTAAAGCTTTTCCCTAGGATGTGCTTGCTGAAAAAGGAAGAATTCTAAACCCTCTGGACTCATCAGATCCTGTGAGCTGAATGATAACTAAAGTACAAAGAAACGATTTTTCTATCCCGGGATCGTAGCTAGCCATTCAGACAGTATAGTTGTTTGAAAAGTATAGTTTTTCTTAAGGAATGACATCAAAGTAAGGAGAGGAAGAGTTCTCATACCATAGTATAGGACTTGCATTTAGAGCCCATGGACCATACTGCAACCTTAAGAAATACCCATGATTTGGGTGATTTGGAGATGGGAAACCCAAGGGGATTGAAACTGAGCTGGAAAAATGCACAAAAATATGTAAAAATAAGCTATTAATAAAAAAGGTTATAGTCAGATTGATTCTGCCTATAAGTCCAAAAAATATGATTATCAAAAAACCTAACAATGTGGAAAAAAAAAAAAAGAAATACCCATAATTTGGTGATGGGAAAACCCAGGGGGATTACAACTGAGATGAAAAAATGCACAAAACAATGTAAAAAAAAAAGCTATTATATATAAAAAAAAAAATACCCATGAGAACCAGTTATTTTCTGCAATGCTGTGAGTGTATTGGGGATGGCCTCATTGGGACTTCCCCACAAGGCTGCCAAACATCTGACTCTGGACCTTTGGGGTAAGCCCCACCTTGAACTATTGAGAATGGCTTCCTCAACCCCTCCTCTTTCTGTACTTGTTTTTTATATTGCTTTATAAGATGTGCACATTGAGCACAGGCACTGTGCCCCATCTAGGTCAGAGCTGGGCAAGACACTGTTCATCAGTCATAGCCATTTAGTCATCTCTCCTGTCGAGGAAGTAGGCCTGTCCCACCTTGTGCCTTGTGTCACTGTTCTCCTGGAAACCCCAAAGCTCCAGATAACATTCAGTGTAGGTAAAATCCAGGTTTTTTTCTTAGAAGATCACTTACTTCTAAGTGTACCAGAACTATCCAGAAAACCATGTAATTCACCCCATGGCAGGACAACCTTCCAGGGCATCCAAGGAGTCTTTCTCACTGGCCACTATATAATGGACCCTTCAAACAACGAAAGGCCTGAAGAGATGCTATAGCCATGTCCAAACTCTCAGGCTGCCAGGCAAGAGTCCCCTTTCACTCCTTTCACTAGCCAAGTATGTAGGATAAAGCAAATATCTGGGGTTCATGAGGGCCTCTCCCCTTTGGATCTGGAAAGCCTTCCCTCCCCCTCCCCTTGGCCCCTGTTATTGATAACTGGGGTCAATAGGGAAAAAAAAAAGAAGAAGAAGAAGAATAGGGCCCTCCCTGATGGCGCAGCAGGTTACAGCACAGCACTAAGAAGCTAAAGCCACTTCAGCATGAGTTCGATTCCTGTCCTGGAGCTGACCCACATGACGTAGCTGACCTCTCCTGACCCGCCCACTGCTCTCCTCAGCAGTGTACTTTGTTTCAGTCGGCCTGTTCTGCTCCCCACCCTGTCTCTGTCAATCCTGTCACCACCCCTGTATCTCTGGCCTGTACCCCAGTTCTGTATGCATAAATAATCTTTTTTTTTTTTTTAAAGTGTATCTGTAGCCCTGTCTATGTGTATGTCCTTGAGCAGGTCACAGTGTAAATACACCTCTGTTAAACCCATGGTTCAGTGGAACTCCCTTCCTCCTAGTCACATGCAACTCTTCCTCTTGACTCCATTCCAGCTCTCTCAAAGTGTCTCACATTCTATTACCTCCTTGTGATGTTTCTGGGTATGGCATTCATCTTGGGTCCTGCTCCTATTCTGCAAATTGATGGGTAAGTTTCCTGGCTACCTGGGCTCATCTCTGAACCATGACTAGACTGCAGAAATCTCTTTTTCAAATCTGATAAATCTAGACAATATTATGTCTAGAAATAACCCCCAGGGAGGGGTCCTCCCTAGTGGAGCAAGGGGTGGAAGCACAGCACTATGAAGCTATTGGCAGCCACTAAAGCAGGAGTTCAATCCCCAGTGAGGAAGCTGACCCCCATGTCACAGCAGATCTCTCCGATATTACTTGCTTCTCCCCTCAGCAGTGTATTTCAGTAGATCTGCCTGTTTTTCACCCCCACTCTGTGTCTACTGAATCCTCTCACCACCACCACCCCCAAACACACATACTGTTGGCCTGTACCCCAGCTCTCGTATGCATAAATAAATCTTAAAAAAAAAAAACAAACTGGGAATAACACTAGTTATAGTGTCAGAAGCGGATCAGTTATTTTGTGCTCACTAACAACTGACATCAGTGTTAGATGTAATAGTACTTTATGAGTGACTCTGACTATTGTATCCTGTGCTAAAAAGCAGGCATGTTTGTTTAAAAAAAAAAGTATATACTAATACCCTCCAGCTCCCCCTTCATCACAGGTACCTAAACTGGGTGCCGTTCTTATTCTCCAGAGACTAGCAAATAAGTCTTACTACACAATTCTTGTGGTAATGAACATAGTTGATAACATTTCAGAAAGAAAATTTTCAGGAGTGCTGACTTTTTCTTTTAAGATTCATTTTATTTATGTGTGCATACAAGAGCTGGGGTGTGGGCCAGAGGTGTGGAGGGTGAGAGGATTCACCAGAGACAGAGTGTGTAGTAGAACAGGCAGATCCACAGAGACAGACTGCTGAGGGAAGCAGTGCAGAAGTCTGCTGCACCATGTGGGTTAGCTCCATGGCTGGGGATCTAACTCATGCTGCAGTGGTTAGCTTCACAGTGTTTATATTTAACGCTCTGAAACACCAGGGAGGCCCTGAATGCTGACTTTCTTTTTTTAAGCTTTTTTTTTTAATGCTTCCAGAACTGGGGTACAAGACAGAGATGTGGTGGGTGAGAGGATTCAGTAGAGACAGAGTGGGGAGCAGAACTGTGGGTCAGCTCCTCAGCCAGGTATTGAACTCATGCTGCAGTGGCTTGGGAGAGCTTCATAAAGCGGTGCTTTAACCTGTTGTGCCACCAGGGAGAGCCCCAGATGCTGACTTATTAAAAAGAGTTCTTTTGAAGTACTTTCAAGGTGTTTTTTTTTTTTTTTCTGCTGTGAACTCTCTAGCAGAACCAACAAAACCTTTGTCACTCAAACTCCAATCACAACAATGGTCAGTCTCCCTTTAGAGAATATTTATAGGGAAACACCTTTACCTTCTTCAGGAAATGCAAACCCTTCAGACTCTGTAAGTTCACTGTCCTCTAGGAAATACTACTTAAGTGACATATCCTCTATCTCTTGGGTGTCAAACACTACAAAGAGCAATGGTCAAATATTGAACTATCACTACTCATTCAAAAAATATTATTTATTGAATGTGGACCTATGGACTATAGAGAATACAAAGGTTAATAATAGAGAAATTCTGATTCGGTGAGAATAAATGAAAAATGACAAAGATGCAATGAAATTGTGATATAAGAAATTGAAAAGCTTTACAGAGGGAAGACTCATTCACAAGAGAAGGACTCACATAAATGAGAGCTCTTAGTGAGGCAAACCTTCGACACAATTGAATTTGAAGGACTAATGATTCCACACTGAAAGATGCCATTGCAAAAGCACAGGTGCATAAAGTGGATAAAGAATAAAATAATCACAAACATTTATTGTATCTAGAGCCCATGAGGATGTAGTAATATGGCTATCAACAGGTAACAGGCTATTAAGAACCCTGAATATCAAGCTCCTTCCATAGATTTTTTTTATATATATGCACAGAGTACTTGGATTTTTTCCTTCTCAGTTTGTGAGAAGTGTTTTTCTCTCATACATTTCCTCTTTAATTCCAAGTGCTACTTAAAGGCATTAAAGATTGAGGTAATATTTTTTTAAGATTTATGTATCAATGCATATAAGAAATGGGATACAGGCCAGGGGTACAGAGTAGATGGTGAGAGGACTCACCAGAAACTGAGTAGGGAGCAGAACAGACAGCCATGCTGAAATACACTGCTGAGGGGAGCAGTGGAAGAGACAGGAGAGGTTTGCTATGCCACGTGGGTTAGCTCCCTGGCTGGGGATCGAACTCGTGTTAGAGTGGCTGCTGATAGCTTCATAGTGCTGTGCTTTTAACCTGTTGCACTACCACGGAGGGCCCCAGATTGAGGTAATCTTGAAACAGCAATAAAGTGTGCATTCTAAATTAGTTACATATGGCTGATATGACTCCATGTAATGAATGACAAAGTTAAGCGAAAAGGTTATAAATTATTTATTGGTGAAGACCTAATATTAGAGCAAGGATAAAAATGTAAGGTGTTGAAGTCATAATACCAGAGACATTTTGTGGGAGTGGAGTGGGGAATGGGATCAAAAATAAGGGAAGTGCACGGGACTATAGTGATGGCACATGGGTGACTCGGTGATGGGAAACCCACGGGGATTACAAATTGAGATGGAAAAAAAAAGTACAAAATGATGTAAAAATAAACTATTATGTAATTTTTAAAAAAATGAATGGTGTTGAAAAGCAGGTTTTCATTTAGGGACAAAATAATTTATTAAGGATTCAGCAGTAAAAGTATGGTTAAGATAAGCAAGCAAGGAAAATGTTTAGCTGGGTCTTACTTAGGTCACCCTGCAAATCACTACTTTCTCCCCTAACACACAGACACACTAGGAACCAAATATGAGACATAGGTACCCCCAGGTTCTGCAAATCAAGCCTGAGTCAGTGGTGGTGGGAAGATGTCCTTCCCAGAAATAAAGAACTCATCTCTCTCCTCTCTGTTTCAGGTCCCCAGGACATCAGGCCTCTGATGCTCTCCACCTCCAACTGGCCATCCCCAACACAGGGCATGGGGAACCACACCTCTGTCACCAAGTTCATCCTGCTGGGGCTCTCCGATGCCTGTGAGCTGCAGATGCTCATCTTCCCGGGGCTCCTCCTCACCTGCCTCACCACTTAGCTGGGGAACCTCATCATGGTCATCACTCTTCTTAACAGGTGCCACCATACCCCCATGTACTATTTCCTCCTCAACTTTGCTGTCATCTTCCCCAAGATGCTGACCAACACCCTGACTAGACATGAGACCATCTCCCAAGCAGACTGTTTCCTACAAACTTTCCCCTATTTTGCCCTGAAAATTAGGGAATTCTGTCTACTGGCAGTGATGTCGCAGGCATGTGGCCATATGTAACCCCTTGCAGTATACTACCATCATGAGCAAAAGGGTCTGTGTCCAGCTTGTTCTTTGTTCATGGATGACTAGACTCCTTACAGCCATTCCTAGTTTGATGGTATCTTAACAGCCATTCTGTGGCCCCAATATCATTGATCATTCCTTCTGTGACAACTTTCCACTCCTGGAACTCATATGTGCAGATACCAGTCTCATAGAGCTCATGGAGTTTATTACCACCATCTTCAGCTTGCTGGGCACCCTGTCTGTGACTGCCACCTGCTATGGCCACATCCTGCATACCATCTTGTGCATCCCCTCAGTCAAGGAAGGCAGAAAGCCTTCTCAACCTGCTCCTCCCACATCATTGTTGGGTCTCTCTTCTATAGCAGCTGCATCTCTCTCTCTCTCTCTCTCT
>NW_004567146.1:1362673-1365687 GCF_000260355.1 Condylura cristata | reverse complement strand
TCAAGAGTCTTGCTTTTTTTTTTTCAAGATTTATTTATTTATGCATACTGAACTGGGGTACAAGCCAGAGGTGCAAGAGAGCAGTGAGAGGATTCACCAGGGACAGAATGGGGAGCAGAACAGGCTGACTGATTAAGTACACTGCTGAGGGGAGCAGCAGTTGGGTCAGGAGAGGTCTGCCGCGCCATGTGGGTCACCTCCAGGGCCGGGGATTGAACACGCACTGAAGAGGCTGCGGCTTGCTTGCAGTGCTACGTCCTAACCCATTGTGCCACCAGGGAGGGCCCAGCAGCTGCATCTTTACAGACACGCAGTCAGGCAAGGTGGCCAGGCGGAGGGCAGGAACAAGGTGGTGGCCTTGCTCAACACTGTGGTGACCCTGATGCTCAATCCCTTCATCTATACCCTGCAGAACAAGCAGGTGAAGCAAATGAGTAAGGTCCTCTCATACAGATGAGATGACAGAGGGGGAAAGTAGGTCTCTTGCCTGAACCTCTGCAGATGCATCTCCTGTCATTTTCACCAACTACCTGCTCCAAGAGAGGTAGGAGCTGTTTTGGGCCCTCCCTGGTGGCACAGAGGGTTAGAGTACATCTCTAAGAAGCTAAAGACACTTCAGCACATGTTCTATCCTCACCCTCGCAATGATCCACATGGCAGAGCAGTCCTCTCCTGTCTTGCACGTTGCTCCCCTCAGCAGTGTACTTCATCGATCTGCCTGTTTTGCTCCCCACTCTGTCTCTGTTGAATCCTCTCACCGCACCTGTACCTCTGGCCTGCACCCCAGTTCTGTATGCATAAATAAATAAATCTTTAAAAAAAAAACTGGACTGTTTTTAGCATATGCTCTAGCCTACAGTAGTTAAGAAACCATTTATGTGGTCTCGTCAGAGCTATAGAAAATATAATGCATCTATGTTTAGTATATCTTAATATTTCTTTTCTTAAGATTTATTTTATTTGTTTATGTATACAAGAGCTGGGTGTAGGCCAGAGGTGTGGTGTAGGTCATTGAGAGGATTCATCAGAGACAGAGTAGGGAGCGGAACAGGCAGATTGTATGCATAAATAAATAAATCTTTAAAAAACCAACCTAACGAAGAAACCTTTGCTCAAGATCAAATAGTTATTGAGTAGATAAAGAGCTTGGATCTGGAATGAAATACACTGCTGAGGGGAGCAGGGAGAGAGACAGGAGAGTTCTGCTGTGCCATGTGGGTCAACTCCCTGGGCAAACTCCTGCTGCAGTGGCTGTGGATAGCTTCATAGTGCTGAGACAACCACCAGCGAGGGCCCCATATCTTAATATTTCTGATCCTAGCCTATATTTTAGTTTCTTAATCTTGGCTCATTGTTAAGTTACTATTAGAAACTTGGCATCCTTCTTCACCAAAACCTTTCAAAATTAATAAACAATATCCTCAACAATAATATATTTATGATGGACTTTAGAAACATATGTATGGACAAACTGAGGTAGAATAATCAAGAAATGTTGAATAAAAAAATAGTGGATATTAAAAAACTAAGTCCAGAACTGGAAAGACAATGTGGAAATATAAAGTACATATAAGGGTATAAAAATGATAAAAATAATCTTTCTAATCAGTAAAGAAAAGATCAATTAACAAATGCCAAGATAATGAGTTAATCACAGTAGAAGCCTTCCTTTCAAAAAGAATGGGGTCTAGTATTTGGTTGGTTATATGGAGATAAGAGGAAGCTTTAAGCATAAGAACAGTTAAAAGTAATACATGCTTGAAATATTTATTTAAAATTAAAAATCTATAAATACCTACTAATCTATAACCACTTTTCTTTGACAATAAATATATAATTATTGTAATGTTTCTTAAACCACACTTACAATGGATCCATGGATCCTGATAATGTTAAGATTTGTTTCATTAGTATACATATTTCAAAAATGATTGCAAACCATCTGTTCGATTTTCTACTTTTCACTTTTCACTTGTTTGCAAATCTTGATAATTCTCATCCACATCTGATTAAATCACATTGTCTTCATATCTTGCAATTAGGAATTTATTAAAAGGCATCAACTTAATTTTCATAGACACCACTTTGTTATTTATACTCGTATTTCAGGCATTTATCTTTATTAAAATATGTAATTACAATTTGTAATTACAATAACAAATCTAATCAGAGAGGTTTGAGATCAACTAATTATTGATATGAGCCAATAGATGGAAATTAAAATATGCATGGTACTATAGAAGTCCGCTATCTTAAAGCATTTTGTGGACATCAATCATTTTGAGAAATGATACAGTATGGAGAATGAGAACAGACTAGGGATGTACTTCCTGAATCCAGATCCAAGCTGCTTATCTACTCAATAACTATATGATCTTGAGCAAACAAGGTTTCTTTGTTTGATTTTTTAAAGATTTATTTATTAATGCATACAAGAACTAGGGTACAGGCCAGAGTTGCAGGCATGAAGAGGATTTACCAGAGACAGAGTGGGGAGCAGAACAGGCAGATGTGCTGAAATACACTGCTGAGGGGAGCAGTGGGCAAGACAGAAGTCTGCTGTGCCATGTGGTTCAGCTCCCTTGTGGGGATTGAACCTGTGCTGCAGTGGCTGCCAGTATCTTCACAATGCCACCAGGGAGGGCCCTCATTGTTTAGTTTTTGTTGTTACTGTTGAGTTATATGAGTTTGTTTATACATTTTGGAAATTAACCACTTATCAGATGTATGATGTGCAAGTAATTTTTCCAAGTCTGAATTGCTTTTTTGTTGTTGTGATGGTTTCTTTCCTGGTATAAAGTTTTTAAGCTAAATGTAGTCCCATTTGTTTATTTTTGCTTTTGTTTCCCTTGTCATTGAATTAAGTCCCAAACACATCTCTGAAGTTGATACCCAGGAATGTGTCTTCTACATTTTCTTTTATGTATTTTACAGTTTCAGGTCTGATGTCCAAGTCCTAATCCATTTTTAATTGATTTTTGCATATGGAGTTAAACAATGATCTAGTTTCACTT
>NW_004567146.1:1361761-1362403 GCF_000260355.1 Condylura cristata | reverse complement strand
TTGAAGAGGGTTTCTTTCTCCATTGTACAGCTACAGCTTCTTTGTCATAGATTAATTGTTCTTATTTGTATGGGCTTATTTCTGGACTCTATTCTATTCCATTTGTGTGTCTGTTTCTGTCCTACTACCATACTGTTCTGATTGCTATCACTTTGTAATACAGTTTGAGGTCAGGGAACATGATGCCTCCATTTTCCTTCTTTTCCCTGAGGATTTCTATGGTCATTAAGGATCTTTTGTGGTTCTGTACAAATTTTATGATTTTTTTTCTATTTCTTTGAAAAATGTCATTGGGGTTTTGGTAGGAATTGTATTGACCATATAAATTGCTGTTGGTAATATAAACATTTTCACAATGTTTTATTCTTACAATTCATGAACACAATTCCATTTCTTTGTGTCTTCTTTTGACAGTGTGTTAATCATTTTCAGTGTATATGGTCTTTCACTTCCTGTGTTAAAGTTATTCCTAGGTATTTCATTCTTTCTGGTGCAATGAGATTGTTTTCTTATTTTTTCCTTTCTCTAATTATTATCTCCTCCCTCTAATTCATTGTTTGCATATAAAAATGCAACCAGTTTTTATGTATTGATTTTGTATCCTACCACTTTGCTATATTCACTTATTATTTCTAGTAGTTT
>NW_004567146.1:1352972-1361191 GCF_000260355.1 Condylura cristata | reverse complement strand
TTGCTGGCTGCTCCCCTCAGCAGTGTACTTTGTTGATCTGCCTGTTCTGATCCCCACTCTGTCTCTCGTGAATTCTCTCACCACCCATGCATGTCTGGCCTGTACCCCAGTTCTCTATGTATAAATAAATAAATCTTAAATAAATAATACTCATTACCTATGATCCATCACTTCCACTCCTAACTATACACTCAAGCTATAAGAGACATATACTGGAAAGTTTTTAAGAACATTATTCAAAAACTGAAAAACAGTAACAAGTCAAATGTCAAATAGAAGATGGATGAACAACTCGTGCTAAGCTCATATAAAGGAACACTATACTGAAAAGAGAATAAATTAGTTCTAAAGCAATTGCATAGATGACTCTTACAACATGTTAGCAAAAATAGCCAGACTCAAAAGATTGTCCCTTTGTGATTCTAAGACCATTTGATTTTCTAAGAGACATTCCCCAGTAGATTCCAGAGTACTTTATCTGACCCAAATCTAGCTGTTCAGCAGCAACTCCTACCCTTACCCCTCACCCACTTCCATCCCTCACCTGCTATCAACCCTTACCCACTATCCTCCAATCACACTGTCTCCTTTCTGGCTCTGGAATATACCACATCTCCTCCCACTTGGAACCTCAGTACATGTTTTCTCTGGAAAACTGCTTATTCTCAGCTCTGTCTGCAATGAGCTCAGCCTTTCCAAAGTGTCAGTTTAAATGTCACTTTCCAGGGAAGTCTTCCCAACCACTGCATTTACATAGATATTCTCACCCCATAATTTTCTACATCAGCACTTAGTGTTTCACTGACAACACTTCAAAAACTAAAACAAGTTCTTCCTCCCCTATTTCTTTTTTCTTTTTTAAGAATTACTTATTTATACATACAGAGCTGGGAATTACTTATTTATACATACAGAGCTGGGGTACAGGCCAGAGGTGCAGAGGGTGAGAGGAATCATCAGAGATAGAGTGCAGAGCAGAAGAGGCAGATCTACTGAAACACACTGTTGAGGGGAGCAGTGGTGGGTCAGGAGAGGTTTTACATGCCATGTGGGTCAGCTCCCTGGCTGGGGATCTAACTGCTGCAGTGGCTACAACAGCTTCAGAGTACTGTGCTTTAACCCTTTGCACCACCAGGGAGGGCCCACTTCCTCCCCTATTTCAATGTAAATTTCCTGAGGCCTGGAACTTGTTTTGGGCCTAGTATGGAATTGATGTTCAGTAAATGTTTAATGAACATTATATCTATATATACATATGTACATATACATATGTATGCATGTATGCATATATATACACACACACACACATATATATATAATCCCTTTATCTGCATTTATCTGTCACTACCAACTTTATTCTTTAAGGTTTCCTTCTCTTATATCATATTACAAAGTTTTTAACAATGGAGTGCAAACATTTTTTTCTTTGTTCCCTGGGGAAGAATTGCCTTTTAATTGTACTTTTGCTTTAATTACCTAAGTAACTTGCAGAGGAAATCTCAATTGAAGGCCCCATAAGTGTTTCAGTCTGGAAGACTCTTTCCCTGCCAGGACAATCCTCTAGGGCTGGAATCAGAGTACAGAGTGACTCTCTTTCCTCTTGCTATCACTGCTCACAGTTATCTGAGGTAGAGTAACCCCAAGAAAGAGGGGAAAGAGCAAATTAGCCATTCAAAAGGCACACTAAAATGCTAATCCAGGTTCTATTCCCTTAGTACATTCCTCCTGAATCCAGACTCTGTGGATGACATTCAAGCGGGAACTTTCTCTTGGGTGAAGTGCACCTGCCTCAAAGGGCCTAGTGGGAGCTCCACTTCAAAATGCCTTACCATCTTTAAAAGGAAATATGGGGCCCTCCCTAGTGGTGCAGTGGGTTATAAAGCACAGCACTATGAAGCTATCCACAGTCACTATAGCACAAGTTCAATCCCAGCCAGGGAACTGACCCACATGGCACAGCAGACCTCTTCTGTCCTGCCTACTGCCCCCCTCTACAGTATATTTCAGTACATCTGCCTGTTCTGTTCCCCAATCTGCCTCTTACCCTCTGCACCTCTGGCCTGTACCTCAATTCTTTATGCATAAATAAATCTTTTTTCAAAAAATAAAAACCTAAGTATGTTTTTAACAACTATATGTGAAAACCTTGCCTGTTCAGTCATCACTTGCCCCACATTTTTCAGGCAATCATTATGAAATATAATCCTCAACCCAGGATGTGGAATACAACTCATAACCAAGATTATAATATTTTTAAATACTTTCTGGTTGTCTGGATTATCCCGCTAATCCTCCTTATCCTCTCCTTTTCTGAGTTTCCATGCCTTAGCTGTCCAAATTACTAGAGGGGAGAGGAGAAACAATAGGAGACAATCCTGGAGGAAGATCTAGGAGGTGGTAGTTTCTAATTGAACCTGTTAGTACATGACCTGGGGACACCCTGGGACCCCCCAAACATGCATGATCCAAAGGGATCTGGACATCCATGTGCTAAAGGGCAAAGCACTCTTAACATGAAAAATCTTTAATAGAATTAATGTGCAGAGAGAAAAAAAGAAGGATAATATTTTCTCAACTAAAACACCTAAAATCACCCATCCCCTCAAGAACCCACACAGGGTCAGCCCAAAGAAGGGCCAGTGAAGCCTGATATCTGGCCAAGTCTAAGGCACCAACTGGCAGGTAAGCATAGCAAAGGAGTTCTGAAGCAAGACCCAGAAAGCTGTGACAAAAAGTACACATCAAGATAACAATGGCAGCCATTGTCTGCTTCCCCTCCTGTCTCTCACCCAGGTCTCTCCTCCGTGCATGTATTTTCATGTCTCCTAAGTCCCTGGTACAAGTCCAAAGCTGAGAAGCAAAAGGACCCTTCTTCATGTCTTCCCTAACAATGGAGTTGCCTCCGTAACAAACCTCTGCAAACAGCTCTGCTTAACCCTTAAGCGGTGACACTGTGAACAAGGTTACACAGCATTTCCGACAACAGTCCCATTGTTGGGAGTGACCAAGTGTGGAGATTTACTGAGGGACTGGACAAGGGCAGTAATAAATTAGGCCTTGCATCCAAGGGTGATAAGGCAGTAATAAACTGGGCCTTGCATCCAATTAACTGGGCCTTGCATCCCGGATGGGACCAGAAGAAGGTGATAAGGAACTGGGCCTCACATCAAGGGACACAGCCATGAGTCACCCCTTTGGAATCTGAGTTTAGAATCTATATAAGAGACCCTTCCCCCAAAGGGCTGGCAGTAGCTGGGGACCCCACCCTAGGGACTCCGTCTCAGCTGCTGTCTGGAGCAGTAAACTGCTTGCTCAGCCTTTCTGCCTCCCGCCTTCCTTTCGTGGGGCCTGCCACAGAAGTTGGGACAAAACACCCATAATCAATCGACTACCAGTTATTTTTAAGCACCTGCCTTATGCCTAACATTCATTCACTCAGTTGGTCAACAACATCTTATGTTGTAAACATCTTGTTAGGTTCTAGAAGTGAAAATGAGCAAGGTGTGGTTCTACTCTCAAATAACTCATTTCTGTAAAGACAAGATCGCTGATACATATAACTCAAGAATGAGCTAAACTATGTACCAGAAATGATGTTCATAGACAGAATTCAGAATGCACTGAAATTAAAAAAAAAAAAAAAAGGAAAAGAAAAGAAAAGTCTTCTTAAAGGAGTTTGTGCCTGAAATGGATTTTACAAGTAAATAAGTAAGCAAAAGAAAGAAGTGTAGGCACCTCAGGCTGTTGCAAGAGCTCTGGCATGAGCCAGAGGCCAAAAGAAGCCTGAAATGCCTGGGGAAGTGTAAGAAAATAGAAAGGATAAAGCAGGCTCTTCATTAGGTCTGCAAAGGAGCTTAAATCTCTTTAGAAAGGAATGGTGAAATTTTGATAAGATATCATGTGGGGCTTATGAATCTTTTAACTGTGGTAGCTTATAATTCAGCCATTGTTTTCTAGTCATTGTTAAATAGCTACTGAAAAAAGCCAGTAACCCCATGCTAATGTATAACTTCTTTGTTTAATGTAAAATAGCTCCAGTCTAAAAAGGAGCATCTTGCCTCTCTATTCAAGTGGAAATGAGTACCTCCCTCTGGTTGGAAAATACACACCCCAGGCTTTAATGATCACAGGGCCTTTCCTGGATGCACTGAGTCAAGTCAGAGCATCGTGTCACTTTCTGTGCACTTTCACTGCACAGAAAAAGGAAGCAAAAGCTCTTCCTTCAGGAGGTCTAAGAATAAGCCAAGGTCTTGCTCTGCCATACAAGAAGTTGACACAGGCAGAACTATATCCCAAAGGCAGAGAATATGGGGGTGCCTAAAATGTACACAGCTGAGAAAGGAGAGGAAGTTTCCAACTAAAGTCACATTGAAAGGAAAGATGTCTACAAACAACAATTCAAAAGGCATAAAGAAAAACTTAAAAGCGGGTAAGAGAAACCCTGAAATGTACTTTACTCTTGAACAAAGGAAATCAGTCAAAGATATGACACTAATGATTGGTTAATTGGCCAGAGTTGTTCATTTTAGTCAATGCAATAAAGAGGATGAAGAGAAATCAATGCTGAGTAAAAGAGATAAAAGAGGATTGGTATTGTATATTCTCTATGTCTAATCAAGAGGATTTCCAAAGACGGGAAGGGGTTCTCCCTGGTAGAGCAACAGGTCAAAGCACAGCTCTAAGAAGCTCTCTGCAGCCACTGTGGCACTAACTCAATTCCTCAGCCAGGGAGGTGACCCACACAGCAGACCTCTCCTGACCTGCCCGCTGCTCCCCTCAGCAGTGCATTTCAGTACATCTGCCTATTCTGCTCCCCACTGTGTCTCTGGTAAATCCTCTCACCCCACACATATCTGGTCTATACCCCAGTCTTGTATGTATAAATAAATAAATCTTTTTTTAATAATAAGTATATCTTTAAAAAAGAAAAGGAACAAAGGTCAGACTGTCCATGTATTGTGGACGATGGGTGCAGGGGAGGCTGCGGCCCACGAGTGTAGTGGAGGCACCATCCTTGCTGTGGGCTGACGTCACAGTCACTCAGGGCAACCCCAAAGTATGGGCCCAGTATACACTCCAAGAGTTGTATGCTTGACTTATGTTTGATGACATGGCATCTACCTCAAAGAACTGCTATCTCAGACAAACACAGTGCAGGCCACGTACCAGACAAACGGCCGGCCTGCTCCCCAGCCTAGGCACCTTGGTTTTATAGATCCTGGTTGATTAGATAACTGGTTGGTTGGGGCTGACTTGTCATTTTCCTTTAACCTCCTTTTATCTCTGTTCCTGTTTTAAATCCCTGCTCTCATGTTTTAAATTCACCAATAAATAATAAACCTTTTAAGGATTTTAAAGGGCCTAGAGCCCTCACCCTATTAAAAGCAGGACCCCAAGCCTTGGGCCTCTTTCTTCCTCTTTCCCTCCCTCCCTCTCTCTCTCCTGCTACCCAAATACAGTCTCCTATATACTCTGCCCCTCATACCTGCCATACAGACACACACTCACATATACACACTCCAGCTCTCCCATTTTCATGCTTATAGATATTTACACTCATGTCCAACAGTAAGAGCAAATAGTTAAATAATGTTTGCTATTTGCCAGGCATTGCTCTAAATACTTTAATTAACATTAGGAGCAAAGTATAGTATTATCCCACTGGCAAAGAGGAGACTGAAGCTCAGAAAGATTTAACCAGTATGACAGAGGTTAGGGAAGTTCCTAGTATAGGAACCTGCACACACACAGAGCATAGGCCACATGCAAATACTACGTGATTAATCATCTGTCTTCTTTGGGCTAAAACTCTTATTTTGAACCGAGGTTCCTACCCCACCAATGCTTGAAGGAATGTCCGACACTGACACCATCAGAAAAACAGGATGTTTTTCCCAGGCCCAGGAAAACAGGATATACCTGGGTCATGATGACCAAGGAGGCCACAACAAGCTAGAGGGTCACTGAAAACCAGGGCGCCAACAGTGCTGCTCTGTTGCCGTAGGAGGTTCACTTATGGTTAACCGTCTTTGTTTAGTTCACTAGAAAAGGCTGACTTGAGATGAGATGTCAAAACAGGTTTTTGGGGTAAAATTGCCCTGTTCTCTCAGATCACCAGTTTTCTAAATTAAAGTGCATGTGGGCCCTCCCTGCGGACGCAGCTAGTTAAAACATAGCACTGGGAAGCTGGCTGCTGCCGCTTCACTGCAAGTTCGATCCCCCACCCCAGAGGTGACCCACATGGCACAGCAGACCTCTCCTGTCCTGCTCACTGCTCCCCTCAGCAGTGTACTTTTGTTGATCTGCCTGTTCTGCTCCCCACTCTTGTCTCTGGTGAATCCTCTCACTGCCCCTGCACCTCTGGCCTGTACCCCAGTTCTTAATGTATAAATAAATAAAAACCTTTAAAAAAAAAAAAAAGACAAGCATAGATTTTAAAGTAATAATAAAGTTTTTTTTAATTAAAGTGCATGCTATAGAGCCAATTCCTGTTTCAGTTCAATTAACTTCCAGCAGGAAATAGCAGCCCAACTCTTAACATTTTACGGTTGCAATTAGCAAGTGACAGAGTGGAGCTTAAGTCCAAACAGTGTGGTTCTAAAGAACAGGGTTCTGCCACATTTGTCCACACATCTACTACCAAGCTCCCTCACAATTGTGTCCACAACCAACACATGCCAAACCTTTACTAAAAGCAGGCAGGTGAAGGGAGCTCTTTGCCAAGTGCTACCTCACTCATTCTAGAAAAGAAGACTACAGGATCCAAGATTGAGAGTGTCTCTCCTCTGGTTCCCAAGTTGGCCCTGAAATCATTTAAGAAAAGAGCCTTCCCTAGCCTGTTATTCTCCTGTCTAAATGATTTTATAGCCAGTATACTGAATTTCCAGATCCTCCAGTTTAATTCTTTAATCATTTTTGTAGACTATTTCAATAATTAGACTATTTCAAAGCTCCTGTTTTAATTTTATAGACCCAAACTGAGCCCAATGTGTGAAGAAGGCTCTGACCAAGTTAAGCAAACAGAACTACTCTTTCAACTCCTACCAGTCATATTCTACCAATGAAATCCATCATCATGTTGGAGTATTTATTAATATAAAATAGGTGAGGAAAGAAATATGGCACTCTGGTGACTGCATCCCTGGAAGGAAAGAAACTGAGAGCACATGAGATTCAAGAGTCGGCAGGATGTAGTCATGAAATTCTTATTCTTTCTAGTTTATTAGATAAAATATGGAGGAGAATGGATCTGGCGGGGCTTCTAGGAATTTACTAACAAATGAATGGGGCAGTAGAAGTGGTTAGACTGGATTAGAGATGAGGAAGGATCACAGTGTTCCTCTGCCCTCCAGAGGCCATTCTGATCCAGCCTGAGGTCAAGGTCCTGGTTAATTTGAAAATGCCCAAGAAGTCCAGCCTGACCACAGAGCTTCTGGGAAGGCCTAGTTGATTCCAAAATCATTTTTAAATGTGCATTCAACTACAAGATGGATCTACAAACCCACCTCCATCTGCATTTCCAACCCAATCCAGCAAGCTCATGCTCTGAGGCAGAACTACTGGTAAGAACCATTCTCACTGAATTGCTAAGACTAGAGTTGAGCTCTGTCTATGCCCACCTACAATGGTGATTTTTCATCCCTCCCCAAGTTTTCTTTCCCATCTGCTCCTGCTTCCTCTCTTTCTACCATTCTCATTAAACAATGCTAAATCCTACAATTATTAGTCACTCATAAAATAACCCAGAAGGGGCTCCAAGAAGAAATTATAAGACTAGTTCATAAGACATTACCTTGGTATATCCTATTGTAGCAAAAATAAGGAAATACTCAATGAATGATGGGAATACGTCCAAAGGACACAAGACTCAGCTTGAAAATGTTTTCACTGGCCAAAACTAGAACAACTGAGCATAATGACAATGATAATAACCAGTACTAACCAACTAACTAACACAGGAATCCAACAATACACAATGATATGAGTAAGTAAATGAAAGAGTGACTGACTCTGGAAGTAGGGAAAGCTCTTCCTACAATGCAGTGTCATCTAGCAATGCAGAAGTAACGACAGGCTTTAAAAATCACCATGTGGGCCCTCCCTGGTGGCGCAGCGGGTTAAAGCACAGTACTGAGAATCTGAAGCCACTTCCGCATGAGTTTGATTCCCGCCTGCCGCCTGCCCCAGAGGAGACCACATGGCGAGCCAGACCTCTCCTG
>NW_004567146.1:1349853-1351882 GCF_000260355.1 Condylura cristata | reverse complement strand
ACCCGCCCGCTGCTCCCCTCAGCAGTGTATTTCGTTGATCTGCCTGTTCTGCACTCCACTCTGTCTCTGGTGAATTCTCTCACCCTCCACATCTCTGGCCTGTATCCCAGTTCTGTATGCACAAATAAAATAAAATCTTTAAAAAAAAAAAATTACCATGTGGGCTATGTACCAGAGACATTGTATGAAGGTAGAATGAGGAATGGGATCAAAAACAATGGGGGGAGGGAAGTGCACTGGACTATGGTGATGGCACATGGGATTTGGTTATGGGAAGCCCAAGGGGCTTACAACTGAGATGGAAAAATGCACAAAATGATGTAAAAATAAACTATTATATTATTCATTTAAAAAAATCTAATTTAAAAATATCACCACGTGGGCCTTCCCTGGTGGCACAGCGGGTTAAAGCACAGCATAAGAAACTAAAGCCACTTCAGCATGACTTCAATCCCCACCCCAGAGGTGACCCACTTGGTGCAACAGACTTCTCCTGACCCGCCTGCTGCTCCCCTCAGCAGTGTACTTCATGGATCTGCCTGTTCTGCTTCCCACTCTGTTTCTGGTGAATCCTTTTACCGCCCCTGCACCTCTGGCCTGCACCCCAGTTCTGCATGCATGCATAAATAAATCTTTTTTTAAAAAATCACCATGTGATAACCATCATATTGGTAGCTGCTTCAAGCAGGAGTTGTTAATGGGTATGAAGACTAGTGGGTAAGGTCTGATGAGGAACAGGACTAGAATAGTTATAAGACATTCTTCCCACAACCCAGTATTCAACTGCAAATGGGAAGAAAAATATTGACATCTCCTTAATCAGGTGATCAAGGTTAACACCACTAGCAATGAGACAGGTGGAAATCAAATGTCTCCTGATGTGATACACTGCAAAAAGCATTACATTATCTGAGTGGGGGGATTGCCCGTCAAGAATGCATGTCTGAATCTGGACATAAGGAGGCTTCAGATAACCCCTAGTTGAGAGTACTAAGAGATTAAGGGGGGTATACGGTAAAAACTGTCAAGGTCATGAAAGACAGAGAAACAGAATGCAGAAGACTATAAAGAGACATGACAACTAAATGCAACATTGACACTGAATTGAATCCTAAACTAGAAAAAGACAGAGAGTGGGACAGTTGACAAAATTTTCACAGGGTCTATGGGTTAAATAATAGGGTTGTATCGACGTTACTTGTTCTGATTTTGGATGATTGTATTATAAGGATAGGAAAGCTTCTCTAGATTGTGTCTGGGAAAAATACATTGTAGTATGATAAGGGACACATCACTCATGTTTGCAACTTGTTTTCCAAAAGTTAAAAAAAAAAGAATAATTGCACATATCAAAGAGAGAAATGTGGTAAAATGTTAATTTAGGGAGCCTAGGTAAAGGGATTTACTTATAGAATTTTTGTGTACTATTTCTGCAACATTTCCCTAAGTTTTAAATTATTTCAAAGTAAAACATTTTTAAGCAAGATGCCAGAGTGACTAAAATTTAAAAGACTAATACCTAGTGTTGTTAAGGCTACAGAAGAGCAGGAGCTCTCGTGTGGTATTGGTAATAATATAAACTAGTGCTCTGGAAAACTGCAAGGAAGTATCTACTAACCCTATAACCAATTATATACACCACAAAAGCAATGCCCACATATGTGCACTACACATATTAGAAGATTCAGACAGAACTGTTTGTGACAGGGTCCCTCCCTGGGTGGCTCAAGGGGTTAAAGTGCAGCATTACAAAGCTATGGCACTCACTGCAGCACCGAGTTCCATACCCCCCCCCTGCTGCTCCACTCAGCAGTGTGTTTCACTAGATTTAGCTATTCTGTTCCCCACTTTGTCTTGGTGGAGCCTCTCAACCCCCTACACCTCTGGCCTATACCCTGGTTCTTGTATGCATAAATATTTTTAAAAATATTTATTTATTTTTTTCATACAGAACCAGGGTACAAGCTAGAGGTGCAAGGGCAGTGAGAGGCGTCACCAGAGAGAGGGTGGGGAGCAGAACAGGCAGATC
>NW_004567146.1:1309392-1349032 GCF_000260355.1 Condylura cristata | reverse complement strand
AGCTTCATAGTGCTGCCCTCTAAACTGCTACACCACCAGGGAGGGCCCAGCAGTCAGTCTTTTTATAACCTAACCTCACAGATTAAGTTCCATCTATTCATCAGAGACAAGTCACTAAGCCCAGCTCACCCTCAAGGAAAGAGGATTCCACAGGTTGCCAGAAACAGAAGGCAAGGACCATCTACCACACAAGCCACGTGTTCAATAATAATAGAATGTATAAATAAATAAAAATGGCCTGTTCAAATATTTAAAAACAGGAAAATGAATAAACTATAGCTACATGCAACAAGAACACATAGTGTTATGGGAAAATGTAATAGTGAATCATGTGGTGTGAGCCTATTTATACAACCTTCAAAAGCAAGCCAGACTGAACTGTGATGATCAGAGTGAGGTAACAGTTACCTTTGTGAAAGGATAGGGAATGACTCAAGGGTTGCTTCTAGAATGTTGGTAATGTTTTGGATCCTGACCTCATCATGATGAGAGGGGATGGGACAGTTTCATTTTTAAAAATGATATCAAATAAATAAATAAATAAAAATGATATCAAGCTGTCAATTTTCAGGGTTTAAACTCTTCTGTATCCATACTATACATCAGTAAAATATATATATTTTTTATTGTTACTACCATTATTTAATCCAGATGGGGGAATTATTTAAGAATTTGATGTTTTATTTTTTTTTGGATGATAAAATGGTTTTTTTTATTACAAAGTTTATTTTTACATCATTTTGCACATTTTTTTTCCATCTCGATTGTAATCCCCGCGGGAAAATATATATATATTTTAAATCCCTCTCCCAAAAGTTCAGGACTGGGTTATTGGTAACATTTTATTCTGATGAAATTTCAAATTCAAAGATTAGTTGTAAGAATCATATAAAGCATTCCTATATATTTCTTCTCCATGTTTACATTTTGCCCCATTTGCTTTATAAATCTTTTTTTTTAAGATTATTTATTTATGCATACAGAAATGGGGTACAAGCCAGAGGTACAGGGGCAGTGAGAGGATTCACCAGAGACAGAGTGGGGAGCAGAAAGGCAGATCGGGAAGTACACTGCTGAGGGGAGCAGTGAGTGAGACAGGAGAGGTCTGCGGCGCCATGTGGGTCAGCTCCCTGGCCTGGGGTCAAACTTGCAATGAGGTGGCTGTGGCTAGTTTGCAGTGCTGAGTCCTTACCCATTGCACCACCAGAGAGGACCCATTTGCTTTAGAATGTATCTATATATACTTCTTTTCTGAGCTATTTGGAATTAAGTTGCAAGCATCACACCCATTTTCCCTTCAATAATTCATTGTGTATTTCCTATGAACAAGGACATGATCTTACATAATCACAGTACAATTATTTTAACAATGTTTTTTCCTTGTTTAAATCCAATCTCCAATCCCAGGATTACAGGTTGCACTTAATTTTCAACTCTCTTTAGCTTCCTTTAATGTGGAACAGTTAATCAGTAGTATTTTATATTCACTTTTTGAAGACCACAGTCAGTTTTTTTTGTAGATAATTTCTCAATTTGAATTTGTCTGACGTTTCTTTATGGTGATTCATTTTGGCAAAAATGATGCTGTGTCCTTGTCAAAGCATCACATCAGGACACAGGATGCTACTTGACCCTGTTAGTGGCAATGTTAAATCTGACTGCTTGATTAAGGCAGTGTCTACCAGACTGTGCCACTATGAGGCACTGCTTCCCCTTTGTAGTCAACCTAGGGGATACACTCTGAGACTTTATAGTCCTCATCAAATTTCCTCACTAATTGGCTTTCATTGATGATCCTTGCTCTTATTAATACAAGTTTTCCCCACTACCCAAAAGTAAAATGCTCTTATTTGGTATGATTTGGTAGGTTACTTTTTGGATCTTGGAATGTTAATACCATTAATTTATTTGGAAAAATTTGCAAGCATCTTAAATAACAAAGATAAAATCCAAGAAGCACTTTAATTTCAAAATTGAGATCATGTCCAGTAAGTCCTACAGTTAAGATAGAAAGCCTATCATACAGGGGCCGCTAGCTGGTGACACAGGGGTTAAAGTCAGCACTATCAAGTTATCACCAGCCAACACAGCAGCTATCTGCCAGCCCCTGTGGCATGAGTTCGATCCTCACCAGGAAGCTGATCCACATGGCACAGCAAATCTCTCCTGTCTCCCCTACTATTCCCCTCAGCAGTGTATTTCAGTGGATCTGCCTGTTCTGCTCCCCACTCTGTCTCTGGTGAATCCTCTTGCCATCCCCCCACTCCCTGTATCTCTGGCCTACATCCCAGTTCCTGCATGCATAAATAAACAAAAATAAATCTTAAAAAAAAAAAGCCTAGCAAAATGAGACTTATTTTCTTATATAGAGCACTACCTCTAGAACTCTTAAAAGACTGGCAAAACCCATACATGCCATTAGCAAATAAAAAGTTAAGTCAGGGCCTACCTAGTGGCGAAAGGGGTTAAGCACAGCACTATGAAACTATTAGTAGCCACTGCAACATGAATTCGATCCCTGCCAGGGAGCTGATCCACATGGCAAGGCAGACCTCTCCTATCTCTCCCGCTGCTCCCCTCAGCAGTATATTTCTGAGGGGTTCCGTTCCCCACTCTGTCTTTGGTGAATCTTCTCACACCCTGCACCTCTGGCCTAATCTCTAGTTGCTACATGTAAAAATAAATAAATCTTTAAAAATAAATAAATAAATAAATAAATAAAAAGTTAAGTCAGCAAAGAGCATTTGACTATAATCTAAATAATGAGTTATTTGGCAAAATACATCTATGCAATTAGAAATTGGAAGGTTGAATATTAGAAAACGAAAGGGAATTAAAATGATAAGATTTGGCAGGAGTTAACTAACTGACATTGTTGTTCAGGGAAAAGTATATGGGGAACTTTAGTCGCTTGTAAAATTGGTTACTTTAACCAACCACAGACACAATAAAATATCTAAGCCTTCCAAGCTGAGGCACTTTTAACAACATTAAACATCCTACAAAGTCTATCTGAGCAACCATCAGATTTTGGTGACACCCGCTGTTTTACATGCCCGCTTCAAACTGCAATAGATATTTCAGAAATTAAGCTCAGTATATCTAGTCATCCAAACTGTTCAGAAAAGGCGAGCACAAGTCCCTCCTTCGTGGTGCAACGGGTTAAATGCAGCATTGCAAAGCTATCTGCAGCAGCTTCAGCATGAGTTTGATCCCCCACCAGAAAGCTGACCCACATGGCACAGTAGTCGTCTCCTATCTCGCCTACCCACTGCTCTCCTCAACAATGTACTTCATCAATCTGCCTGTTCTGCTCCACAATCTGTCTCTGGTGGGTCCTCTCATGCTGGGTACCTCTGGCCTATACACCAGTTCTGTATACATAAATAAATAAATCTTAAAAAAAGAAGAAGAAGAAGACTGGCACAAAAAAAGATGAGAAGAAAATCGTATGTTGTACCATGAAAACCAATAGAGAAGAGTTTTAGAAAGAAAGATAATCAAGAGTGCCAAATGGCATAATGAAGTCGAAGAGAATGAGGGCTGAGAAAGCCCACTGTACCTCCTGATTAAGAAGCCAGGACTGCTTTTCAATGAGCAGTTTGAGTAACAGGGAAAGCAGCTCGGGAAACAATAGGAGTCAAAAGAGCAGAACTAGGAGTGACTACACTGGAAAAATGGAGTTTCATCCTTAAACGTTATAAAGGTGAGAAAAATAGGCTGATTGCGTCAAGGTCAAATGAAGGTTTTGGGTGTTTTGTTTTGGTTTTGGTTTTTTCAGCACAAGAAAGAAATATTATTGTCTGCAGACAGAGGAGAAAAGAGAAGATTAAAGGCACTTAGGCTAGACAAAAAGATAGGGAAGGAAAGTTTGGCTGTAGATGTTATAGCTCCTACAAGGGAGAAAATAACGGGGACTGAGAGCATGAGTTTAAACTTTAACAAAAGGAGTTCAATTCATCATGTGAGATGGTGAGAGAAAAATAAACAGATTTTGTTTCTGTTTGAAATGGATTAAAAGGTTCATTTCACAAGACTTTATTTTGTCTGGAAAGTAAGAAATAAGATCCCCTGTCAAAGGAGAAGGTGTAGCTGCTGAGAGCATCCAGAGGGGACTTAAAGGGAGACAGGCTTAGGGCAACCAGGGGCAGTAAGCTACCCAAGAACAGACACCTGGTAGAAAGCAGGCGCTCAGTATATTTTGAATAACTAATAAGACATGGAGAAAATAACTGTCAAGTAACTGGGGACACCCCAGTTCATATGGATAAAAATATTTCTCATAATTTTTGCAAACTTCCACAGTACTCTAGTGCAGGTAGCAGAACTGCAGAATCAAAAGATAAAAGGGAAGGGCCTCCTTGGTGGCACAATAGGTTCCAACACTATGAAGCTTTCCACAGCCACTGCAATACAAGTTTGGTCCCCTGCCTGGGAGGTGACCCACCTGGCGCAGCAGACCTCTCCTGTCTTGCCCACTGCTCCCCTAAGTCGTGTGTTTCAGTATATCTACCTGTCTTATTCCCCACTCTGTCTCTGGTGAATCGTCTCACCTCTAGCACCTCTGGTCTGTATCCTAGTACTTGTATGCATAAATAAATAAATATTTATTTTAAAAAAAAGATACAAGGGAAGAGATCACTGCCTTCAATGTGACATGGCTTTCTCAAAAGGTCTTAAAAGGAAAAGGAAGAACTCAAGGTACTTAGCCGTTTGTCTGTAAGGACAGCCCCAATATCAAGGTAGTTAGGGAAACACCAGCAACATAGTTAAGTATATTTCCTAACAATCTTGATAGAACCTTCATTTACCAATGCTTCAAGTCATCATCGTAGCTTGTGATTTTTTTTTTTTAACATTACTGCTTTTTCTTTGTGAGTATATATGAGACCATTCTCAACCATCTGCTCTTGGCTCCCCCACATTCCTCACCCACAGAATTCAAGTTATCTTATACTTACATCATCCCATCAATGCTGACAGTGACAAAATATTTCAGTTCCCAACTCTCTCATAAACTCCAGTGCCATATTGTAAAATTCAATTTGGCACTGTTGTTGAAATTCAGTTTATCCAAAACCAAATCCAACACCTTTCCAAAAATCCAGCTCCACTTCTGTACTAATCAGGATGCAGTTAGACAGAAATCACACCGGTTATCTGGACAGAGAATTAAACACCAAGATTGAAAAATAGGTACAAGGTGGTCAACTAGGTGACCAAAAGGGTAAAAGGAGAACTCTGAATGATCCCTGCTCTGCAGAGAGCAGCTACCACTCCACCTCTCAGGGAACAAAGAGAAGAAGACAGGATTATTAGAACACTGTAGCCTAGAAAAAGGCCCCACAGAACTGAAAATCAGATCTCTGAAGAGGGGGCACCAGGCCAAAGGAGTTGGCATGCCTCTAAGAGGGGGTGACAGAAGATGGGTCTGCAAGTGATGGAAAATTAAAAACTGGATTAGCCACTGCTATGAGAAGAACTGGCAGGATGAGGAAGCACTGCTGAAATCCTGCTGACCAGACCTGATATTACCTAGGAAACCCGCATGTAACAAACAAAAAGGTGCAAGTGAGTTTTCTCTCCTCCTGCTGTCCAAGTTTTCCTCTACTGTCCTTTACTCTCGGAGTAGAACAGGCACCTGGGTTGGTGAAGCAGAATCGTAGTTTGTAGGGTACCAGCCCAGCATCATAAAGTGATTGGGTTTGAAGCTGAGACAATTACTTTATAACTGACACAGCTTCTATGCTATATTTTTAGGGTACAGCCAGGAAATAAAAAATATCCAAGGATGTCAGAGGAACATTATTACAAGAAATTGGGATATGGGTAATAGAACTATACTTCTACAGGGAAATCAAATGGAATCATAAAGCAATTCAGAAATTGGTAACAGCAGGTAGTTGCTAACCTGTCCTGGGCCAGAGAAACAGTTGAAGTTAGTGGTTCCTAGAGCTCAAAATCTCTAAGGGCATCAAGAGGGCTCCAGTATTGTAGCAGGTCTTCATGGAGGGAATTAACCAGGAGAGAAAGATTATTTGGCCAAGGAGGAGGAAAAACACTTCTAGGAATATCACAGGAAGCAGAGAAAGATGAGGAGAAATACCCTAAATTCTCTCCTCTCTTCACTCTTCTGTCAGTGATTCCCACTGCCAGATTGATCCAGAAGCTGGATCAAGGAAATGTAGTTCCATATGATACAAGATTGAGCAGGAAGAGCAGAGAAGATCTGAGAGCAACCAAGCGATTGACCAATGTACTACACTTTTTCCATTTATGTCAGTGGTACCACCATTTTCCTAACATTCCCACTCAGAATCCCCAGTATCTTTAGTTTTCACTAGTGTCACCTCCAACACCTGATCTGCAGTGTTTTTCTCTTAAAGTGTCCCCGCTAACAGTCTTCTTCATCACATTGGTCTAGCTTAGTTCAAGCTTTCCTCATTGAAGATATCGGGCCCTCCCTGGTGGCACAGCAGGTTAAAGCACTGCACTGAGAAGCTAAAGCCACTTCCGCATGAGTTTGATCCCCGCCTGCCCCGGAGGTGACCCACATGCAGGGCAGACCTCTCCTGACCTATGCAGGGCAGACCTCTCCTGACCTGCCTGCTGCAACCCCTCATTGAAGATATGATTACTATAAAATTTTCTTCCTAACCCAGTCTTGAACCTCTAATTTTTACCTATCTTCCTTCCCCAATCCCACCTAGTTTCACATACATACACTCCTTGCAAACATAATCTAGTTACACCAATTGCTGTTTTTAAACTCCAGAGACCATCAAAGGCATGATTTTGTTAATTTGTACCCTTTCTTGCTTTGTGATCCAAGCTTTGTCAGTCACTTTTGAACACCTAATATCCCTAGTAAGAATTAAAAAGCTGTAAAAGAGGACCTCCTTGGTGGCACAAAGGGTTAAGTCTGAGCACTATGAAGCTATCCCCAGTCACTGCATCCTGTGTTCAATCCCCAGCCAGGGAGCTGTCCCACATGGAGCAGCAGAACTCACCGCCTCACCACAGCTCCCCTCAGCAGTGCACTCCAGTAGATCTGCCTGTGCTGCTCCCTACTCTGTCTCTGATGAATCCTCTCTCACACACACATATCCCACATTCCCCTGGCCTGCACCTCAGCTCTTGCATGCATAAATAAATAGAATAAATAAACCTACCTCTAAAAATGTACAAATGGAAAAATAGAGCCAATTTCCATGAAAAAATAATTAAACTACACAGAAATAAGTGCAAACTAATGTAAGATATACCTCAGTTAGACCTATTAGAAAAAAAAATGCTTTTTTTTACCAAGTATAAATAGCTATTCATATAACAATACATTTTAGTTATTTATTGCTCCAAAACTAATGGCTTGAAACCACAATCTCAAGCATTTTATTTGCTTATTTGCTTGAAACCACAATCTCAGTCATCTTATTTGCAACTTGGGCTGGGCAGAGACAGCCTGTCTCTGTTCCACATGGAATTACATGGACTGACTCTGTGAGCTGGAGAACCTGCTTACAAAATAGCCTTCTTTACATGGTTGAAGTTAAGGAGACTATTAGCTAGCAGTTCAACTAGAGTCTTTATCCAAGGCCTCAGTGCTTCTCCATAGTGTTAGGATGAGTTTTTCACAGCATGGGATTCTGAGAAGTCAAACTTCTAACATGGCAGCTGGTCACTAGGAATTAACAGATGTTAAAGGAGATGCCTAGAACAAGCACAGCATCATTTCCAACACCCACTATAACTTAGTGCAAGTCACCAGGTCAGCCTAAGAGGGAACAATAGAGGATATAAACTCTGAAAGTCATGGTTCACGGGGGCCACTAAAGTAAATCTACCGTAGAATCATTTTTCCCCAAAGTGGCCTGCACCTGGTATTTGTCATCACCTCTAACTTTACTGATTTTTTTTTTAAGTAAGCTTTAAAAAACTTACTTACAATAGCATTCAGTCTGTATGACTGACAGGTTATAGCCCTAATAACAATCACACATGTGCAGGGTCAGAGACATTTTCTGAGGAAACACTTCAATTGGCAGTGTGCTCCTTGTGCAAATGCAATACTAGCAGTGGGCTCTGAATGCTTAGGCACCATGAGGAACATGAGATTAAATCAAGCACAAAGCAAAATGGCAGATACATCAAGAGACGGTAAACATAAGATGTATAAGTTGGCTGTAGCCTAAATGCCTCAGCTTTATGAGCTACGGCTGCAGGCAACACAAATGTATGTGGTAAGTCATTAACTAAACACTTGTGCAACACTTAACTCTAGCACTAACCCATTCTATCAGATGCATTCATAAAAACCCCAAACTAGCAGTGATTGAAATCATTCCAGGCTATTGTATATTTAGCAAACTGTATTTTGTCATTCAAAAAGCAATCCCTTTGAAAACTTTACAATGACACAGATATATAATAGGCACCTTTGTAAGCAGTGCTTCTGTTGTTGTGGGTTGGAGAACCTCACCTCAAATACTTAGAGGAATTTTATCCACTTCAAACAGAACACCCAAGCGCCAGGCAGAGACCCCAGAACCCACAAAACAAAGACCTAATTATCTTTCACGATAAAGTCGAGATAGGTGGTTCCAAACATGGTGCAGCCGCTCAAAGTATTCAGGGTATTTCTATCTTTACATCCAACCACCTTCCCCATGTTAGCTTTTCCTCTTTAGAGTTGTCCCCTAAAGGCCTCGCAATATACTCTTCACACAACCTAACTTAAAGAAAGGGAAAGGGCAAGTCTCTCTTGCCCAATTGTGTCTGTGCAAGTGTCTTCTCCGGTCCCTTGTTCTAATAAACCTAACTTTTTAGATATTAAAAAAAAGAAAGAAAGAAAGAAAGGGAAAGGTGAAGTCACCTCACGAAGTGCTGTCTTTTTATCTCGGAGGAAAATATTTCATAAGGGCTGCCTTCCCTCAATTTCTGTCAGACTCCAAACTACCCTCAACTTTCACGGGATCTGCGATTACAGTGAGAGTTGACATCACCGTGCAGGGAAAAGCCACGCCAGGAACAGTCACAACAGCCCGGCGGCTACTTTTTAACCCAGTCCATCCTACAACGGAGGGAAACTCCGCGGGATTCTGCATCCCTCACACCAGCCGGCTTTCCTCTCAACTTCAGGCCCCGGAAACCTCTCTGCGCGACCTTGTTACTGTGACCCTGAGCCGTCTTACCCACTTCAAATATGGCCGCCAAACCTCAGCCTCCGTTTACTGGCCAACGTAGCGACAGCTCTGGCTTCACGCCCATTTCCAAAAGGGCCTCCTCATCGGGCGCTGCGCTTCGCAGTGCGCAGGCGCGAACAGCGCTGCTTCCGGCAAAATGGCGCTGCGGTTCATGTACCAGCCTCGGGAGCTTCTGCGCCGGCTACGGCCAGGGCATGGGGTAAGGATGTCCCAGGCCGAACGCCGGGATGTCGCCTGTCCCTGTGACCCGAGCGAGGGCCAGCTCGTGCTGGAGGCAGAGGGTCATCTGCTCTCCTGGCCCCGCCATCTCGTGATACCGGGTCGCGGGAGGACATGGGTGGGTCATGGCGGGGACCCCGCAGGCCCACTAGCGACTTCTACTACATCTTCCTTTACCCACGCAGTTCCACAGCGTTGCAGGTCTCTCGCACTGGCCCCAGAAGCCCCCGGCCGCCTGCCTCCTGTTCCCTGCGGGCCAGTGCTCCAGGCGCCCGCGCTATGCCCTTCTTGTCGCCCCCGGCCCCCGCGGCCTTAGTACGTCAGCCGTCTCCTTTGCTGAGGCCCAGGTATGAGGCGTTTCACTCCTGTAACGTTAGGGATGGTGCTTCTTGGTTGGTTGTTTGCATTGTGTTTGGAGTAAGGGAAAGGGGAATGTAGAGCATAGTTCTTGTCCGCAGTCAGTACAGCTTCCCCAAATGATAGCATCTCTACTTGGGGTAAATTTTCAGATCAGTAGGGAAATGATAGCAAGTACAGCAGCAGAGATTTACAAGAGTCGTCTATCAGAGTGGTTTAGAAAAATCCTAACTTGCATATCAAATATATGATTTCGTGGGTATGGTATGTCAGAGGATGAGACCAAGCAGGTATTTTTGTTCTTAAAAATGAAGTTATTTTAAAAGAAAGTTATAGCTGTAATAGTTTCGTTAGATGCAACGTCTTTCAGTGATGCTCAGATGACTGAACTTAAGAAACACTGATAGAAGAAATAATTTCCTGATATGACAAAGTCATAAAATCCTAGTCTAAGTAACATCTTCATTTCTAGAGGGGAAAACAGTGAATTGTGTGGCTACTGTAGGCTAACCTGGGAGAAGGAGAAGTAGGGAATCAAAGCATTCAGTACTGATTATCATAGTGAGACCCTCTGAGACCAACTGAATATTACTCATGGCTTCCTTTTGCACAGGTTCAGGCCCCTCCAGTCATTCCTGCAACTCCCCCACCTGCAGCCGTAACTGAAGTGACTTCTGGAGAGACAGCAGATATAATCCAAGCTGCTGCAGAACAGAGCTTCACTGAACTGGGCCTGGGATCTTACACCCCAGTGGGACTGATCCAGAACTTAATGGAATATATGCATGTTAGCCTGGGCCTACCTTGGTGGGGAGCCATTGCTGCATGTAAGAGGCTTATATCCTGAACAAGGATAGAGGATACGGGGACTTAAGATGGCATTCTGTCCTGCCTATCAAGGAAGTAGTTGCCTAAATTTGTCAGACCAGCAAATGACTTCAAGTGAGGAACAGAGGCTCAAGATTCTTAAATGTTCTCTCCTTATATTTTTAAATGGGCTTTATTAAACCATTAGGTAATCTGGAATTCAAGAAGTACAGTAGGTCCTCAGACAAAGTCATTTTGTTCAACATTGTTTCATGTTGATGTGAAAACAGTGGCAGCCAACTTTGAACAAAACCACATTGTTGGAGGACTTGCTTTCATCTTCTTGACTCAAGTTTAAATCTCCAAGAATCTAAGATGACATTAAGTAAGGACTTAATGTTGAGATATTTGAATATGAGCACAGGTTTAGAGTAAGGGGACCTTGTTAAGGATGATGTTTTCCCACTCTACAAAAGGATAATGTTAGGTCTGGCCTTTCTGACCTCAAATTTGGGAAAACACATTGCTCTTGTATAGGCTAAAACTGTGCTTTAAATTCTCTCTTATGCATTTTTTTAAAAGATTTATTTATGCATACAGAACTGGGGTAAAGGCCAGAGGTGCAGGGGCAGTGAGAGGATTCACCAGAGACAGAGTGGGGAGCAGAACAGGCTGATCAACGAGGGGAGCAGTGAGCTGGTCAGGAGAGTTCTGCACGCTATGTGGGTCACCTCCAGGGCAGGGGATCGAAGTGGCGTTAGCTTCATAGTGTTGTGCTTTAACCCGCTGCACCACCAGGCCGGGCCCTCTCTTCTGCATCTTGTTCCAGCTGTCACCTTTTCCCATGTCTTCCATTTCTCCCTGCTTACTGCCCTACTCTGAAAATACAAACATGCTCAAGCTTACCATGTGTTTTATGGCAGGGGAGTTCCTTCCCTTCATCCTTAGTTCACCACTAACTACCCTACCTTTCTTCTTGTCATAGCTGTTCTGTAAAATAGTACGCATGCATCCACTGGGCTTGCCTTTTTCTTTGTACTCTTTCACGTTCAGCAGTCTGACTCTTATTAGTACCAACTCATTCTCATTGCCAGTGATATCATTACTAGACCCACTTTTCTCCTCATAATTGGCCTTCCCCTTTTCAATATTTTAGACCTCAAAGTCTCTCTTGTCACATTCTTCCCGGGGTTTTGCCCTGTCTTTTCACCCCACCTTCCCATCCCCACTGCCCAGTACTCAACCTTCCACTCAGTGCCAGTATTCTGGGTTCCAGCCCTCCATCCTTCCGCAATGCAGGTCCTCTATCATAATGTCGCTCTAGTCTAAGGCTATATCTGCCCCCTCCCTGCTGTCCCTACCACTCTCTCCTCAGCCCTTCTTGTTTGTATGCAGATACATAATCTCAATAAATATTTGTTGGGATGGTCAGGAAGCAGGAAGTCTAAGAAAAATACACAGGGTCTAAAATAATAGGCTGCCAGATTACCTCCTGCTCCAAGGATTTCTAAACCTATGGCTTTCAAACCTCATTCCTAGAATCCCAGATTTCTATATGGTGTCTCTGAGCACAGTCCAGAACTTGAACAATCTTAAAGCCAGACTACCCCCTTATACAAGGTGGCCCGATTTCATCTGTTTTGTATATTGGAACTACTCTCAGGGTTGAAATATTTTAAAAAACTTGATAATCGAAGTTTGAAGACTGCTCATCTAGAAAAGTGGTGTGTGCCCTCTTTTGATTGCTTACAAAAGTTAGCACTGGACTTTTTTTAACAAAGTCAGAGGACTGAGCTTTCAAGGAACTAAGTCATACCCCTGCCCCTTTGGGGGGGCTGCGCTTGGGCATGAGTCACAGTGTAGAAAACTGAGGACCTAAAAACCTCAGACTTTTAGCTGCAGAACTGCTTTAACTTTACTCCAACCCTAGTGTATGTTTTGCAGGTACAGTCCTTGCCCGCTGCGTGGTGTTTCCTCTCATTGTGAAGGGCCAGCGAGAGGCAGCCAAGATCCACAATCACTTGCCAGAGCTCCAGAAGTTTTCCACTCGAATCCGAGAGGCCAAGTTGACAGGAGACCATGCTGAGTGTGAGTCATTTGCAGAATGAGCTGAGCATGGGAGAAGGTCATACTTGTACTTTTCCTGAAATCAGCCAAAGGGAGAGAAACAACCTAAAGCAGGAGTTGCTATAGTTGTGCAGGCTTTAAAATTTACCTGCTTCTGGAACCAAATGGTTCCAGTGACTGGCTGGGGTCCGTTAGAAATACCATGGGCCAAGTGAGGAAGGTGGTCACCTCCATCACGGTCACTTGTTAACCCAGCTGTTGTGACAACAGGAACTTTTTGCTGCTTTGTGGTGGGAAAGTGATGAGGGACACAGCAGTCGTGACCGGGTTTGCAAGGCAACAGTGCCGCTTGGACAGAAGTTCTTGTGCCATTTGTTGAAATCATACAGGATAGTAAAAGGTGATTGTGCGACAGTGGTATGAGGAATGGGGTCCTGAGGGTAGTATAGGAAAGTTTTTAAAGGGAAAGGGGCATCGGGATGATATCACAGACAGAGTTATCCCAAGACTGCCATGGAGATAGTCATGTCATCCAGTCAAGAGCAGCCTAGGCAAACCCAGGCCTGCCCCGTGATAATCAGCTGTACTCCATATGTACTCAAGGAATGTTCTGCTGAGATTTGTGGGTAGCATAGGTCACAGTTCCCCTTGAACGACCAGCTCATAGAAACCCACGAGCTATTAATGTCCCCTCACTTGACAGTTTACAAGGCCTCCTCGGAGATGGCATTTTACCAGAAAAAGCATGATGTTAAACTCTTGAGACCACTCATTCTACCTCTCACTCAGGTAAGCAAAGACATTGCCCTTCTTCATCTTGAACCATTCAGAGCACCTGTTCTGTGTTTCCCATGCTCCAGAACGCAAGTGGTGGTGCATTTTACATAGTTCCCACTAATGGAGTCATGAAAATGTCCCCTCTGCTAAAGGTCCTAATACTGTTATCTTGTGTAATAGGCCCCAATCTTCATCTCCTTCTTCATCGCCTTGAGAGAAATGGCCAACCTCCCCGTGCCGAGCCTCCAGACAGGTGGCCTGTTGTGGTTCCAGGATCTCACACTATCTGACCCCACCTATATATTACCACTGGTGGTCACTGCTACAATGTGGGGTGTCCTTGAGGTGAGCCCATCTTGGCCAAGGGAGGGAGGGAAGTACGAAGTAGCCATTCTGAACCCCCCCCCGGCGGAGCTGATTGGTAGGAATTATAAACCCGATTCTCTAAAACTGGCATGTACTTATCACTCCTCCTTTGTTTTTCGCAGTTAGGTGCTGAGACTGGTGTGCAAAGTTCTGATCTTCAATGGATGAGAAATTTTATCAGAGTGATGCCCCTGGCTGTCTTGCCCATAACTATCCACTTCCCCACGGTAGGTTATGACGTTGGGGCTACTTCCTGGCCCTCCCACCTATCTAACTGCCCCAGGAGCTGCCCAGGTCCTGAGCACCTTCTCTTCTTTTCCTGCAGGCTGTGTTCGTGTACTGGCTCTCCTCCAATGTGTTTTCCCTGGCCCAGGTGACCTGCCTGCGGATTCCAGCAGTACGCACTGCACTTAAAATCCCCCAGCGTGTCGTGCATGACCCCAGCAAATTACTTCCACGGGAAGGCTTCATAAAGAGCTTCAAGACAGGTAACAGCCTAACAGGTCTGGGGAGAAGTAGTCTGAAGTGGGTACTGCACTGAACATGTTGCTCCTCTTTACACAGGCTGGAAGAATGCCGAAGTGGCACATCGGCTGCGAGAGCGTGAACAACGCTTACAGAATCACCTGGAGCTGGCAGCCAGGGGTAAGTGAGCCTCTCAGACTAATTCTGTCTTGTGTTTCTTTCTTTCTTTTGTTCCTCAAGATCTGTTCTCTCCTCCTTCCCCAGGTCCTTTAAGACAGACCTTTACCCACAACCCTCTGCTGCAGCCTGAAAAGAACCACCCGCCCAACACCCCTAACAGCAGCAGCAGCAGCAGCAGCAAACCAAAGTCGAAGCAGCCCTGGCGTGACACACTTGGTTGAATTCTGTTCCCTGCTCATACTGACAGGAATTCTGTCTCTTCAAAGACTCAACCTCAGAACAGGATTTGACATTGGGTCATTGCTCCGGACCTAGAAACTGGGGGACGTGGAGGTGTTCATTTTAAAAGCAGATTCTGCTGCAGGCCTACGCCTACGTGGAGAAGGCACACTGGGAGCTGAGTGAGCTTCCCATTCACAGAATTAGTAAACCTCTGTACTATGTGCTACTTGTTGATACTTATTAAACAGGAGAATGGATTGTGTGCTTCAAAAAAAGTTTAGACTAGATGGGGCAGTGATGGCTCCTGCTGGCTCTGCTCTGAGGAGGTGTAGGAAACTGGCATGAAGCGCTTGCCCCCCCAACCCCCGCCCCCATAGATATGTAGTTCCATCCTCGCTTGCATGGTGCCCGTGGCGGAGGCACATCTAGACAGAATAACCACATTTGTTTGCCCATGGTCACCTATAAGGTAGCCTTCAAGAAAATGTGCCCAAATGCTTAGTAATCACTAAAAAGAGCAGGCTGATCATAAACTAACATTTCACTCCACAAGTTTAGGTGTCCTTTGGTGAGATCAGTTGTATCAGTCTTCAGCAACAGCCTAGAGAAGGAAGAACTCACACACTTTCAAGATATTACAGAAGATGAAGTCACTCAGTATTTAGCAGCGTAACCCATTTATTGTCCAGCACCTCTGACAGTTTCGTGTCTCTAAAGGAGACAGGAAGTTTAGAGCATTATTGGCCCTTTTAAAGGAAAAGAGTGAGTCGGCACCCCCAGAGGTGAGTGCTAACACACAGAAATGGGCTATAGAACCAAACCCACACATGACATGCTCCCCCAGTCTGCTTTATCATCCCTTAAAAAAAATCTGGAACAATATGTAGCAAAACAAATAAATTACTTTCCATCTCAAAAAAACAAGTTCAAAAGCTTTGAAGCTGTCTAGACCTCTGGACAAGTGCCTCCAAAGAAATGAGCTTGCTTTTTCATCTTCCCTGGCTCCAGCCAGTAGGAGGCAAGAGATCCCTGCTTGCCACATCTCAGGATTCTGGACTGTATTTAGCTGGACTTGGGATCTTGTTGCTTGGATGTATCTGCCTCTTCCAAATCCATCTCAGCAGTAACTGACATACATAGGAACTGGAGGTACCGTGTGGTAGATGCTACATAAAGAAGACAAGTTTGAATCAAAATTAAGAGGTCACTTGAGCTGAGTTCTAGTGACAGGGTGGTGCCTGAGGGAGCAACTGAGGTAAGCGTTAGAGTTGGCAATAGAGACTATGGCAAAGATGACTGAGGAGATTAGGTTTGCAGGGCATAAAGGGGGTGCTGTATGATGGCTGAGCCAACCTGCGAATCCAGCTTACCCACAATGTTTCGGAGACAAAGAGGTCGTTTGTGTTCTGGCACTCTGATGATGAGGAAGTAAAAGGGCAGGCCTGAGAGGGCGATGCCAATGCCGATGAGGGAGTTGATGGTATCACTGTAAAGTGGAACAGCCACCAGGAAGATGGTACAGAGGCAGAAGACAATGGGGAAGAAAAGGCTGAGCTAAGAGCACATAGGAAACAACTGGTTAGACATCTCGTAGTCAACAGCTCAACCCCACACACTGAAGAGTGCCCTAAGCCTTCCCAACCCCCTTAATCTCAACACATCACCACCACCAAATCCCAGGCAAAGATGTCTTAAAGTATCTTGAAGGGGCCCTGCAGCCCTGGGGGTAGGGTGGAAGTGAGTTACCTTGAGGGGTCTAGGTCGCTCAGGCTCCTTCCAGCGCAAGTACAGCTGACCCACAATGGAAAGCCCCACAAAGAACCAGTAGCTGAAGCTGTAGTAGTTAATGAGCTGAAAGATGTCCTCCACACACAGGTAGATCAGTGCCATGATACCCTGCAGGCACAAGATGGTGAGGCCTTGTGGTCTTTGTTATTCAAGGTACTTTTCAGTCCCCTTTATTGCCCATGCACGCATCCGTCTTATAGTACAGTCTTCAGTGTCCCCAATAGTCCTCTTCCCACCCTCTACCACCCTAATTTCCATACTTCATTCCTTTCTCACTAAGTAGGCAGCCTCAGTTGGTTTTTCAGTCCTTAAAATACTTGCCCAGTTAATCCTCTATAAAGCACAGCTTTAAAAAAAATCCCTCCAATATTCTGCCTAAGAGTGCCTCCTTAGGGTTCCACCATATATTCCCAGCTTCTACCCAATTCCCAGCTCCAAATTGCTTTACCTCAGGATTTCTGGTATCTCTCAGCTTAAAGCCCACTACTACAGTTTGTAACTATAACCTTAAAAGTCTACCTCAGAGCCTCCCTGATGGCCTAGGGGTTAAGTCTCAGTGCTGCCACCCAAATTGTGGACAGCTGACAAGCTATGAAATTTCTGGGAGCTGACCCACATGGCGCTGATCTGCCTGCTGACCTGCCTGCTGCTCCCCTCAGAAGTGTATTTCAGTAAATCTACCTGTTCACTCCCTACTCAGTCTCTAGTGAATCCTCTCACCTCCCATGCCTCTGGCCTACACCCAGCTCTTCTATGCAAAAATAAAAGGTCACCTCAAATGCACCTCCAGGACTTTCCTGCTGGACTTGATCATTTTCTTGCCTTAAACACTACTTCACTGACTTGGCAGCTATTACAATACATCCCATGTCCATTATTCCTCATCCTAGATCAGAAGATGTTAACGTTCCCTAGACATAGCTTCTCTCTTGAGGCCACTGCAGCAGTTAGTACAGTGCCTTGTCACGGCAGATGTCCCATCTACAGTTTTTCTGTTAGAATCTCCTTTAGAGCTTCTAAAAAGCTAGAACAGCTGCATCAACTGTTCAAGTTTCCCCTACGTTCTGGCTTTCAGCCTCCTCCTTGAGGTCACTTACATTGAAAAGCAGAGCAGGCACCGGTGTGAATCGATGAACATGAATCATGGAGATGGCATCAGGGAGATGACCTTCTCTTGAGCCCACAAAGAAAAGCCTGTTTTGCATAAGGTAGGAATTGAGAAACTTCTGGAATGCCTGGGTATAGCATGGCTCACATGTCATACAGCCCTACCTCTGCTATCCCCTCCTTCAGAAGAATTTGAGAATGGAGGTCAGTGCTGAGATTAATGAGAACTGATGGCTGCTGATAGGAACAAAATCAAGAGGTGGTGAATATCATTTGAGGTGCACAGTGAATAAAGACTGGGTCCTGTGAATCCTGCCCTCCCCAGCCATGGCTCTATTCACAGTGCCTTCCCTCTGTACAAGTGCCGATCATACCTAGAAGCAGCCACAATGGAGGCATTGAGACCACCAAAGCAGGACAATGCAACTGCCAATGGAATTGTCCAGTTGAACATTCCAAAAACCTGGTCTGCAAAAGTCTAAGGGAAAGGAACAGGTGAGAGTCATTAGCAGGCCCTATAAAGGATGTAGGCATGGACAAGCATGCCCAATCCCCCTTACTGGGAACCCAGCCCTTCTACAACAGGGAAATTGGACCTTCCTTCAAGCCCAGTAACCTAAGCATAATCCTGTCAAGAACTAACCCACTTCCGGGACTTGAAAAGCTGCCATATGCCCATTAGCCCACAAACCCACCCTCAGCCTCCTCCTCCCATTAGGGAAAATCCTTACCACAGCTACAGCATCACTGGACAGGATGTCCTTCATGTCTAGCACAGTGTAATAGGCCACATTGGTCAAGATGTAGATGACGGTGACAATGGGCATGGAAATGCCAATGGAGAGAGGCAGATTCCTACAGCCAAACAGAATGATGGATACATTAGTCCCACAGTCACATCACCCCATCTCCCCTTTAATCCTTAGACTTCCACACCAATCCAGGGACAGGGCCTCCTGTGGCATTTCTTTTGAAGTTGAATAAACTATTTGAAGTTGCCTAGGAGAGTGGCTTAAGCTCTTAAAAACTAAAAAACATCAAGGGAAGAGGGGGATAACACATTAGAGAAAGGGCTAAATGAAAAAAGATTAAAAGAACTATGTCACAGTATAAAAGCACAGGAAGTTGGGAGTTTTCTTGGCTTGATTTTTTTTCATCTGGTGATCTTGTAGGTACCAGGATTCCTTCTCTAAGACTGTCAATTATTGGCAATTTTATTTTAAGGTTGAGAAATAAGAAGAGATTATGAAGACAAATTGTGAAATCTAACATCTCCAGAGAATAAGACACCTCAGGAGGAAGAATAGTGAGTGTGTCTGAACAAGCAGACTGGAAATTATGTCCACCCCAACCCCCAAGGTCTGTGGGGGGACCTTGGATGCTATCCTCGCTGGAGGCAAGAGAAAGATGCACAAGCTTCGCCCCATAAAGCCAACATCTTTCTAAACATTTTTCACTCGAGCCTACAGAAACAAATGGGGCGGGGTTTGGGGGAGGGAGGGATGCTCAAGTAGTTCAGCTTCTGTCCAGCAGATGGAAGCACCACCCAGACCTCCATTCTGCAGCCTTTCTGCTCCCAGGGTTGCGTCCTCTGTTTCTCAAAGCCAGAAAGAGTTTATTATTCTTTTGACTAAAAAGTTTATAAAGCATTCACTCCCTGGGAAATCTTCATTCCTGGAATCACTGAATTTCAGAGCCAGGAAAGGTCCTAGAGGCCATAAAATTCAGCCCCATCAATTACAAAGAGCGGGCAATGGGCTCCCTGAAGTCATCCAACAACTCAATGGAAAAAGACAGGCGCCAGGCCAATAGACTCCCTACCAAGTGCTCTTTTCACGCTGGATGACTACAGGGTCATTTAGAGTAACAATGGTGTGGTGAGACCATTGAATGACTAAAACACACAACCATATCAGAATGAATCTGGGAAACAAGGATGTGATCAGACAGGAAACTACAGGTTTCTGGGAGTCTGACCTAAAGTTATCTCTGGGGATTAGGGTGGTAAAAACTCTATCAAGGAAAGTCTATTTAAAAGTATATGTGCCTTGTGGCCCTCCCTGGTGGCACAGCGGGTTAAAGCACAACACTGAGAATCTAAAGCCGCTTCTGCATGAGTTCAATTCCCGCCTGCCCCGGAGGAGACCACATGGCGTGGCAGACCTCTCCTGACCCGCCCGCTGCTCCCCTCAGCAGTGTACTTCGTTGATCTGCCTGTTCTGTTCCCCACTCTGTCTCTGGTGAAGCCTCTCACCGTCCCTGAGCCTCTGGCCTGTACCCCAGTTCTGTATGCACAAATAAATAAATCTTTTAAAAAAAAAAAAAAAGTATATGTGCCAGCCTCCTGGGTGACTTGGGGATTAAGTCTCAGCTCTATCACAGCTAAGGCCTAGGTTTGATCCCCGGGCAATAAGCTGGCCCATATGGCACAGCAGACCTCTCCTGATCCACCCGCTGCTCCCCTCAGCAGTGTATTTCAGTACATCTGCCTGTTCTGCTCCCCACTCTGTCTCTGGTGAATCCTCTCACCTCCTCCCACACCTCCAGCCTGCACCCCAGTTCTCTATGCATAAATAAAAATTCTTAAAATAATAATTTAAAAAAAGATATACGTTAGAAAAGTCACATCTCAATTCTATGACCATGGTCACAGACAAGTTGTTTCTCTGACCAGGGGCTGACAAAATTGACTGTAGCATTATGGTATGTTTTGGCACATTGTAGGAGCTCAGTAAATGAAGACTATTGGGTAAATAATCCCATAATGGCCATAGAAAGTTGGAGCAATACCAACCTCTCAGGATTCTTGATCTCTTCAGTGACGTAGTTGAGGGTGTCCCAACCCGAGTAAGAGAACAGAGCCGAGTACAGTGCCAAGGCAATGTCGCCCATGGCAAATGATGACCCCTCAAAGGAATTCTCAAAGTGGGTAGAGGCTCCTGGAACCCAAAAACATGGAAAGACAGGATTAGTGGCCTTCACACAACCGCAAGTGATCCATGAAGGAGTGGAAAATATCGCAGCTGGAGAGTGGCTTCCAACACCTTCAGCAGCATGGAAACTAATGAGGAAACAAAAGAAACAACTGCAATGTAGGGAACAGCATGAATATTTGATAGGAAGGACATGGGGTAACTTTCTAGGATGAAAAACAACCACAGAAGAGTTGGAGAACAGGAGGGATACAGTTCTGTCCCGCCCCTCAAGCTGCCAGATCCTAGCCACTTCCTAACACCACACAGCTGACCCTGGGTGGAAGAAGAGAGGGCTCAGTGTGCCAAGGTCAGCAGAGTAGCTGCAGGGGAGGTATGTTCATACTGGAGTCTGGAGTGGGCACAGGAGTTCATGGCCTTGCCCACTCCCAAGGAAAGAACAATCAGCCACAGCACTGGGCTCACCCATCTGCCAAAGCCAGCTCCCAGCACTTGGCTGTCGGCACTTTGGCCAACATAAGCTTCCTCTGGGAGGCAGCACGTACAGAAGCTAAAAGACAGGCATTGGGCTCAGTCTGTTGGGGAACAAATTTTAGCTCCACTACTTATTTGCTAAGAATCCTGGGCAAGATACTTAATCCTGCAGGTTCAACTCATTTATAAAATGAGGGTGGTGATCGTATCTACAAAATAAAGTAGTAGGCAGAGAGCACCTAGAGGGTTGTGGCTCATAGAAAATGCGTAACAAATGTTACTATGAATATTATTTCTTACCCTGTCCAAGTTTAACAATGCCCGCGATGATGACTGCAATCAATGCCAATACTTTAGCATAGGTGAAAAGATCTTGTACCATGGTTCCCCACTTGACATAGGCACAGTTAATGAAGGTTAAGAGACCTGAAAGAAAAAAATACTGATGGGTAACTGACTCTACCACTCAGAGGGCCTTAGGCTCCCAGGATGCTTTTTAAGTAGCAATCACCAAAATAGGCCCCTCAGCCAAAGAAATGTTGGGGTTCTGACTTGCTCTGCTTTGAAACCTCTGCCTAGAATGTTCTCACTATTATCATTCAGAAGCCCTTGCTGAGCACCTTGTGTCTCCACACCCCCCCCAAGAGCCCCCCCCATCTACCCCCATACACACACACTCATTACCCATATGAAAAGCACAAAAAGAAGTGATCGGGATTTTCTTATGTACAAAGTTACAAAGTACTCACAGGAGTGGGAGGCACTGGTCACTATACAGGATTATCAATTTGCTCTGTTAGTTCCGCAAAGTCACAGTATTCTCCCCCCCCACACACCCCTGTACCCCCAGTATGGGCTCCAGGATATAGCACTCTGACGCTGCCGTATCATTGCCCACTTTGACACGTTGTGGGTGACTTAGTCCATGTCTGGGTGGCAAGTCAGGATGAGGATGGAGGCAAGACTTCTTGCTCTGCCTGCCAGCTCAGCTGCTTGTTTTGTGCCAAGTTGCTGTAAAACGGGAAAAGGCATTGTTCCTGCCTGGGCAATAAGAAGGTAGGAGCCACAAGCATTCCTCAAGGCCTCTACTCTGAGACAGAGGCTATCTGTTTGTTCACTGGGTGAGCACCATAGAGTTCATGGCTCCCCCTTCTAGTGGGATTCCCTAACCTAAGGCTTCCACAAGACCTGAAATTATCTGTCACGAGTCATGTATGTGTGACATTTTTCTATGAAAAGCACCCCCTACCTTTCATTAGAATCTCAGAGAAATCTTTTACCCTCAAATTACAATCTGCTACTTCAGAAATTCAAGAAGAAAAGCCATACAAGCTGTGAGGTTGACCAAAGCCCCAGGATGTGGCCAGGAAGAAAGTCAAATGAAACAATTCTGAGACTCAGCAGAATGTTCTTCGGTCCCCTCAGCCTCTTAAGCAGGCTGGCACTAAGGCACATCTTCCCAGGCCACAGAGGGAATGGCAGCATCACGCCCTCCTTCCCAGCTCAGCAACTGACACATCAGAGGGATTTAACCACTCTTCTCCCCAGGGTTCCAAGGGCAAGGTCAGAGTCAGCCTGCTTTGCCAGAGAAAGCAGTGAAACGAGACGACCGATTGAGACGACCGATGGAGACCAGAGACCAGTGCTAGGCTGGCCTGCTCAGGCCACCGGGCAGTTGGAAGTGATCCACTGTCAGTTCTGACTGCCGTGACCCTCAGGGTCCTCCTGTTTTGTTGTGTCCTGGCCATTACCCAGATGTTACTCCATCCTGAGACATAGGAAAGAGAAGCCACTCAGAACAGCTATCCATTGACTGTCTCCCTTCCCCACTCTATTCTACTCACTGTCCAAGTACTTATCTCTATTTTCCGGAAAAAGGGCTTTTCTGTCCTATACACATGTGCCTTTCGGCCTAAGACAATAAATAACCAAATCTTATCACCAAAATGCACCTATAACTCCAACCCACCCAGAGCTAAGTTAATAATTAAAGACAGAGGTATACACTCTCTATAAGCACCCCACAAGAGACCAAAGTACCTGTATATCTTGCACTCCATGAACCTTTTGGATCTGTGGATTCTCCTCAGCCAAGTCACCCATCCTCTCCTCCCCACTGGACTTCAGCCTCTGCCAATCAGCAGTCCTCAAGAATGATTCCCCATCCTGTAATCTCTACTGCTTCCCCTCAGGCTCTGCTGCTCATTTACACAGCCAAATTTCCTACTAGAAACCTAGAGACAACAACTGACACTGTCAAATTCACAAAAGAATAGTATCCCCTAATTAAAATTCATGCTTAGGCCTCCTGGTAACCATGGGTCAAACATCAAATAGGGATGGGTTTATGGGGTCTAGTTCCGGTTAAGAGTCATTCTCACTCCATTAGGGATGTGGGGAGGGAAAAGCCAACTCATCATCCTTTACAAATTCTGAAAGGACAATACATGGTTTGCTTACATTTTTATCCCTACTGCTTCTGTACTTCCACACCAACCACTTGTAGTCCTCGTTCTTACCCATCAGCCTGTTCACCTCCCCCACTCCAGAGCCTTATTTTTTAGCCCACTGACCCATGATCTTCTTTGTATATTGTATTCCTATAGAGCCCTCCCTGGTGACTCAGTGGGTTAAAGCACAGCACTGTAAAGTGTCCAGGTTAAAGCACAGCACTATGAAGCTATCCACAGACACTGCGGCAGGAGTTTGAACCCCAGCCAAAGAGCTGACCCCCACGGTGCAGCAGACCTCTCCTGTCCCCTCTTCTGCTCCCCTCAGCAGTGTATTTCAGTCTGTCTGCCTGTTCTGCTCTCTACTCTCTTCCTCTCTGGTGAATCCTCTCACATATACACCCTCACCCCTGCACCGCTGGGTAAATAAATAAAATCCTTTTATAAAAAATACTATATTTCCCCAATGGAATATTACTCAGCAACAAAATAAATAAATAAATAAATAAATAAATAAATAAACACATGCCTTTTGCAGCCACATGGATGGAGCTGGAAAAAGATCATGCTTAGTGAAATAAGTCAGAAAGAAAAGGAAAAATACCAGATGGTTTCACTCATAGCAGGGGTATAAAGGACCAGGCAAGAAAATAACAATAATAATAATAATAATAATGAACAACTATATACCAGAGAAATTTTACAGGGGTGGAGTAGGGAATGGGATCAAAAACAGTGGGGGGAGGGAAGTGCACTGGACTATGGTGATGGCACACGGGTGATCTGGTGATGGGAAGCCCATGGAGATTACAACTGAGATGGAAAAAGGCACAAATAATGTAAAAATAAACCATTATATTACAAATAAATAAATAAATAAATACTGTATTCCTGTTCCTGTACTGGCACAGGAAGGCTCCGTGTCAATTAAGGGAATCCTATGGAAAAAAATCAGGGAGCAGAGGAACTGTCTAAAGAGAGCTGGCCCTCACCAGCTTCCTCCCAGGCCTCCTGACTGTGGGAACAGGGGACAGGAAATGGGTATGGCAAGCAGCAGTGCTGACTGGGCGCTTTATCCCACCCCCAACGGATACAGCTGACCAGAGGCCCCAGAGCCCAGCCAAGCGCATGGTTCTTGAAGCCCAACCTCGGAGGCATGGAAGGAGGGGACTGTGCGGCTAGATAGTACAGTCAACTGCAAGTTACCTTCAAGGACAAAGATGCCCTACCTGCAGACCCGAGGTGCAATTTAGTCTCCACCCAATACTGGGCCAAGTTCACCGGGAAATGACCTGAAATCACCTTGGATCTTTGACCCAGGTGCAGCTTCTTTCCTCCCTTGACCCCTCTGCTTTGGAAGAAGCAGAAGCTGACAAGTCACTCCTATGATCCTCAGTAGAATTGCTTCTGAATGGCTCAGACCCAGCCCACACGGGGTCCCCTGGAGCAGGAGGCTGGTGGGTCAAGCACTAGGACCCGGCTCTAGAACTAAAAGCCAGGGGAGCATCAGGGAGGTTGATTCAGATTCCCAGATTTAGTTTAAATGCCCAAACTAAATGGTCCCTGGAAAAGAATATCAAACCTACAATCCTCCCAGCATCATTACTTTTAAATACATAAACATGAAATTTAGGTTCCCCCTTTACTTTCTCCTTCAAATTCCCAGGAACTATAAACCTCAACACTTCTATTAGGCAACTCGTTCCACTTTTTAGAGTTCAGTAGCTTTCTTTCCACTAAGGCAAAAATGTCTTCTTCTCAACTTCCTAATAGTCTTAGACCTGTCCTCAAGAACCACATAAACCCCCAAATGTAATGATCCTTCTTATCATTAACGATGACTACTCCATCTTCCTTGATTCTTCTCTCTTTCAGGCTAAAATGTCTAATTTTCCAATCCCATGCACAACAAATATGGCTCCCAGACCACTCACTATCTCTCTGCTGCATTCACTCCTCTTAGTTAGTGTCTCTCTGGAAAAAACTCCAAACCGTGTTGCAGACAACGGGGTCTCCATTTGATCTCACTGTTGACTGAAACCTTTTATTCCTACTTCAAACTGAAAGCTTTCTCCCTTTCTGGACTTATAAAACTAAATTTTTTTAAAGATTTATTTATTTATTCATATAGAACTGGGGTACAGGCCAGAGATGCGGAGGGTGAGAGGATTCACCAGAGACAGAGTGGGGAGCAGAACAGGCAGATGGACGAAGTACACTGCTGAGGGGAGCAGCGGGCGGGTCAGGAGAGGTCTGCCATGCCATGTGGTCTCCTCCGGGGCAGGCGGGAATCGAACTCATGCAGAAGTGGCTTTAGCTTCTCAGTGCTGTGTTTTAACCCACTGCGCCACAAGGGAGGACCAAATAAATTTTTTTTAAATCCCAGAAATGGGCCTTCTAGGAACTTTCCTCTAAATTTTTTTTTAAATGGGGTACAGGCCAGAGATGCGGAGGGTGAGAGGATTCACCAGAGACAGAGTGGGGAACAGAACAGACAGATCGACGAAGTACACTGCTGAGGGGAGCAGCGGGCGGGTCAGGAGAGGTCTGCCACACCATGTGGTCTCCTCCGGGGCAGGCGGGAATCAAACTCATGCAGAAGTGGCTTTAGCTTCTCAGTGCAGTGCTTTAACCCGCTGCGCCACCAGGGAGGTCCCCACTTTCCTCTAAATTTTTAAGCATCATTCTTGCCTACTAAAATAAATTTTCCCCTTCATTTTATGAGTTCAGGTGCCTTTGATTTTTTTGAAATCTGTAAATTTGATTAGCATACCTTTTGGGTCTTGGCTGAGGTAATTTTTTTTAAAGACTTATTTATTTATGCATACAAGAACTGGGGTGAAGGCCAGAGATGTGGGGGGCTGAGAGGATTCACCAGAGACAGAGTGGGGAGCAGAACAGGTGGACTGACTGAAATATGCTGCTGAGGGAAACAGCAGGCAAGACAGGAGAGGTCTGCTGTGCCATGTGGGTCACCTCCCTGGTGGGGGATCCAACTCAGACTGTAGTGGCTGCAGATAGCTTCACAGTGCTGCACTTTAACCTGCTGTACCACCAGAGAGAGCCTGTCATTAAATGCTTTGTTATTGGAAATACAAAGACAAGTTCTTATATGCATAAATAAATAATCTTAAAAAAAAGTAAAAGAAAAACTGGGGTGTAGGCCAGAGGTGCGGGGGGGTAAAAAGATTCACCAGAGACAGAATGGGGAGCACAACAGGTAGATCTACTGAAATACACTGCTGAGGGGAGCAGTGGGTGAGACAGGAGAGGTCTGCTAAGGCATGTGTGTGAGCTCCCTGGCCGGGGAGCCAACTCAGGACACAGCAGTGATAACACTGAGACTTAACCCCTAAACTACCAGGGAGGCCCACTATTGCTGATTTTATTTATTTATTTTTAAGATTTATTGAATTATGCATACAGAACTGGGATACAGGCCAGAAGTATATGTTCGATCTCCCGCCAGGGAGCTGACCCACGTGGCACAGCAGACCTCTCCTGTCTCACCCGCTGCTCCCCTCAGCAGTGTATTTCAGTAAATCTGCCTTTTCTACTGCTGATTTTAGGGATGAAAATGGGCCAGGAGCCAAGGAATGTGGGCAGCTTCTAAAGCAGGAAAAGGCAAGAAAATGGATTTTCCCCTCGAGTCTCCAAAAAAGAATGCGGCCCTTCTGACACCTTGACTTCAGTCCAGGGAGCCCCATTTTACACTTCTGACCCACAGAACTGTGAGATAATATATTTATGTTGTTGTTGTTAGCCAATAAATTGGTAGTAAGTTGTTACAGCAACAATAGGAAACTAATACATCACTCAACAGCTTCCTTTTATATCTTTCCTGTCCTCCAAGATCCTGGAGATATCTAGTGGCGATTCTTTCATCTCAGTTAACTATACATTCATTCCATTAGTCTGTAAGTAGATAAGAACATTTAATGCAATGATGTACTTTTTAGTATTAATTCCTCAACTCTCTTGGTCTTGCTATTTTTAATTGGTCTACATATGTTGGCCTATGGGTTTTCTATTGAAATCTTTCTACATTAGCAATCCATCTGCTTGGTAAAGTTAGAAGAAAAATGGGGTTAGGACCTTCTCCTCTCTCTCCATCAAGTATCATCAAAGAACATCTCCCAGAGTACCCAGCCTTGCCCTGACTATTTCTCTGAACAGTCCTCCTAGAGTCTTTTATTGGCCTCAGTTACTTCTTCAGATCTTAGACATGCTGGGCATGAACCCTGAGGACATTCTTCTTGCATTTCTGGGCCAGTCGTGAATTTAGCCCTGGTTAAGTCACCTCATATCCTCACTCATATTCCTTATTTCTAAAAACCTAAACTTATAAAAACAAAATGTGCTCAATCATATTGATTTCACCTTTTTTTAATAGTTATTTCCTATTTATTTATGCATACAAGAATTGGGGTAGGCCAGAGGTGTGAAGGGGAGGGGTGAGAGGATTCATCAGAGACTGAGTGGGGAGAAAAGCAGGCAAAAGCAGGTGATCTTCTGAAATACACTGCTGAGAGGAGCAGCAGGCAGGTCAGGAGAGGTATGCTGGGTAATATGGGGATCGAATTCATGCTTCAGTGGCTGGAGATAGCTTGACAGCACTGAGACTTTAACCCCTGTGCCACCAGGGAGGCCCACATTGGTTTCTTCAGATCATCCTTCTTTTCTTCCTAAATAGTCTTCAACTATTTTATCAGAAGAAGAAGATCCTGGTCTCTCTCTCTCTCTTTTTTACTCCTACCTACAAGATTATAATCCTTTACAATCTCTGCAATTTTCTACTCTCTTTGCCTAAAATTTAGAGCTCATTTTAGAAGAAACTCAGCATTTCTTGTTTTTGGAAAATACAATCTCAAAGAAACTATGAAACTATCCATAGCCACTGCACCACCGAATTCAATTACTGCCCAGGGAGGTGACCACATGGCGTGGCAGACCTCTCCTGATCCACCCACTGCTCCCCTCAATAGTGTATTTCGATGATCTGCCTGTTCTATTCCCTACTCTGTCTCTGGTGAAGCCTCTCACTGCCCTGCACCTCTGGCCTGTACCCCAGTTCTGTATGAATACATAAATCTTTAAAAATATATAATAATAATAAAAATAACAGTAACAACAAATAAATCCTTTTCTTTCAGAGGTTCATATTGAAACCTTTCTGGGTTAAATGGTAAAATGTCTTAGATTTGCTTTACATAAGGTAAAGAGTGGAGTACAGATAAAACAAGATTGACAATCATTCATGCTGGTGCCCAAACTCTGGAGGTTCATCATATTTTTCATTCTAGTATATATATTCTTCAAATTTCCATATTAAACTTTTTTTCCTAATGTATGCAAATACTGCTTCTAATAATGCAACTGATTCAATTTTTTTTTAAGATTTATTTATTTGGGCATATAGAACTAGGATACAGGCCAGAGATGTAGGAGTGGTGAGAGGATTCACCAGAGACAGAGTGGGGAGTAGAACAGGCAGATCATCGAAGTACACTGCTGAGGGGGACAGCAGGTGGGTCAGAGGAGGTCTGCTGTGCCATGTGGGTCACCTTTGGGGCAGGTGGGGATTGAACTCATGCTGAAGTGGCTTTAGCTTCTTAGTGCTGTGCTTTAACCCCCTGCGCCACCAGAGAGGGCTGCAACTGATTCAATTTTAACAAAAGATATTGGAGGAATTAAGGTTCCTATCAGTACTACATTTTCCCTTTTGTATAGCTTTAAAATCTTTATGAGGAAAGCAATATATTCATTCCCCCTTTTCTGCTTTTATCTGCACCATGCATCTTCCCTGAAGATGGGGATTTATTCTCATGCACTGTTTCTATGGGAGACTTTCAGGAAACTTCCCTAAATGGAATCCAAGAGCCTCCAGACAGCACCATATAATAATTCTTACCAAGGTAAATAGATAGAAAGCCTCCAGTTTCTGTTGCCCTAAGGATTGGGTCACCTATCTGCAGTGAGAGGAAACACTTCTGTCTAGCTGTTTGAAAAAACCTCCCTGCAAGCAGAGGGCTGGAGTGTACTGATAATACTGCTCTTGACAGTTGTTAAGAAAGTAAAAAAGGAGAAGTAAAGTCCTTTCACAGGGCTCTGGATCTTGCTGCACTGGAATTGTCCTTGCACTGCAATCAAAGAATCAAAATGTGAAGGCCTCCCTGGTGGCACAATGAGTTAAAGCACAGCACAAGGAAGCTAGCCACAGCCCTTTCAGCACCCCAAGTTAAATCCCTGGCCAGAGAGGTGACCCACATAGACCTCTCCTGACTCCCCTCAGCAGTGTACTTTGTCATTCTGCCTGTTCTGCTCCCCACTCTGTCTCTGATTAATTCTCTCACTGCCCCTGGACTTCTGGCTTGTACCCTAGTTCTGTATGCATAAATAAATAAATTTAAAAAAAAAAGAATCAAAATGTGAATGAAGGTGCTCAGAGGAAGCATGCACTCCTCATTATTACAAATTCACCACAAGTATGTCTCTCTTTGATAAACATCAATCCCCATTCTTTCAGCAAATCCATCACGTTCAAGCAAGATATATCTTGCCATATTCTAATCAAATACGAAAGCCTCTCTCTTTGTAGTAAAAACAAACTTGTTTATTAGCTTTGTTGAATGTGTGTAGACGTGTCTAAAACATCATTGCCAACTTTCCACCCTATTTTCTGCAAAGGCACTGATGAGCAACTTCTCTACATTTCTTCTTCTTTCTTTCTATATAATACTTCATGCCATCAAAATACCCAGATTCACACTTTTGCCTGTGGTTCTTCTTTTCTCTAAAATTTCAGTCATACTAAACACACCTCCCATCCAATCTCTATGAAATCTGCTTCCTTCTGGCCAGAGTTTGTCCTTTGGGTCCTACAGCACATCCAGTCAGGCACCCTGTTTTGTCTTCCCTTTTTTCTTTCACATGCACAGCCTTCAACTGGCAGAGAAGTAAAAATCCCACTTGCACTCAGTTCACTATCAGAGTCACCAGTGACACATCCCAGGTGTCTTTCGACTGACAACGTCATTCATCCCACAGTAACCGGCAGATTCAGGACAGCAGTCTGTGGGCTTAACTGGTGTGAGCAAGCCCTTTGTCACACGTTACTCAGGAAAAGAGCGCAAGTCCTGTGTTACCTCAGTCTACATATAACCAGTCATCCCGCTTACTGTTATGCTCGGGCCTGCTAACACCAACTGTCTCCAGAACATTCTACTGCTGCCGCTGCCGCTAATTCCAAAGGATCAGATTTACGCTCTCTATTAACAGCCTTAAATCTTCTGCCTGAAGCCAGATCTTTCACGCTTTCCACCTTTACTCTACTGTTTTGTTAGTGTTGTCTAGTGCTGATAAGCTACTCTCTACATTTCCAAAATCACTTTTTCTGTCTGGTTCCCTTGATATATTATTTTTTCCATTCCTTCCGGGTCCTGTTTTCCCTTTCATATAGCATTCAGTCTTCAAACTCCTTTTCACCTTTTCAGGCTACAGAACCATTTCGCTTAGTCAGGCATCATGGGTGAGAGCATCAAGCAAGAAGACACTGCCAGCAGAATCCCTGGGTCACTGAATCAGATTCCTCCCACTCTGCCTCCTGGAACGCTGTCAGCACTTCAGCCCCTGGCTCTGCCCCACTCAGCTGGAGCAGGCCAGCAGCTTACGCCAGGAGACTCTCCCGTTAAACCACTCCATCTGTTCCCTGTCAGACTCAGCTAGTCCTTGCTCATCAGACCTTACTTTGAGACCCTCCAAAACCGGACCCAAGCAAGACTCAGAATCACCTGCAGAAGGTTAACCTACAGCTCCAGGGCTCCACCCCAGAAGCCCTGATGCAGGAGGCATGAGATGGTTCCCCAGGGAATCTGATGGCCTGCCTGCCATGGATGTGCTGCCTTAGGCCATCATCAAACAAAACCCTCACATCCAGATCAACCATGGTCAGAATAAGCCTAAACCCTCCGCTCACTCGGGGCTCTACCAGCCTGGCTACACACTGGCATCACTTGACCAGATTTAACCAGGTGCAGTATTCAGGCCCCAAGACCCTGGTGTGGATCCAGTCCAGGTGTATGTCAAGTTTTCCAAGCTCCTCCCAGGGGACACCAGAGAACCTCTCTTTGCAAGGGGCCCATTAGTTCTCAGCAGCAATTTTCTGTCTCCTCAATTCTTATTCTCCAAGCCACTTCCTGTTCTTCCACCCAGTGATTTAGATGTATTTGGTTGCAGGAAAAGGGAGGAAAGGACCAGAGGCAGGAGTATATCCACCCCCAGCCCCACAGATGATCCTGCCGTTGTTTTTTGGAGTTGTCAGGTTGAGAATGGGGCCCTTGGGTTCACTCTAGGAAAGGTTTCACCAGAGCACCCCTTTCAGCAGCTTACACCAGGAGGCTCTCTTGTTAAACACCTCCATCTGCTCCCTGCTCAGACTCAGCTAGTTCAAACTGACAAGTTCCCAGGCGAATTTCTCCACAACACAAAGACGTTAGTTATATCTAAAAGGGCAGATTATTATAAAGGGGAGAGAAGAATAAAGAACACTTGCATAGACACAAGTGGGCAGAAAGGGTGTCCCAAAAGGGACAGGTTTGCTAAGAGGCCTGCATGGTCACAGGTGGGTGGCCTTGAGGAGAGCTGCCTCTGCTGAGGATGGTCAGGGAAAAGAAGCCCCAGCAGGTGCAGGTCATGGGAGGTTGCTGCCCTGCAGAGGGACAGAGAGTTGGTGAAAAGAAGCACCTGCATAGGCACAGGTGGGCAAAGGACTGCGCGCTCTCTCTCTTTCTCTCTCTCTCTCTCTCTCTCTCTCTCTCTCTCACACACACACACACACCTGCAATCATTGCAGAGATTACACTAATAGCCTTCTTCTCTTTGCGAGGGGCTCACTCCTTGGAGTGGTTTGTTGTTAACTTTGAATACACCTGTAGATTTCTAAAGAGGCCAGATTTCTACAGTGGCCCTCGATCCCCATATCTTTACCTTCAGGTCTGCATTCTGACACCCCCAACAGCAGTCTGATACCTGCCTGGGCCTTGTGCATTGTGATCTAGGCTTTGGCACCTAAGGATCTTAGTTCCTATAACCAAGTTAATGGCTATGTTAATCCCTTCTACCCCCACCTCCAGCTCCTGGCATAGCCTGAGTCTGGTTTCTGGTCATGTGGCCCCTCCTCCCCAGTTTCTCTGTCCTTATCCTCTGTCATGTCCAGTGGACAGCCAGGGTTCGAGCCCACTGTCTCCAGCTCCCTCCCCAGCCTGCTCTAGGTTTCTTCGGAGGGAAAAAAGAACTTCGAGAGGAAGTGCCCTGGAGTGAACCCCTGAGAGCGTTGGGGATCAAATAGCACAGAACTCCATGCCTCATTGCTGACCCCACATCAGAAAGCACCCAGAGTCCTGACTCAAGTCTGTTTGTTGCTATGACTGTGGGACATGAAGTTTCCTGGCCTCCAACTTTAAAATGACTCTTGGGAAAACCCCGTGGGTAATGTGACTAGCATTCAAGTAGAAAGTTCAAAGGTAAAAACCAGCTAGGGGCCCAGCATCTGGCTGTTCCACCTCATTAGCTACAAGTACATGAAGTCAATTGTTCTGGCACCAGAAGAAGCTGGACACAGACGCGGGGCCAAACCTCTGAGGCAGATGCACAACGATCCGAAGGCCTGGACAGTCCACACGCGGTTCTAACTGATGCTGGACCTAGACAGACGAGCTGTCTCCCTCCTCTCTGCTCAGTTCCCCCAGATGTCCTCACTCCCCCAATACTATCTTGAGCACCAAAAGCACAAAATGTCTTTCTCAGCCAAGTTGAATCCAGCACCACTCATCCAGCCAACATCTACTGAAGCACCGACTCTATGCAAGTCACTAGGAGCAAGCACCCAGGACTCCAAGGTGCTGCCACAGGAATAGTAATTTGTTCTCTGGGGCCCTAGGTCTGCTGGACGAGGGCTAACCTATATCAAAAACTCAGGTCATTGGCCCTCCCTGGTGGCGCAGCGGGTTAAAGCACAGCACTGAGAAGCTTAAGCCATTTCCACATGAGTTCGATCCCCACCTGCCCCGAGGTGACCACATGGCGTGGCAGACCTCTCCTGACCCGCCCGCTGCTCCCCTCAGCAGTGTACTTCGTCAGTAGGTCTGCTCTGCTCCCCACCTCTGTCTCTGGTGAAGCCTCTCACTGCCCCTGAGCCTCTGGCCTATACCCTAGTTCTGTATGCACAAATAAATAAATCTTTTTTTTTTTAAAGATTTATTTATTTATTCATACAGAACTGGGGTACAGGCCAGAGATGCGGAGGGTGAGAGGATTCATCAGAGACAGAGCGGGGAGCAGAACAGGCAGATCGACGAGGTACACTGCTGAGGGGAGCAGCGGGCGGGTCAGGAGAGGTCTGCCGCGCCATGTGGATCTCCTCCAGGGCAGGCGGGGATCGAACTCATGTGGAAGTGGCTTAAGCTTCTTAGTGCAGCGCTTTAACCGGCTGCGCCACCAGGGAGGGCCACAAATAAATAAATCTTTAAAAAAAAAAAAAAATTCAGATCACAAGATGGATAAGTGCGGGCCTGCCAAGGCGGGAGCAGGCCTGCCCGACACCGCCAACAGTGTCAAACAAAACATGTTGGTGCCAGAGAAAGGGCAGTTGGGTCGAAGCGGGTGTCTAGCCCTGAACTCCGCCAAGGGAAAAGTTCTACCCTTCCTGCAAAAGAGGAAGAAAAGCCTCAGCCCTCCTTTCTGTTCTCGGAGCTACTGTCAAATTTAAACTGCTTTTAAGTCACCCAAAGACAGAATGTAGAAAATTTTTAGAACTATATAAGATATATATGATTGCAAATATAATTTGCAGCAGTTGATACCATTTTTGACTGATGATTATTTTACATCTAATTTAATCTGATAAAATTGATGTATTATCTTTATTTAACAATTAGAAAACTAAGGGCACTCAGCCAGTGATCAGTTTCAAAGCTTGTAGACTTTCCACCACACCACTTGCCGCCCATTTACATGGTAAAGTGTGGGCCTTGGGAGTGACATTATCTGCCCCCTGGAGTACTCTGGCTTCTGGTTTCAGAGAACTGGAGCAATCCTCAACGAGCTCTGAGAGCCAGGATGATCAGCTTCAGGAGGCTGTCTGCACACCTCGACAGCTGGGCCAAGCAGCCACTGATAGTATCCTGGACAGGACAGGGAGTTTCCTCTGGAATTCAAGAATTCGGAATTCATTCATTCCGCATCTGCTATGTTCCAAGCTCCGTGCAGTTCCGCAAAGTGAACACGGACAATGACAAGAAACAGCTCTGTGAAAGTCAGCAGCAACCCATCCAGTCTGGGACAGAGCTGGGGGGCAGGTGGACACCAGGACTACTGGTCCCTGAACTGAGGGTAGGGACATTAGTGCTGGAGTTGAGGGAAGAGAGACAGAATTCCCTTCTGAGAGGGCAACATGTGATTGCCCTGACAATGAAGTAGCAGGAAGTCACACGCCATACAAAAAGCTTACACAGTAATAATCAGCAAATGATTTCAAGGTCTATCAGTAATACTAGCATATCTAGGGGTATAGTTCATCAAGAGTTCTTAAGGGGGCCCTCCCTGATGGTGCAAGGGGTTAAAGCACAACACTGTGAAGCTCTCCACAGCCACTGCAGCACAAGTTCAATCCCCAGCCAGGGAGGTGACCCACATGGCACAGCAGACCTCTCCTGTCTCACCCACAGCTCCCCTCAGCAGTGTATTTCAGTCCATCTGCCCGTTCTGCTCCCCACTCTGTCTCTGGTGAATCCTCTCACCCCCTGCACCTCTGGCCTGTACTCCAGTTCTTGTATGCATACATAAATAATTTTTTTTAAAGTTCTTAAGGAAGACTTGAGAGTAAACCACTTGAGAGAAGCAGAAAGCATTTGCTCTTTTGAAATTATTCCTGTTTGAACAAAAAGCAAGTATATTCTCTAGTCTTTAGAGAATCTCTGTATAGCTCCCACTCTACAGATGAGGAAACTGAAGGCAATAAATTTGCCCTCATGTGACCTGCATCCATGCTCTTAACCCACAGGGTTTGTTGCTTCCCAACAGATTAAGCCCCACACTGTTCAAGAAAGAAAAATACTGACTCAGTGCGTGCAGGCATTCCAACCACAGAGATCTTATCACAGGGCAAGGATCTTCAAACCTACTTATTCAGAAATATTCTCCCAAACCAACCCAATTAACCCAGGGTTAATTCTTTCCCATAAGCCCCCCCCCCACCCCCCTTGGGCCTCCCTGGTGGCACAGGGGTTGAAGTCTCAGCACTATGTAGCCACTGCAACATAACTCCCTCCAGGGGCCAGGAAGGTGACCCACATGGCGCGCCAGACCTCTCCTGTGTCCCCCGCTGCTCCCCTCAGCAGTGTACTTTGTCGTTCTGCCTCTACTGCTCCCCACTCTGTCTCTGGTGAATCCTCTCATCCCCAGCACCTCTGGCCTACATCCCAGTAAGTGAAAATAAATCTTAAAAAATAATAAGTTTCTCCCTCAACCTTTGACCCTCCCTCTAATCACCAACCTCCCTTTTGGGGAGTCAATCTTGTGGAAAACCTATCCACCTTCCCTCTCCTTCCCAAGGCTAGCATCTACTCTACTCACTGAGAAGACTGCCAAAGCTCTCCTTGTCTTCCCAGTAGCCAATTCCAAATGACATTCCATTTATCTTACACAAAGTTCCCTCCAGAAAGACTACTTCTGAATGTAAACTCACCACCCTTTCCCTGAACTCCCACATTGATAGCAGTTACAAATGACCAGTCTCTTAGATAAGCATTAACAGGTTTGCCTCCCCCTATTTCTTTCTATTTCCCCCTTGTCTGACAGGTTTGTCTTCTTGCATTCCAATGAAAAGGGAGATAAACAGCAGTAGTAGAAAAAAGCAAACTGGCGCCAACCTGGCCCCATGCAGACCCCTCTCCCCTTCCCCTTGCAAGCACTTGACTGGCCCCCCTGCACCCTGCCAAAGAGCAGGGTGAGTCTGCTGCCCTCCTCATTTGTTGACAAATTAAACTACTTTTCTTTACCTCAAACGGTTTCCTTTTATCGGCTGAGGGGGAACTAAGGCCCATGTTTAGTATCAACATCCCCACACAAACCACAGTAGAGTGGTTTACACATCTGTCTCTCCCACCAACTGTGAGCTACATGAAGGTAGACAAAGTAACAGTCATTCTTGTATCCCCAGGGCATGGACACATAGGGGACACTCAAATTCACTAGATGAATAAACTTTCTGAAATCCAGCTCTACCCTCACTGCCTGAAAGCCTGCTCTCCCTAAGCCACCAGCGGATAAATCCAAGTGACTCCACTCCGTCTTGTCTAGCTTGGCCTCTTGGCAAACTGGACACTGTCAGCCACTAACTCTTCCAATGGCTCTCTTCCACTCACCAGCTCCCAGTGTCCCTCCCACATAGCTGGATGCTTGTCTGACTTTTCACAGAATACTCTCAAATTGATATTCCTCAGAATGTTAACTTAGGTTCTTCTCCCCTCACTTTCTACATCTTGTCCCAAGATCATCTCATCTGCCACTGTGATTTCAGTTACACACTGGTGATTCCCAAAAGCATATCACTGGCCCAAGTGCCTGACACCAGCTACCTATGCGTACCTACAGGTGTTACCAGGCACATCCAACTCAACAAAGACTTTCATATCAATTTCTCTCAAATCTATAGCTCCTCCATAGTTCCCTCTGTAAACAACTGGCCTCAAACCAGAAACCTGGGCATCATCAAACACCTCTACCCATATCCAGTCTGTGTCCAAGTCTTACCCAATCTTTTTATGCCTAAAATACACTAGCCCAAGCCTAAACCCCAATCCTCTCTTACCAGAACTCTTACAGGGCAGAGAGAGTGGGGCACCCCTGACGCACTGTTACAGAACCACATAGCAGCTTCCTAATTGGGCCTCCTTCAGACCTGAAGCCAGAGTAATCATTCTAATTATCACAAGTTTTAAAATCTAAGTCACACTGTCATCCTCCCACCTTAAGAGCCTAAAGAAGCTTTTCACTGCCAAAGTCCTTAATAAAGTTGGTGTGATAGATTATGTTTTCCAAAGATGTTTTCTACAATATCTCCCATCCTACAGGTTTTCATACAATGTGACCCTGACACTCCACCTTGACACCAGATGTGCTGTGAGTGTTTCTACCTACAGAGTACAGAGGAGTGACATCATGCAGCCTTGGAGGTCATAAGAGGCAATGCAGGCCTCCCTGGTAGCTAAGGAGTTAAGTCTCAGCACTATGAAGCTCTCCAAAGCCACTGCAGCACAAGTTCGATCCCCGGCCAGGGAGGTGACCCACATGGTGTGGCAGACCTCTTCTAACCCACCCACTGCTTCCCTCAGTGGTGTATTTCATCAGTCAGCCTGTTCTGCTCCCCACTCTGTCTCTGGTGAACCCTCTCACCTCCCTGCACCTCTGGCCTACACCCTAACTCTTGTGTGCATAAATAAGATAAATTTTTTAATATTTGTTTATGCATACAGACTGGGGTACAGGCCAGAGTGCAGGGGTGATAAGAGGATTCACCAGAGACAGAGTGGGGAGCAGAACAGGTAGATTGATGAAGGTGAGACAGGAGAAGAGCAGGTGAGACAGAAGAAGTCTGTTGTACCATGTGGATCACCTCACACTGAAGCTATGGATGGAACTCACACTGAAACGGCTACTGCTAGCTTCGCAGTGCTATGCTGTAACCTACTGCACTACCAGGGAGGGCCCAAGATAAATATTTTTTAAAAAGACAATGCAGCTTCCACTTCATTGCTGGGATACTCAGCAGGAGCCTCAGCTACCAGGTAAACAGTCTGACTGTCCTGAAGCTGACATTCTGTGAGGAAGCCCAATGAAGAGACCATAAGCAAAAGTCCTGACACAACTTGAAGAGAAAAAGATACCCAATTAGTCCCCATCTTCCTTCATGTCCCACTGTTCCAGCTCCCGACACCATCTGACCATAACCACGTGACCCCCTGAGCCAGCTACCTGGCAGCTCTTCACAAATTCCTAAATCACAGAAACCACAAAAGCTGAAAATAAAATGACTACTGTTTTGGGCTCTCTCTGGTGGTACAACGGGTTAAAGCACTGCACTATGAAACTCTCTGAAGCCACTGCAGCAAGAGTTCTATCCCCAGCCAGGGAGCTGACCCATATGGCACAGCAGACCTCTTCGGACCCACCCGCTGCTCCTCTCATCAGTGTACTTCCTTGATCTGCCTGTTCTGCTCCCCGCTCTGTCTCTGGTGAATCCTCTCACCCACCACACCTCTGCCCTGTACCCCAGTTCTGTAAGCATGAATAAATAAATTAAAAAAAAAAAAGACTACTGTTTTAAGCCATTACGCCTCGGGAGACTTGTTACACCACAGTAATAACTAAAATAGTTTTAAAGTCCTGAACAACCTGCCCTCTGACCTCCGCCGACCTCTACAGGCCAACTCTCAAACGTCCTACCTGCCACTCAACATCACATGGCACCCTGAACGCCTTCAATATGTCAAAGATGGCCTTGGATCTTTGTGTTCAGGTTTTCAGCTCCCTGAGATGCTCCTCGTACCTCTTTTAATTCTTTATCATTCCATGTGTCCACTTAAACTTCCTCAAAGAGGGTTTCGAAACTCTCAGGTTAGGTCAGCTCTCTGGCGGCTCCTCGTCGCTTTTCTCATCCTCCCCTTACATCACCTTTCCCTGCTCCTAGCATGCCCTTGCTCCTTCTTCACCCAACAGATATTTGCCAAGTACCTAGCAGGCCCCCGGCACTGCTAGGTACTCACTGTTGGAGATGCAGCAGTGAGTAAAAAGAGCATCCTGTTCTCATCGTGCTTACATTCTGGAGGGAAAGATTAACCAGCGAGTAAATAATGTCAAAAGGTGATACGTAAAGAAAAACAAAACGGACACAGAGAGGTCATTTGAGGTAGGTCTCTGGCTCAGATGAAGACAAGAAATGTTGTGAGGGAATAAACTCTAAAGACTTGTGGGGAAAGGGCCTTCCAGGCAACAAGAACAATTGAAGTAAAAAATATATTGAGGCCCTCCCTGGTGGCGCAGTGGGTTAAAGCACAGCACTGAGAATCTAAAGCCACTTCCTCATGAGTTCGATTCCCGCCTGCCCCGGAGGCGACCACATGGCGTGGCAGACCTCTCCTGACCCGCCCGCTGCTCCCCTCAGCAGTGT
>NW_004567146.1:1290497-1309292 GCF_000260355.1 Condylura cristata | reverse complement strand
CTGCTCCCCGCTCTGTCTCTGGTGAATTCTCTCACCCTCCGCATCTCTGGCCTGTACCACAGTTCTGTACAAATAAATAAATAAATCTTTAAAAAAATATATATTGAATCAGGCACACACTAGGCACGTGGGAGAAAAAGCTAGTGGGCCCACAGGCTAGTACCCAGAGTCCTGACTCCTGTCTGTTGCTGTGTATGAGGGACATGAAGTTTCCTGGCCTCCAACTTTAAAATGATTCTTCAGAAAACCCAGTGGAGCAGAGAGAATGAGGGTGAGAGACGGAAGAGGGAACAGGCCTGCATCATGGAGGTGAATGAACTTCACCCAGTCCTTCACCCTTTTCCTCCTCCGGGCTGGGTGTAGAATGATCTCCTGAGTAAGCCACACTCCACCCCCTCCTGGCAGGCACTCACCACCAATTCCTGTCTCCTCCACCATACTGCGAGTCCCGACAGGCAGGGCTCTGTCTCTCTGCGCTCTATTTTACAGAACCCAGTACATTTTTCTCACATAATCAAAATGTTCTTTTTTTGCTCTGATTCCATGCCACCAGACAAGACACACTGATGACCAGATGGCTTTCCCAGCGACTGCAGTACTAGCAAGGGGCTGACCTGAGTGTGAGTGAGCACACGCCTCTGGTCAGCAGACAGCATACACGCACTCACAGCGTTGTACACTTAGAGGTGGCTCGGCCTTTCGTTCATCAGTGTTTTTTCATGGTTTTTTTTTTTTTTTTTCAAGTCAATGTGACTCACTTGGTGGGAAAATGACTGGCCCTAGGTCATGAAGACCTACCTGCTAAGACCACCCAGCAGAAGCCCAAGGTGCCCCTTCTGCACATCATGAAGCCCACCTTACCTGTTAGATGCAGCCCCCGATGCCATCTGCCCATGCTTTGAATCCTTAGCATCAGCTGAAAGCCCCCACACCCATCAAGTCCTACAAACCCCACTCTAGGACTATCTCTTATCTGCCCCCCCACCCTCCTCCATTCCAAAAGCCCCACCCACTTCATGTGGCCCGTGTTGTACTTTCCTAAACCTGTCTTTCAACAAGCCTGTCTCTCACTCTTTCCAAAAATCACTGCCATATGACCCCTCATGTTCTTACTCCCAGCAAATCTGACTTCACAGCCCCCCGTGAGATCAATACCCCTAACTTTCAAGGTAAAGTCTGACCTGTTTATTAGACAGATAAAACCTTCCTGAATCTACGATGTGCTATAGATTTCCAGTCTCTGCCTTACCTCCTCACCTCTCCTTACTCCACATTCCAACCATACCAACTATCTGAAGTTCTCAGAACATTCTGTGCCTTTTTGCATCTCCGCACCTTTCACCTACAGTTCGCTCTGTAGGAAATATCCGAGTAATCTTCTCAAAACTGAGTTCAGATATTGTACCCTCTATCACATCCTCCTAAGCTCCCCTCCCCCACAAGAAGAAAACTGTTCTGCTTGTTCCTAAGATGGCTCTCTCACCACATTTAAGACACAGCATGACAATTATCTGTTAAATGTTGGTCTCCCTGCCAGACTGTGAGCTTTTAGATGGCCAGCGACATACTTTATTCTTGTTACCCAGGGCTGAGACTCTCTAGCCCTAATATCCCCTAAATGTTCCTGAAATGAATGAAAGCTCTATGTTCAAGTTCTTCATTTGCTAAATCTGAAGATTTAGCCTAAGTCCTCAGGCTAAACAGAATGTCTTTACAGGTTCTGAGCCTTGCAGGCTCATAAAACAAATGACTGGGGGCAGAAGTGCATGAGTCATATGTCCCCAAATCCTTGCAATTATGTTTGCCCTTCTGAACCTTCTAGATCTCTATGTCCTTCTACCTCTATTAAAGATAGAAGAAAGTCCAAAAACTACTTATACAGTAACAACTCATTTAGTTAACCTTGACCAACAGAAAACCAAGAAGGAAAAGCAAAATACCTAGAAGCAGTCAAGAAATGTCATTTTAAACATTGTCATCACCAATATGTTATAGAGCATGACTCAAGCGTGATTTCACTCAATCTCATTTCATTCCCACAGCCGCCTGGAAGTAAACGGTTGTCACTGCACCTTGCCTAAGGTCTTACTGCTATTGAGCCCAGCCTCAGACACCACAGTTCGGTGGACTTTTCCCTCTACCAGAGTTGTCACCAGTATATGTCATTAAGCCATGTGCACAGCTCCATGCCTTTTATTCCAGGGAGCTCTGCAGACAGATCACATGAGGCCATTATTCCTATATGCCTTGTAGGCATGGATTCCCCCAAGGGTGTACATGCGTGAACGTGGGCGTAAAGGGTTTGAGTACGTCTCTATTCCCAAATTAGAAGCAGCAAATTAGAAACGAGTGACTGATGGAAGTAGGCACAATGCCACAAGCAAGGAATGACAGCTGTCGGAGATGCCACAGATCAAAACCATAAAATAATAAAACCGGAAGAACAAAATCAGACTAGCAGTCTGAGTCCACCCTCCACCCCCACCCCAGTGGTCTGGAAAGACCCAAAGTCATAGAAGGACTGAGATGCACAGTGAGGATCCTGAGTCACCCAAAGAATGTTACATTAGAAAGGCAAACATCTCCTTGGCTTGACAGAGTTCAACGAAGATTGTTAAGATACTAGAATGCCGGTGCTTAAAGGGATGTCTTCATCTTGAAAATTTTAGTTAGACAGAATAAACCTTCTGCACAAAATATGTAGCAACATACCCATATTGGAGGAAATACCAAGACCAAGGGATCCCAAAATTAGTTTCATCAGTAAGTCAATCTTCCAGAACATCAGTGAATGATGCAAGATAAATTACTGATCATATTTAAGACCTCAGGGGAGCGCCTCGCTCTTGCAACACAGGCAGTGCTCTCCACCCTTCCCTGAAAGTTGTCGCGCCTGACAAATATCTCCCCACACACAGAGCTTGAGTCTGAACCACACAGGGGCACACAAAGCACAGGAGGACCCTATAAAGGACAGCGGACAGCCTGTTCTCTGCACAACAGTAATATCAGGGAGGATGGAGAGGAAGCTGAGGACGATGGGGCAGAGGAAAAACCGAGAGAAAAAGGGGCACGAGGCTTATTGGAGTAATTGCACCTGGTACAAAATTCCAGGACCCCACCCCTCCAAGAGCTGCAGCTGCTGCTGCTAGGCCAGCTGCCCCTTAAGCTGACCAAATTTCTGAGCTTCTCCATAATTGGGAGATGGGAGGAGGCTCCAGGCCCCCAGGGTCTCCTAGGCTGGAGAACAGTCACCCAGGAGATGGGGCTGCAAGGGATCCACCCCTCAGTGCCTTTGCTGAGTGCACAGATTTAAATATTTTATTTATGAGATGTAGAAAAAGTCAAGATGAAGTGAAATGACAGTTTTACGACTCTAACCCACAGAAACACTCACGCAAGTGCAAAGGATATTCACTGTAGCTTTACCTGTAAGGCAAAAAACCTGGAGCCAACTTAAATGGCCATGGCCAGAGGAACGGTCAGTGAGACAGTACATTCTTCAAATTAACAAGAACTAACATGAAGCATTAAAAAATGTTGGTCTGTAGTAGAAAAGAATGCCACTGATAAATTCTAAAAGTATATGTCTACTAAGATCCCGTTTTTGGAAAATTGTATCTCTTGAAGGAGCAAGAAGCAAAACCAGGATGGACATGCAAACTGCCAACCGTGCTTACCACGGGAAATCAGTGCAGAGGTAAATTGGTTTTTTTCCTTTAAAACTGACACAAGGCCCTCCCTGGTGGCGCAGCAGTTTAAAAGCACAGCACTGAGAATCCGAAGTCACTTCAGCATGAGTTCGATTCCTGCCTGCCTCCTGCCCCGGAGGAGACCACATGGCAGGCCAGACCTCTCCTGGCCCGCCCGCTGCTTCCCTCAGCAGTGTACTTAGTCGATCTGCCTGTTCTGCTCCCCACTCTGTCTCTGGTGAGGCCTCTCACCGCCCCTGAGCCTCTGGCCTGTACCCCAGTTCTGTATGCACAAATAAATAAATCTTTAAAAAAAAATAAAAAATAATAAAAGAAAAGAAATAAAACTGACACAAAGGATAGATTCATCTAACAAAAAAAAAAAATTTCTTTTTTTTAAGTTTCTCAGAGGCATTTCTTTCCACTGCCTCCTTCCTTGCTGGCGCTGGCTGGACTCATGTCTCCGCTCACATTCCCATCTCCCACTGGCCCACCCCTCCCCTCGCCTCCCCTCCTGCCCAAGCCCAACTTACAGACACAGGCAGCAGCTATCAGGCGGCCAGCAGCATAGGGAGCAAAGCAGCTTGGGAAGAAGGGCTGCACCATGTAGTTGGCAAAGGTGATGGCAATGATGGCCTGGCTGGTGGGCTCGATGATCAGCAGGGAGGTCCAAAGTCGAATGAAGGCCAGGAATCCCCCAAAAGCCTCGAGGATATAGGCATAGCTGGCCCCAGATTTCTTAATAGTGGTGCCCAGTTCCGCATAACAAAGGGCCCCAAAGACAGAGAAGAGGCCCCCAACAGCCCAGATGACCAGGGAGAGGCCAAAGGAGGCACTGTACATGAGCACCCCCTTGGGGGAGACAAAGATGCCGGAGCCGATCATGTTCCCCACTATCAGGCACACGCCATTCAGCAGCGAGATCTCCTTCTTCAGCGTCACCTGCTCGGGCTCAGAATCGGCCTTAGTGGTGGAAGGGGAGGCATTCGCCTCATGCTGGGGCGCCACTTCATACTTAGCACCGTCAACCATGGCGGAGGAGGACAAGTGAGCCTTCACCAGCGTCCTGGCATTGCCGTCTAAGGGGGAAAAAGGGTATACAGTGGGTAATTGGCAATGCCTCCACCTCATAGGGGAAAGGGCCAGCCTGCCCCTACCAACCAGTCAGAGTGTCTCTCTATCTCCCACTTCCCATTTACCTCTTCCCCAGCTGGCTCATCAAAACCCCAACTCAAATTTCAAAAGAAACACTTGTCTTCTGGAGAGAAAGCATCTGTTTCTCATCACTAGATTGGTGCTACCCACTTGATTCTCAAGAGACAACGTTAAAGCTTCTGTCTGAACCTGCTCTGATACAAGACTGGAATAAGGGCAATTTGGGTGTTCTTGGATAGAACCACAGTGTTTTGAGTCTCATCCCAACATAAGTCTCCCCACCCTTCCCATCTTACTTGTCGCTAGGGCTGAGGTGCATGCAACATGAGGGACCACACTTGCAAGAGCTAATCTGTGGTTCACCCCCACAAACTGCTCTTTCTCCCCAGGCATTCCAGCTCTGACAAACCTAAGGACCTCAGAAATCGTTTGCTGGAAACCCACAACCACCCCCTACTCAGAAAACACCCCTTCGTAGCCCTTAGCAGAAGTCTTCAGCCCTCCAAAGCCCACACAGCCCCAGCCCACCCTGAAAAAAGACACATTCTCCTCTTGTTTTCCCTTTCACAGGAGCCTTTCTCAGTTCCAAGGAATTTGAATTCCTCCATGGAATGTACATGGGGACATTCCCCAGAAAAGGTATTAACACGAGAAGGGCAATCCACAGGAACAGCCCAAGCTAAGCGTGACAGGAGGCAGCTGAGGAGGGCTCCTCACACAGGAGGTGCTGCTGGAGACAGCACCCAATGACTTTGTCTCCCAAAGCTGGAAGTGGCTGAAGCAGGGCACAGGGAACAGCAGACAGCTGAGAGGGAGGAGGTGAGACTGGCAAGCGGGTGGGGGATCTCAGGGCTGGAAGCACTCAGCACAGAGAGACTGGACACTACAGGGCAGCAAAGTTGGGGGTGGGCAAGGCGAGTGGGGCTGAGGGCAGGGACAGGATGACACTCACTCCCTGGCCCTGGGGATAAGCTGGTTCTCGCAGCAACCAGTGGCAGTCACGGAGTGGACTCGGGATCCGTGGTCGGACAGCTCCTCCTTTACAGCCAGCACTAGCAGGAAAGGCTAAAGGATTTAAGTCAAATCAAGAAGTTAAGAAGGCGGGGTTGGGAGGAGAAAAAGTATTAAGCAATAGGTCCAAGGTTCCTTGACATCTACAAAAAAGTGTGCTTTTGGCTCAGCACTTTCTGTGATAAGAAGGCACTCTCAGGAATCTCCATTGTCAGCTCTGCTCCAGGACTGGGGACCCAGGAGGAAGAACAGACGTGGGCTGGGTGCAATGTCTGCATCCCTGGGAAAGCAGTCCTGAGCAATCTGCTGAGGACAGGGAAGTGAGGAGGAATGTACAGCCCTGTCAGACCTCATGCCTCACTGCAGCCCTGCTCTCTCACCCCAAGTAAGAAAGGCAGGAAGAAGATTGCACAGTGAGGCACAAAGGCTTATTCACTGGCTGAGATTAGAGGAAGTGTAAATGCAGTCAGTACACCTCGTGATCGAGATCGGAGAACTCTGCCCACTTCCCCACAAAGAGGGAGAAATGCTGTCCCTAAACTCAGCCCTTACCCCAAGGCCAAGCATCAGCCTACTTCAAAGGAACCCAGGTCAAGAAATGTGACTCGGGCTCTACCTGCCACCTGACATACTCACATTCCCTTTCGTTGCTTTTTTTTTTTTTAAGATTTATTTTATTTATGCATGCATGCAGGAACTGGGGTGTAGGGTGAGAGGTGCAGGGTGGATTTGCCAGCGACAGACAGGAAGTAGAACAGGCAGAAATACCCTGCTGAGGGGAGCAGTGGGCAAGACAGGAGAGGTCTGCTGTGCCACATTGGGACTCACCATGCAGCAGTGACTGGGGACAGCTTGATAATGCTGAGATTTAACCTGTGAGGCAGCATGGAGCCCCTCCCCAGTTCTTGTGTGCATAAATGAATACATCTTGAAAAGTCTACAAGTCTCATTCTGAAATCTGATTGTCTGTCCCTTCCCACCCCCCTCCTTGGTTATTTTACAACCAGAATGTGAAAATCTAAAACCCCTGCAGGGGGCCTTATCTCTAACCTACATTCTCCCATTCTAACCCATTAAGTTTTTTTTTCCACCAGGAAAGGGATCCTCTGTTAGCCATCCCAGAGCTCATGCTTCTCTCCCAAGCCACCCTCACAAACATCTAAAATGCATCCTTTTCTCCCAGTTCCCTTCAAATGTGCCTATAATAGTAATATTAACTGACACTTATTCAGTACTTACCCAGATACACTGCTAAGCACCTAACTGCTTTCCCTCATTTAATCTCCCTTTCAGGCAGGCACTGAGTCAGGCAGACAGGCATGGCAGAGTACCCAGCTTGCCAGGGAGGGAAGGTGCAGGGGCTTGCCAATGGAACCCAGGTTCTTAACTGGGCACCCCGGGCTATCTCCCCAACCATCACACTCCCTCAGACCTCCCAGGTCTCGGGCCTTCCTCCTTGAAATGTACTTCAGACGGCTCCCTAATGAGTTACCTGGGAGATAGTGTGATTAGATTTAAAAAGAGAGCCTCTGCCCAGCCTGAAGCCTAGACTGAAGCTTGTCATCTCCTTCCTGGATGCTCCTCCCCTTTCTCTCCCTTTTGCAGAGATGAGAGGCCATTACAAGTCCTCTTGGCAAAGCTGCTATTGCTAAGGGTTCCCACTTCTAAAGCAAAGAAAAAGTGATACATCATCACGCCTCTCCTTTGAAGACCATCTGCACTAGCACAAAGGATGAGTCCTAGTGAGTGTAAAGAAAAGGAATGAAGGAGAGATAAAAGAAGGGGAATTCTGAGGGCAAGTGGGGAGAGGATTATGTAGGTTCTGGTTCCGGGCTGAAGCCATTTGAAAAGTGCAGGCCTTTGCCTTTGCCAGGAATCTTGAGACAGAAAACCAGGAGGGGAAAATCCACACCTCAGCAAACAGCACAACCTAGCGGTCACCAAGAAGTGGAAGTCAACCCCAGCAATCTGGACAGGGGAAGCTGTCCTTCATAGAAAAGATATTCCCCTTCCTTCTCAACCTTTGCCTAGCACTGTCACCCTGGGCAGGAAAGCACCCTCTCTGGCAACTCACATTCCCCCCTGAAACTCTGGCTCTGGGGGTGGGGGGCTGTTTCTACCATCCTGGGGCAGCGGAACGTTTCCTGAAGAACTCTTTACTCCAGGCTTTACTCCAAGCCTTGCAGAATCTGAACCCCCAAGAGAAAACAGCACTCCTGACCCATAGTACCCCTTGTTTTGGTCGCCTGTCTGAGGTGCATTCGTCTCTGAAGGCCTAGCAGAGATGACAGGGCAGCACTCTCATGCTACAGCTTGTGGGGGAGGTTTCAGATTCCAGGGTTTAGGGAAGACAAGCAGCAGTGCCTGGCACAGTAGCCATGGAGCCACTGCCCCAACCCCAAAAGAGAATGGCACTGCCAGACCTCACTGCCTCCAGAAGCCAGAGCACGGGTCAGGATCGTGGCTCTTCAGTGAAGCTCAGGGAGTTAAATATGAGAAACACCTTCTCCCCTCAGACCCTGTGTCCTGCCTTCCTAGCTCTAACTGGTCTGTGCTGCTTCCCCTAACAACACAAACAGAAAACAAATACAGCTAGATATCCCCCATCACCCCAAGCTGGAAGTTCAGCTCCTCCCTCTACAGCCCCTTTAAAAAAAAAAAAGAAAGAAATTGTTTACTCCTGGGGCCAGGGCTGCCACTAACTTAGGACTTCAGTTGGAGGTATAGGGGTTCTGCGAAGGGGAGTCAGGCTGGGGCCCCGGCTCAAGAGGCTCTGGGGTCTCTGGGTGAACCAGTTTTCAACAGTCACTCCATCCTCTTCCTGCACTTCCCCTCTCACCCATTGTCCCTCCTCTCCCACCTCTTACCTGTCCAGCGACCTTTGGACAGGGGCTGATAGGAGCAGGGTCTGGGGGAGGGGACGTACTCGGAAGGGGGTAGGGTTCAAGCTGCAGCAGCTGTTGACTTGGAGGAGCCGAAAAGGCAGAGGGTGACGGACCGAAATGGAAAACAGGAAAACACATGTGTGTGACTCTGGCCGGCAGCGGGGAGGGGCCAGGGGACGGGCTGAGGCTGGGACTGCCTGACTGACTCAGAAGACCTCAAAGCCTGATGGCCTCCGGGCATCTTCTCCAGCGAGTCTCAGCGCCTCCTCCTCCTCCCTGCCTCTGCCCCTGAGCTACCTTAACCAGCACATGGGCTTACCCAGAACTTACAGAGCGTCCTCCATGCTCCTTACAACGCCCCTCACCCTCATTTCATTTCCCACTCAGCTCCCACTCACAAACTCATACTGGAACACTAGGCAAGCCCCTTCATAGCTCAGATCCCCATGTGGTTCAGGGCAAGCTTGTTGTTGCCAAGTAAGAGCCAGCCAATGGGGCCAGAGCAAGCCCTGGCTAATGAGCTGGCACCCCTTCAAATCAGGATTATTTAAGTATCTGTTGAATGTTTACTTAGCAGAGATAGGGGAAACACCATTTTTTCTCAGAATAAAAACGATAAGGTTCATTCTTTCTGTTCAAAATTAGAGCTTATTACATGAATAGATTCACGTGGCATTTTCTGAAGCAGCAACTGTGCCTATTAAACTATATAAAATGTAGTCAAATAGTGCATAAATCTCTCTCACAGAGTGACAATTCACAGTGCAAAGTGCATTTTCAGAATTCCAGTGGTGAGTGCTGCCTTGTAGCAATTATCAGCTATAAGGTCTCAGGGCTATATTCTGCAACATTTTCTAGAGATAGACTCCAAGAAAGGGGTTGCCAAGAACTCTGTCAATGGATGAGCCCCAATTTACATCTCACCAGGAGATGTGGAAAGAAATTGGTTCTCCTTGGCACCAAATGTCTTAATTACTCCCAGAATGGCTTGATGCCCTCTCAGATCCAGTTCACCTGCCCCTTAAAATCCCACTCTGGGGTCTTCCTCCATGGGAAGACCTAGGAAAACAGCCCTAACATGGCCCCTGACCCCTCGGCTCCCTCACTCCACTCCAGTCCCACTGGCTTCCTTGCTGCTGCCTGTCACACAACGGGCATGCTCCCACCTCAGGACTTTGCCGCTGCTGTTCCCTCTGCCTGGAACATACTGCACTGCTGCTGTTCATGTCTTCACTCTTCAGGTCTGCGGTGAAACACCAACCTGGCCAGGAGCCTTCCTAGGGGTGGCTCAGAAAGAACAACTCCTTCCCTCTGTCAGTCTCTACACCTTCAGGACGCTGGACTTTTCTTCAGGGCACTAAGCCACCAGTCTCTTTGTTGTCACCTCCCCACCAAAAAGTTTGAAGGCACCGCCAGAGCATCATTCACGAGTTTTCCCCAGGGCAGGGCACCTGCAGTGTGAGCCACAGGAGTCTGTTATACCAATAAACGAACAAATAAAGAACGCTGGCTGTTCCTCCTGGTCTGATTTCCAGCTGGCTGGGCTCTGGGAATGTCTGAATTTACCCTTCAGGTACATCTATGCAGCTGCAGAGCAGGTTCCTAAGCAAGGAGTACTTGGGGGTGTTTATTATTTCTAAGAGTCCTGGGCTGAAGGCGGAGGAAGTGGAGAAGGGTATACTTTCCAGCTTTACTGGGAGATCTAGCGTGGTTTGAGATGGAGTTTTCACTTCATTAGTTGGAAAACAGAACAAGCCGCTAAGCTAATGCGCTTTTCCCTGGGCCGAGTTCTCGGTTCCCTAGTCGAATGACCAGTCTCGGTGCAGCAAGAGCAAGGTGAGAGGGGAAGAAAGAGGGGAGCAGGGAAGGCGGCGAGAGACGAGCGCTCGCGTCCAGCCACATTGGTGGCTTGGACAGTGGGGCCGCAAATCCTCCAGCGTGAACTCTCCCCTGACGCCCTCCTACCCGCCTGCAACCCCCTGCCTCCGCGGCTCCCGCGCTCACCTTTGCTCCTTTTCTCCACCCCCTCCCCTGGGGCCCCAGCCTGGCCCCTTTGTGCAGTGCCCGACCTCCCCTTATTTCCCTCTTTCGGCCTGGCTTCGCGTCTGAGGCCCGGAAACTCGCCTTAACAAATCGCACCGAGCCACCACCAGCCTTCCAAGCCCCCTGGAGAGCTCGGTCCAGGTCTGGCCACCGACTGCTTCAGGAGCCAGGCCCCACCCACCGGGCGTCCCCTCCCTTCCAGCTGCAGGCAGCCCTCGCCCTTCCCGGGCTGCTGGAAGCACTAGAAAGAGCGGGCTGTAGCGGGTGTAGACGAAAGGCCTAAAGTAGGCTCGCAGCCCGTCCTCACTTGGGCACACCAGCGCGGCCCCTGGGAAATGGAAATGACCGTGGATTCCGCCTTCTCCGCGGTTCAGCTTCCTCTTCCCTACCCCCCCAAATCCGTCTCGACCAGCGGCCCGAGGGGGGTCTGCGCGTTAGCTCCAAAGCCAGACCATCCCACCTCTAAGCTGAGACTCTGGAGGAACCCAGGACCGCAAAGTTCCGGGGAGGCGGGGGCGAGGGGGCGGCCCCCTCATCGACCCTGGAAGGGGTCTCCCGGACGGCGTCTCCTCCAACTGGGGTTCTCAATTCTCGCCCTCTCGGGGTAGCTGTTGCATCAGCTGGAGTTCGCAAATCTGAGAGTGGTCTCACCCAACTGGGAAGTATGGGAGTGGGGAGCCGCCGCCAGAGGGCAGCACTCCACCAAAGATGTCCAAATGATGACGGGGGAGGGGGGGGGGTTGGAGTCTTCAAAGCACCTTTCGACGGAAAGGTCTTAATGGTTGCAAGGACCAAACAAGGGGGTGGGGGGCTCCCGAGTTAGTTCAAGCAAAGAGACCTGGGATGCTTCAAACGTTTTAAAGGCTAAAAGTTATTTGTAAGGGCCCTCCCTGGTAGCGCAAGGGTTAAAGAGCAGCCCTGCGCAGCCACTGCAGCAGAGTGATCCCATACACACAACGAAGTGACCCACATGGCTCAGCGGGCCAATCCTGGGCCGCATTCTGCTCGCCTCAGCAGTGTTCTCCATCAGTCTGCCTGTTCTGCTCCCTGCTCTGTCTCTGTTGAATCCTGTCACTGACGCCCCCTCGCACTTCTGGCCTGCATCCAGTTCTTGCATGCATAAATAAATACAAATAAATCTTTTTTTTTTTTAAATTACTTGTAAATGATAGTTTTCTTTTGCACTTTTTGAACAATCCAGTTTTGTCGTTTTTTAAAGCAACCATTACCACTTTGCACAGATTCACAGCCACCCACCTTCAAGACCAGGCAGGTGCACAGGAACCCACCCCAAGAGACTTCCTCGTGGCCACACAAGGAAGAAGTGTGTAATCTGAGGGCATAATTAACCCATCTTAAAATCAGGTCTTCTACCACTAAATTTAACCTCTTTCTGAATTAGCAGATACTTGACAACCATGGCAAAAGAAAAGGAATGTTACAATAAATTACTTACAGGAGAAAATATGCAAAGCAGTGTATTGTGTAAGTGGGTGGTTTATAGCTTTAAGTTTCCACACTTTGTACAAGGGATGACAGTGATTTGATAATGAGCTGTCCTAAGGGGGAACATAATGAAGGAATGTGGGACAAGATAAACTCCAACCTCAAAACTTGGTTATAAATTGGCCCTCTCTGGTGGCACAACGGGTTAGAATGCAACACTGCAAGCTAGCGGCAGCTACTTCAGTGCGAGTTGGACCCATAGCTCCGGAGGTGACTACATGACGCCGCAGACCCCTCCTGTCTCACCCGCTGCTCCCCTCAGCAGTCTACTTCTTTAATCTGCCTGTTCTGCTCCCGGTTCTGTCTCTGGTGAAGCCTCTCATCGCCCCTGCATGTCTGGTCTATACCCCAGTTCTGTAGGTACAAAGAAATAAATCTGAAAAAAAAAATCTGGTTACAAGCATACAAAAAAAGGGGAAGTGTTTGCAAAGGGAGGTGGGAATTAACTAAGAGTCATTTTCACTTGTTTTTTTCTCCAGCTTCATTATTCATCACAAGTTTTTAAAGTACCTAGTTTCCTCCAGTGGTGAGCTTGTACATACATTATAGTATACAGACCTGACAGTATATTTGAGTAAACACAGTGGACAAAAGCATGAGTGGACAATGAAATGTTAAAGCCAAATAAGGTCATGATGATGCCCTTGAGAGGCATCATTTTTACATTTTTTAAAGGTTTACTTACTCATGCATTCAAGAACTGGGGTACAGGTCAGAGGTGCAGGGGGGTGAGAAGATTCACCAGAGAGAGAGTGGGGAGCAGAATAAGGAAATTGACAAAGCACACTGCTGAGGGGAGTGGCAGGAGAGACAGGAGAGGTCTGTGGCACCATGTGTCACCTCCAGGCTGGGGATGGAACTTGTGCTGCAGTGGCTGTGGAGAGCTTCATAGTGCTGCTCTCTAAAATTGTTGTGCCACCAGGGAGGGCCCACATCATTTTTTTAAAGAAGAAAGACATGAGGCTGAGAACATGATATTTGCTCTTTTATTTATTTATTTATGTTTTCATTTCAAATGAGTTGGTTTAATTCCAGGTAGTACAGAAGATGCACACACTTTGCCTAGACTTATAGACTGGGTTTTTCTGACCTCACAGGTAAGGTAGAAATGGCTGAGTGAGAAGAACTAAAAATAAATTAGTCTATGGCTTTTTATTTATTTATTGTACAAAAGTTTATTCTTAAATGTACAACAGGCTCCAAGACACTTCATTCTAGCTATTGGAAGCAAAAGATATTATGGCAGGGAATCTGATGTTGGAACTTGAATAGAATAGAGGACCACCATTGCTTCAGGCACAAGGAACACCTTAGTTTGTGCCAGATTTCTCAATTCCACCTGTAGCCAGGGGAACTTTCTCTGCAGCCTTTGCTTTTAGCTCCTCGAGTTTCTTCTGTTCCTCTTTCTGCTTCTGCTTGAATGCCTTCTCTTCTTTGTCCATCTCCTTGGCCTGCTTCATGGACTGCCTCAGGGGTTTCTTCTTGCCACCTTCATGGCTGGACATGGTGCCAGCCACCCAATACCTGAGACCCCTTCACGTCGCCCTTAACCCCACCATTTACCAGATGAAGTCCAGAGACTGAAAGACCTCTAGTTTGGAATGATAAATTTGCTTTCCTGAGGCATGTGAATTCTGATGATGTCCTTGAAAAGGGATGTCCAAGTGCCTTCTAGGCAATAATGGTTCCATGGGGTCCCTGAGAATTCTGATTATGTTAACTGTCAGTGCTAGTGTTCTCTTTTTCTGTCTTAAATCCTAAACCATATTTCCTGCTACAACCCATGAACTGTCTCTCTGCCACATCACACTAACCATGTCAAAGACAAAACTTTGTGTTCTTTCCAAAGACCTTTCTCCACCCAGATTTCCTGGCAAAACTTCCCATCCTGTCTCTAGAGTCCTCCAGCTCTGGTTCACTGATTCTCACAATTACTAAATTATTCTGTGTTCACTTCTGCCTATGGAATTCACATTGTCCACATTATCTGTTCACCTTAATGCCTGTGTCCTTTTTTATGATTGTCCAGATCATTGGTGTTCCTATAATTCATGAGCTACTAGAAGACAGAAGTGTTGCTGGTTCAACTCCTTGTACAGAGTTGGTGGTAGTGCCAGTCTGTCATCTTTCCTGTCAATTCTGAATGTTAGCATTGCAGTTATTTTTCCAGGTGGTAACTTCCACTATTTATTCTCCAGTGATAAACTACATAATGAAATTCTAATGCTGTCTAAATCAGCTGTCTATAAGCCAAAGGCACATGGAGTTTAGGAAAGATGTCACTCAGTCATTATTGCAACTAACTATAAAACAATAAATCCACAGCTACATTTGGGTTCAGTTTCCTGATCTCTCTAAACTACAAGCAATCTGTACAATGATTGCTTCCTGCACTATCTTATCTACTTTACAGGTTGTGAACATTTTATGAAGTCCTTTCTATCAAAGTGAAAATGAAGTGTACTAATGTAGGATGGTAATGGTACTCTTTTTTTTCTTATTTCCCTTGCTTATTTTGGGGGCCCATCTGTTGGCTTACAGCCAAGGTGCTTTTGTTCCCATCCCTTTAGGTTCAATCTTAGCCTATACCATTTTTATTGTTATCTAAATAGCTTTTACTTCTTAAACTAGGGCCCACCCTTCCCCTCTTTCAAAGCACAGCTTAGAGCCACCTCCTGTGGAAAAACTTGCCAGTCTTGCAGAGGAAATGAAAAACTTCCAGATAAGGCATTGTACCACTCCCTCTAGTTTCCCCAATCAGCACAGTGTTTAGTGTGTAGCCTAGCACTCAGTAATGTAGAAGCTTTTTATAGGCTTCATGATATAAAAAAAAAAAAAACACTTCACTCACATTATCATTCTTCAAATGTTCTCATGAGCCCTCCCTGGTGGCGCAACGGATTAAAGTGCAGCATTATGAAGTCATCTGCAGCCACTGCAGCATGTAGTTCGATTCCCGGCCAGGGAGGTGACCTCCATGGTGTGGCAGACCTCTCCTGACCGGCCCCTGCTCGCTTCAGTAGACAACTGAACAGACAACCTGCCTGTTCTGATCCCCACTCCGTCTCTGGTGAATCTTCTCACCACCACCCCCACCTCTGGCCTGTACCCCAGTTCTTGTGTGCATAAATAAATATTTTTTTAAAGATCTCATGAATGTGATATATTAAGCTTTTTTTTTTAATGAAAAAAATTAAGTATCATTTCCCCAAGTGCATCATAAAAAGGAGGAAAGGAGTCCCAGATCTGGGTTTACCACTTACTAGCATTTAAGCTCCCAAGGTTGTTGCAAAGATTAGACCGCTTACAGAAACAGAATCAAATCTTAGTTCCCCTATCTCTTCATCCGGGAATCCTCTTTTGACACATCTATTCTAGACCAGGTTCCCTCCAGGCACTCAAACAACAGGTACTTCCCTTCCCACCACGACTTTTAGCTTAATGTTAAAGTAATGTGGTTATTTGATTGTCCTCTCTTCTGAAAGTTCCATCACTAGTGTCCGTTTTCCTCTCCATTAAATTTTCTGAGCCTATTAGAGTGCTTATCACGTGTAAGTTATTCGATTTTGTTAGATGAAGGAGACATGAAACCCACACTTTCTGATTCTAAATTGGATCACTGATCTTAAGTCTAGGAAAAATATGTTAAGGTGATGGAGGAAAGGAATACAATGAGGTAAAAGGTTACTTCTCCATGATACAAGTTATAATAAAACTCAAAGGATTTGCGATCGCGGCAGCATTACAGGTCAGCTCAGTCTGGGAGAACACCACTTCCACTAAATATGCGTCCACCACTGAGGAGGAACCCAGAGAACGACGTTCTCGCCCAAAACCCCGCGGTCGCAGTTCTGTCGTTCCGTACGATGGCCCAAGATGGCGGGCTCCGTGATCAGAAAAAGGTTCAAGATGGCGGCACCCTGCTTCCTCCGCAGCGTCGCGCGTAGCCCCGGAGGCCACGCCCCACTTCCGGGCTTTCCGCTTCAGTATGGCTGCGTTAGGTACTCTAGTCGAGAAAGTGGGAGTAGGGAGGTGGGCTCGGGAGTCCGCGCCCGTGGGCCCAGCACCCCTAAACTAGCTATACGCTTTTCTCCCAATTCTGCCCTGTTTCTCCAGCAGGTGTCCGGAGGCTGCACTGCTGCGCGGCGGCCTGGGCGGGCAGCCCGTGGCGACTCCAGTGAGTGCGGGTCTGCAGGTAGCTGGGGTACTGAAGCTGGGCTGGGGTCTCACCCAACTGTTTCTCTCCACCCAGGCAGGGCCTGGCTCCCAACCCTTCCGGCTACGGGCCCCTTACGGAGCTGCCAGATTGGTCTTACGCAGGTGAGCGCTGATCTGACACTTAACTCCCCTAGACGGATGGGAGCTGGAAGTATAAAGGTAGGGGAGGGGGGTGTGTCTCAGTGGAAAACGTATTTGGAGTTGGGTGAAGAAATTTCTGTTGCTTAGTTTGTTAATTAAACTATGTCTATAGAAAGTAAAGACGGGATCAGAGAAAGAAAGGATCATCTTGGCTTGTGAGGATAAGCAGATTTTTCTGACTTGGGCATCTCCAGGGAGGGAGTGACAAAACATTCACGTTTCTCAAAGGCGGCTGTGATTTTCATATATTTAGGAAAAATCTCCCTCTGTGGGGTGAGTTCATTGTAGAGAATAAAGTACCAGATGCAGGAAGAGCTCTTTGAAAGGCTACTTGCTCAAAGAAGGGTAGAAGAAAAGGTGAATATTAAGATCATTTCAGAGCCCTCCTTGGTGGCACAATGAGTTAGGGTTAGGATTAGGATGCAGCACTGTAAGCTAGCCACAGCTGCTGCAGTGTGGGTTCCATCCCTGACCCCAGAGGTGACCCACATGGTGCAGCAGACCTCTCCTGACCCACCTGCTGCTCCCCTCAGCAGTGTACTTCATGATCTGATTGTTCTTCTCCCCACTCTATGAATCCTCTCGCCTCTGGCCTATACCCCAGTTCTGTATGCGTAAATAAATAAATCTTTTTAAAAAATCATTTCAGGGCATTCCCTGGTGGTGCAACAGGTTAAAGCACAGTACTATGAAGCTATCCCCTGCAACACGCGAGTTCCACCCCCCACCAGGGAACTGACCCACATGGCTCAGTAGACCTCTCCTATCTTACCCGCTGCTCCCCTCAGCAGTGTATTTCAGTCAGAGTACCTTTCTGTTCCCCACTCTGTCTCTAGTGAATTCTCTCACCACCCTCCACCCCTCACTACCCCACCCCTGGCCTGTGTCCCAGTTCTTATGATTTTTTTATGATTTATTTAAAGAACTTGTGGATAGGCCACAGGTGCAGAGGTAGTGAGAGGATTCACCAGAGACAGAGTGGGAAGCAGTACAGGCTGATCAATGAACTACACTGCTGAGGGGAGCAGCAGGTGAGACAGGAGAAGTCTGCTGCACCATGTGGGTCAGCTCGCGGGCCAGGGATCAAATTTGCACTGAAGTGGCTGCGGCCAGCTTCGCAGTGCTGTGCTTTAACCCACTGTGCCATCAGGGAGGGCCCTCTTTTTTTTTTTTTTTAATATTTCAGAAGTCTCTTACCTTTACTTTAAAAAAGGTAAAAGGGCATGGGGGGATAGACTGAAGGATAGATGGAATGAAAAGAGACAACAGATATTATCCTAGAAGAGAAGAACCTTAGAAAAGTTGAACCCTCTTCCCACATGGGACTTCAATTTATAGGTGGGAAAGTTGAGGCCTCTGGAAGTGAAATGTCTGATCACATAGCTAGGTAATAACAAAGCCAGAAATAGAACTGGGCAGAGGCCAGGTCCCCTTCAACAACACAAAGACCTGAATAGCAATACCCTATTGAATTCTATAGGAGTATGATTCTGATTAAATCAGATATTTGGTGACTGTTACTTACTGTAGGAAGCTCAGAATCCCCTTAAAGTAGTATAAAACATTGAAATGTATTTGCTGTGTCTCTTTTTTTACTAGAAAGTGCCCTTTTTTATTCATCTCCATTATAAATTACTTTAAGTCACATAGTATAACTTTTCAGCAAGTCATCAGACAGTTGCAGAGTTTTTAGTTTTGTTTTTTTTTTAATTATATATTTATTTTTGTATAGAAGAACTGGGGTGTAGGCCAGAGGTGCAGGGAGTGAGAGGATTCACCAGAGACAGACTGGGGAGCAGAACAGACCGATCTACTGAAATGCACTGCTAAGGGAAGCAGTGGATGAGACAGGAGAGGTTTGCTGTGCCATGTGGGTCATGTCCCTGGCTGGGGATCAAACTCAGGCTGTGGTGGTGATACTGCTGAGACTTAACCCCTATGCCACCAGAGAGCTACCTGCAGAATTTGTATTACATACTTATGTCCCTACTCTATACTGTAGTTGCAACTAGGGATATAATAATCCCTGATAACAAGGAATAATTCGAGCTAAGGAAATATAAAACATGGACATTTTAAAAGTTAAATACTTCAGGGACCTCCCTGGTGGCGCAGCGGGTTAAAGCACTGCACTGAGAATCTAA
>NW_004567146.1:1270801-1290397 GCF_000260355.1 Condylura cristata | reverse complement strand
ATGCCACCAGAGAGATACCTGCAGAATTTGTATTACATACTTATGTCCCTACTCGATACTGTAGTTGCAACTAGGGATATAATAATCCCTGATAACAAGGAATAATTCGAGCTAAGGAAATATAAAACATGGACATTTTAAAAGTTAAATACTTCAGCGCTTTGCCCCATTCCAAGGATTCAAAGTGGCCAATGGGGCCCTCCCTGTGGTGCAGCAGGTTAGGACGTAGCACTGTAGGCCAGCCAAGCCACTTCAGTGCGAGTTCGATCCCTGCCCCGGAGGTGACCCACATGGCGCAGCAGACCTCTCCTGTCTCACCCACTGCTCCCTTCAGCAGAGTACTTCGTCGATCTGCCTGTTCTGCTCCCCACTTTGTCGCTGGTGAATCCTCTCACTGCCCCTGCACCTCTGGCCTGTTCCCAGTTCTGTATACATAAATAAATAAATCTTTTTTAAAAAATGGCAAATGCTAAGAACAACAGTATAATAAATGACCCAAAGGAAACAGGTGGATATTAAATTGAGCTGCACTTCTTTCAGAAGTGAGACCTGAGGGAGTTGAAGAGGACAGAGGAAGGTTTCTGGGACAGGCAGGAGTGAGGTGGGCCTAAGGATGAGAATTTGCCTGGACAGAACGGAAAAGAAGCCCTTGTTTCCTATGGAGTGAGACAGAATTTATCAAAGACTGAGTAGAAGAGTTATCAGATCACTTTGAGTGGAGGGTTTCTGACGATAAAACAGGAGATTCGGCATTGGAAAGGACTTTGAATTCCAGACTAATAAGGGGTAAGTAGGAACATGCCTAGGAGATTATTCTTGGTTGTTCTAGCATACCTCATCCTTGAAGGTGAAGGACATGTTTTAGGTGAATCAAGCTGCAGCGGGTGTGAAATGACAGGAACTAAGCTAGTTTTTGCCTCATTCCTGTGACAGTGCTTTACAAAGTGCCGCAGGCCATCTCTGACACTTGCCTTTTCTCTCACTTTTTTTTTTCTGCAGATGGCCGCCCTGCCCCTCCAATGAAAGGGCAACTTCGAAGAAAAGCCCAAAGGGAGAAGTTTGCAGTGAGTGGCTAGAGCAACCTGTGTATAACAGGAGGGCGGAGGTTAAGAGTGTAATTTATCTTGAACTGTGTTGGCACCTAAGCCATATGCTGAAGTTTGAACAGCCAAAGAGGAACAGAGTGAGGCAGTCTTAGGCCAGGAACCAGTAGTAGACATTCTGCCACGAAATCACTGCCTGCTGCTGCAACCCACCCCAGGACTGGGTCCTACCCCTTCCCCAGTGTCATTTTCTAGCTGAAACCTCTGGCTTTGATCTGTGAGTGGAAGGATGTATGGTACATAGCTCAAGCCCCAGATGTCATCCACACTGTTTTCCTGTTTCAGAGACGAGTTGTATTGCTGTCGCAGGAAATAGATGCTGGATTACAGGCATGGCAGCTCAAACAGCAGGAGAAGTTGCAGGAAGAAGAAAGGAAGCGGAAAAATGCCCTTAAACCCAAGGGGATTCTACTACAGAGCCCACTACCTAGTCAATAAAAAGTAGTTCCTGTCTCCTTTTCGCAGTCTTTCTCTGACTTCCTTTTCTGTCATCTAGATGATTTATCCAGACAGACAAGAGCCTTTATGTTCCCCATCTGTCCTCAGAGCAAAAAAGCTTAGATACCTGGAAGATGAACCAAGATTACTGGAAGGCTCAGTGCTCTCACCCCCAGCTTTACTCCAGTTTAGCAGAACCTTGCTTTGGGGGAATTCCTCCTGCTGTTATAGACCATAGGCACTGGCCCAACTCTGACCAGTAGTTCTCTGTAAACGTGGAGAGGCATTTAAACCTTTAACATCACATTACAGTTCAGGCCACATGCTAGTCAGGCATTTAATAAATGTTGTGAAAGAGTTCCAACAGGAGTGCCAAGCAATAGTATCAGTTTTCCTAAACTTTAGAGATATACATATAATCCAAGAGGGTACCCCCACTGAAAAGCTGACATAGGAAGAACCAGACTTAGCATATGCTGCTAAGAGTTGGATCCTAAGATTCCCATGGTTCTGACTGAATTCCAGAGTCAACTGGACAAAAGTCTGTATCTTCTACACCACAGTTTGTATACGGGAGACCCAGAGGTACGCCAATAACTATAGGGTTGGAATCTAACATCCACCATATTGTCACCCCCAAACCTGACAGCTGCCCCAAACCCAGACAATCTTGACATTCTATCAAGCATGGATTCTGGAGGGAAAGGTCCTTTGTCTCTATTACAGTCCAGAGCAATGGACTGCTACATTTTCCTGCACAAAACATTAGTCACTGAGTCTCTGGGATTTCTGGAGCTTCCTACCTGACCTACTTTTTGTTCAGCATCCTATTCCTTCCCTTGCATTCTTTCTCTCCTTCCCCCTCTTTCTTCCTTCCTCTCTCCACTAACCAATGCCAGTTCTTGGATCTTAGATTTCGCTGATGGTCAAATTTTCTGTCTCCCACACTTTTCCTGTTTCTGCTACCGCTTTTCCAGATCCAGTCTCAACCTCTTACCTCTCTCCCTTCAGCTTTAGCAGCTCCTCCTTCCTGCATATCTCCACCTTTTGTTCTCTGAGGCTAGGCTTTCCTTGAAAGAGGTTTTTCCCCTTTAAGGAATTACTCCTTCTCCTCCCCCCCCCATAGAGGGACAACTAAACTTCAAAATTGTTGTTTTCTAACTATTTTGCCATTTATGTTTCCCCAGAGTCTATGGACTTGACCCCTTCCTCCCAGCCAGTTGTAATTTAAGGAGCAACTAGATTGCTGTGATAGTAGTAATAAAGAGAACATGTTTGTCTTTCTATAAAGACAGGACCCCCAGATCCAATATAGTTGTGGGTAGTTAGGTTTTTGGCAGAAGGACACCAGTAATTCAAGGACAGAGAGGTTAAGAATAAGGACAAAAGTTTACATTTAAGTGGGCGGCAGATCTCAGCAGACAACCCCTAGCCCAGGTCTCCTAGACATGGAAAACCCCATTACCAGCCCAGGCTCTGAACTTCTTTGCTTTCAGCCACTGAGAGTCCCAGAGCTTCCCACTCTGAGGTGAGACCAACCCTGAATACCAGAGGAATCCAGCCCCCCAAAATATGCTTAAGAAGAGAAAGTCTCCCACATCGTTTCCTGGGTCCCCCCTCTCAGCCCCCATCTCTCTCAGCGGTCTCAGCCCCTGCAGATGGCAGCCTCCACCACAAAAAAAGCAAGTTAGGGTTTTTTTACCCGGCTCTTGGCTGTAATTGGATTCAGGCTGAGACAACCACGTCCGCACCGGGAAAGGAGGGCATTGGGGCTGGGGCGGGGGCGGGGAAGAGGCCGTGGGAGAAGGAGGGACCAGAGAGGAGAGGACTCCCGATCCAGTTCGGCCGACTAAGCAGAAGAAAGATAAAAAACGAGAAAGAGGGGACGGGCAAGCGGACACTTTCAAGAACAATCCCCTCATCTCCCGGCGGACAGCGCTCGAGGAATCCAAACTCAGTGCCTCCCGAGGACAAAGGCGCCCCGAGGGAGTGGCAGCGCGACCCCAGGCTTGGGCCCGCCGCGGAGCCCGCCCGGCCGGCTCCCTGCACGGCTCCCGGCAGACCATGTCTCCAGTCCCGCCACCCGCCGGCGGTCTGCTGCTGCCCCTGCTCACGCTCGGCACCGCGCTCGCCTCCCTCAGCTCCGCGCAAAGCAGCTTCAGCCCTGAAGTAAGTGAGCTCCTCCGGCGCGGCCCGGAGGCGAGCGGGGGTCCCCGAGGGGACAGCCCCCTTCGGAGAGGGGGGCTCTCGGCTGGATCTGCGCCCCTCCTGCCGCGTACTCCTTTTCCATTCCCTCCTCATCTCCAAACTTCAAGTCGATCCAACTTTTGCTTCCTCCAACCAACTCTCCCCCACCCCACCCGGGACCCGCCGCCAACTTTCTTTCCCGTGCCTTCCCTTGGAAGAACTCTGCAGCTGGGGCCCCCTGTCCCCACCCTCCCCAATTCCTCTGGGCTCTGAGCTCAGCTCTGGAACCATTTGGGAGCGTGATTAATATTTGGACTCCGTGCAGACTCCGCGCCATCCCGATTTCTTGTCAAGCGTGAGAGTTTGTTGTTTCTCCAACTTTCCAGCTCCCGGCGCTCTTCAGTCCGCGCGCCCGCGCTGGGGCGCCGCAGGGAGGGCTGGGGGCGACTGCGCCCCGGCTCCGGCCCCACACGCTGCGGCTGCCGCTTCCCGCCTCCCGGGCGGTCCCGGCCCTCCACAACGCCTCGGCGGCCAGGTTGGGTGGAGGGTGGCCGGCCGGCGAAGCGGCCCCGGCCCCCCAGCCAACGCCTGCTGCCCTGCGTCTGGGGTCGCGGCGCTAGTGCCCGGACGCGCTTGCACACGCACAAAGCTCTCCTTGTGAGCCTGGGGCTCAACCCGGCCTCTGGGCCTCCTCTGCCCCTCCCCGGTTGGCGCCCTCGGGTCCTTTATGTTGTTTTTGATCATTGTTTTTTGTGTGTTAATTGCAGGGAAACTGGGGGCTTCGCACAAGGGAGCGGGGAAAGGGTGCCCACACATGCCTGGACTAACGGGTAGCCCCCAGACCATTCCCGACGTTGGCCCAAGGGGCCAGGGAGGAAGCTGCGTGGGAGTTGTCTGGAGAGGTTTTTCCTCTTTCTCTCTTTTTTATTTTGGGGCGAAGGTGGGAGACGGATTTGATCACCTTCTTATTTTAGGCCATCCCTACCCACTCAGCCGGCAAGGGCCTGGGTGCGGTCGGGAGGGGCCGGGAAGGGCCAGGATGGGGGAGGGGATGTGGACTTGGCCTCCTCTGTCCGGTCTGATCCCACCAGAGAAGGTCCTGCCTCACATCCTGAAGGAGTCCGAGGCCGAAAGAAAAGTGTGGCCTTAGGAATGGGGGTGGCCAGAGAGAGTGAAAAGTCTATCCTGAGGCTAAGCCTGAAAAGGACAAGGAGGAGGAGACATCCTTGACCAGGCCTGGAGGCTTCATCTGAGGCCTGAAAGGGAGAGCGCTTAACAAAAGGAGCCTGGGCATCTGGGGAGCTGCCGGCTGCCAACTCTGCCCGCCCTGCCTCCCTTCCCTCCTTGCCCCACTAGCCTCCGAGGGGAGGGTGGCAGTCCTGCCTCTGTTTTAAGTGGGTCTGAGGCAGTCCCAATGCCAGAACCACCATTTGCTTCTGGGACATGAGGTGGGAAGCAGAGAGAGGGAGGCACAGGGCCCGCTGGAGAGCCAGAGGTGCCCTCCGCCCTCTGCAGGACTCCTAGGCCAGAGCCGGGAGAGTCCCCTGACTTTCCCCCAGGGGAATACCTTGTAGAATTCCGTTTTCAAGACAAAGCCTGACTGAAGTTTTTTGGCCTCAAGAAGTCCCTCTCCAGGCTGGACTGCAGAGAGAGCTGAGGTGGCCAAGGCCTCAGGCGGCTTGGTCCCTCCCACCAGGCATTCATAGTCCTGCACCCGGACAGCCCTCTTTTCCCCCTGGCCTGTCTGGCACCGGGCCCTTTCCCCTCCCAGCCGCAGACACTAGAGTTCTCTCTTCTGTGGTTCCGACCTCATAGTCTCCTCTGTGGTTCATGCTTTACTCAGAGGCTTACCCTGTGACATGGAAAGAAGAAAACCTAGGCCTGGGAGGAGGGCACTTCCTTTCCAGGCCCTGAGGCTCTGTTGACTCCAAGGAAGTCCCCTTGGACCAAGTCTCTGTTTTTATCTTGGGTACCCATCCAGGGGAGGTCGTGGGTGTGAATATGTCACAGCCGGTAGGTATCCTTGAACGACTCACCAGGGAAGATTTACCCCAGAACTCCTCAGCTACGTCGATTTTCCCCACCTCTCTGCCACCCTCCCTTCTGTCATCCTGCCCGAAGAGAATTCCCCACCTCAATCCTAACTCACTACCAGCTCCAGGAGTAGGCCACTCCCATCTTTTCCCAAAGCTCAGGGGTCATAAACCTGGGATGTGTCTATCCTGCAGGTGAGGCTAGGGGTAAAGGGAGTTTCCTGCATACTTGGGCACAGGCCACAGCAGGCCTTCCTTGGGCACTGGCTGTGACTGAAGCCAGCACAGGTCAGGGCAAGCCTACAGCTCCCAGAGAGCAGCCCAGCACAGGAGCACCCTGCCCTGCTCCCCTCTAGTACGCCACAGGTTAACTTGAGGTGGGGTTCTCAGAACCTTGTGGAGCTGAGCTTTGTTTTGGCCAGGCCTGTTTTCTAGAGAAAGGTCATGGTGTTTACCTCTCGGAGCATAACTCCCCTACAGCCTTGGAGGATTACTTCCCAGAACCATGTTGCAATTCTTGCCCCTGTGAGCTCGTGTGGGTCAGCTGCTCCTGAATCACCCCAGCTCCAATGGGAGCGGGCTGTACCAAACCAGGGCCTGGGCCAAGGGGGGGAGGGAGGGGAGCCACCTGGAGATCCAGTGTAATGCCCTGGGGTAGGGGCTGCAGCCCTGCAGCCCCCTCTGGAGTCCTTAAGGCAAAGCTGAAGCAGGGACCAGAGCATAATAACCTGGTTCATTTTACCTTTTCGACATCTGGAAAATACTCCATTACTCTTATAGGTCTTTGCAGTGTATCTACTTTTCAGTTAAACGCCAAAAGCCTTTATATTGTAAATAAATCATAGCATACCTAAAGTAAAATATAGTCCCCAGTCACCACTGCTCCATCTCCCCCGCCCTCTACTGAGAACCTTGAATGGACCTTTAGGAACCAAGTTCTAGGTTAGATGCCACTTGTTTGGGACCGGCAGGTCCTGGCTCTGTGCGGGATCACTCCCTTCCCCACCTCCAGAGGCCCACTTCCCTCTCAGCAGCCAGCCTCAGCCCTGGCTGTTTTTCTGCTCAGTCTCAGGGAGGACGTGCTGTATTTACAACAGTGGAGGAAAGTGCTGGAAGTTGTCTCAGCCCCGAGAAGACAACCTAGAACTTACGCCACCAGGCCATCCCTCCTCAAGAGAGCCATAACCAGTCTGTCCCCAGCCCTGTGTGAGTCCAAAGCTCCAGGATAAAAGCCATACTGGGGCCTGGCCAGAGTTTGGTTGGGTCCAGCCTGAGAATTCCTCCAGACCCACTGCTTGAGCCAGGCAGGGCACTCTTGCCCTTGTCTTACCAAGTCAAGGGTACTTGCCAGGTGCCATGGAGGAGGCAGCGGCTTCCCTTGGATGAGGAGGGGATGCTAAGCCACATCACTTTCCCTACAGGCCTGGCTGCAGCAGTATGGCTACCTGCCCCCTGGGGACCTACGTACCCACACACAGCGCTCACCCCAGTCGCTATCAGCTGCCATTGCTGCCATGCAGAGGTTCTACGGTCTGCAAGTGACGGGCAAGGCTGATGCAGACACCATGAAGTAAGTGCTAGAGCCTAGAAGGAATTCTGCCCAGCACCCACTGCTGTGACCTCTAGCCCCAGAAAGGTTGCTACCTGAAGGCTTGGCTCCGGCCCCATTACCTCACCCCTGCACTCTGCTCCTGACCCTTCCGATGACCCCGACCTCATAACCTTGGCCCTTCCCCACACGGGCACTGGAGCCAGACATCTCCCCTCTCTGTAGACCTTTGCTCTCCCATACACCACACTGACCCAGATCCTGCCCCCAACCCACCCAGAGCCATGCGGCGCCCCCGCTGTGGTGTTCCAGACAAGTTTGGAACTGAGATCAAGGCCAATGTGCGAAGGAAGCGCTATGCCATCCAGGGCCTCAAATGGCAGCACAATGAGATCACTTTCTGGTGAGTCCAACAGGCAAGTGGCCTTTCTCACATCGGGTTACCTTTCCCAATCAGCTGGCAAAGACTCAGACCTCCTGCCTACTCACTGTTCCTGGGAAGCATCCTTGGGAGTTGGGAAGAAAATGGCTATAACCCTGGAAAGAGGTGCAGCCTGCAGAGGCTACACCCCAGACCCAGAAAGCCAAAGCCTGAGGGTCCCCCGAGCCCTCAGTTCTTGGGACAGAGGCATTGTGAGGCTGCAGGAAATGCTGGGTCAGGCAAAGGTGGCTGGGCAGTTCAGTCGGACCCGGGAGAATGCAGGGAAGGAAAATTTTGCCCCTTGTTAGCCTAACACACTCCCATCCTCTCCCCACACGACTGGACCTCAGCATCCAGAATTACACCCCCAAGGTGGGCGAGTATGCCACATTCGAGGCCATCCGCAAGGCTTTCCGTGTGTGGGAGAGCACCACACCACTGCGCTTCCGAGAGGTACCCTATGCCTACATCCGCGAGGGCCATGAGAAGGAGGCCGACATCATGATCTTCTTCGCTGAGGGCTTCCATGGTGACAGCACACCTTTTGATGGCGAGGGCGGCTTCCTGGCCCACGCCTACTTCCCAGGTCCCAACATTGGAGGGGACACCCACTTTGACTCTGCTGAACCCTGGACTGTCCGGAATGAGGATCTGAATGGTGAGCGAGGTAGCCCTAGGACTCTTATTCCCGGGAGAGTCCGTGAGCATTTGTTCAGGGATTCTCCTAACTCCTCCCAAAAGCTCAAACCCCAACATCTCAGGCTACAGGGGCCACAACAATCTTAGGTCTCTCTTCCAAAGAAAGCAAGAATCCTGTGTTGAGCTATTTACGTCTGCTCGCGTCTCTCACCCAATAATTGACTTGCCAAAGACTTAAGAACATCCAATCACCCACCTTTCAGGAAAATGTCACCTCTAGCTCGTGGGAGAAACTGAGATCCAGATAGGGCCTCAGTTTCCCTTAATACAAGTCTTCCTGGAATTGGGATTGACCCCAGATCACGCTCTTCCTTCTACCCCAAGAGGATTACTGACAGGCTTCGTGCCTTAGCTGCCAGATATGAGGCTGGATCTCAGGGTTCAGTCACTCTGGGTGTAAGACATAGCAGGCAGGACTGGGTATGCAACTGAAGCCTCTGGTGGGGAAGCCCAGAATCTAGGGCAGGGACCCAGGCTGTCACCATAAGCACCCCCATCCCTCCAGGGAATGACATCTTTCTGGTGGCTGTGCACGAACTGGGCCACGCCCTGGGCCTTGAGCATTCCAGTGACCCCTCAGCCATCATGGCGCCCTTCTACCAGTGGATGGACACAGAGAACTTCGTGCTGCCTGATGATGACCGCCGGGGCATCCAGCAACTTTATGGTGAGTGATCTACGCCCACGTCTCCACCTTGTCCTCTCCTGATCTAGCTGCGGGTGGCTTCTCCCGCCACCCCCCATCGGGCCCACGCATCTGCCCTGTCTTTTCTTAGCTGATGGCTCCAGCCACCCCTGAGCATCCTACCTCTCCAAGAGTGTTTCTGCCCAGATGTTTGTCTCTTTTTTCCTTCTCTGCCTCCTAATCTGAAGTTCCCCTCTTCTTTTCACTCAGGGAGTGAGGCAGGCTTCCCCACCAAGATGCCTCCTCAACCCAGGACCACCTCCAGATCCTCTGTCCCTGATAAACCCAAAAACCCCACCTATGGGCCCAACATCTGTGATGGGAACTTTGACACTGTGGCCATGCTCCGTGGGGAGATGTTTGTCTTCAAGGTGAGAGGAAGAAGTGGGCTGGTTCGGGATCTCTGTCCAGGAGGCTAGGTGGAAACTGCAGCAGGAGAGCGAAAACCACGGTGGAGCCAGCGGGGGAGTTTTGGGGGTTCAGTCAAGCTACGAGACCTAATGTACTGTTCCCGCCTGGCTGTCACCCAGGAGCGCTGGTTCTGGCGTGTGAGGGATAACCAAGTGATGGATGGATACCCAATGCCCATCGGCCAGTTCTGGCGGGGCCTGCCCGCTTCCATCAACACGGCCTACGAGAGGAAGGATGGCAAGTTTGTCTTCTTCAAAGGTAACCCGGCATTCTGCTGTCGTCTTTGGTGTGGGGAGTGGCGGGGAACTGACTCCTCCAAAGGCCCTAGAGCTCAGTGGAACCCCAGCCCTGTCCTCCCTCCGCCCCCGCCACCCCCCCAGGAGACAAGCACTGGGTGTTTGACGAAGCCACCTTGGATCCTGGCTACCCCAAGCACATTAAGGAGTTGGGCAGAGGACTGCCTACCGACAAGATCGATGCTGCTCTCTTTTGGATGCCCAATGGAAAGACCTATTTCTTCCGAGGAAACAAGTAAGACCACACCCCACTTTATCCTTGAGATGGTTCCTTGGAGAAGGAGCTGGCTGGGGCTCCGCTATGGCCCAGCAACAGCAGCCTCCTCTGCGTGCCGAGTGAGTGGGATGTGACCCGGTCACCATTTCAGACCTGGTCATTTGATGCCTCCTACCCCAGCACTGGGCCTCCGCCCCAGCAGCCAGGCACTGTCATTAAGGCTGCTGGTGGCTCCTTGCAGCCTGAGCTCCTTCCACCCCCACCTTCCTGCTTTCAGCTGTAGGCCCTCATTACTCAGAACCTGTCCCCCACCCTGTCCACAGCCACCCTTTGCTCACTGGTGGATTCGGTCCCAGATCCTGCTACCCAGTGACAGCCCAAGTGTCCAACCACACCCACCTCTCCCCCACCCAGGTATTATCGTTTCAACGAGGAGTTCAGGGCGGTGGACAGCGAGTACCCCAAAAACATCAAGGTCTGGGAAGGAATCCCTGAGTCTCCCAGAGGGTCATTCATGGGCAGCAATGAAGGTGAGAAGGGCAAGGGGACAGGGGTGTGTAAGGGGAGGATGGGAACAAGGAGTTATCCAAGAGCAGAAGAGCCAAGAGGACAGTGATCACCTTTGGGGGGCCCTTGCCACGTGCCAGCACTTTCCACACACCAAGCCACTTTGGTAGCATTACCCCAGTTACAGCTGAGGAGACTGGAAAAGGTCAAGAGGTGAACTCAGGGCCCTCCCTGGTGGTGCAACGGGTTAAAGCGCAGCACTATGAAGCTCTCCGCAGCCACTGCAGCACGAGTTCGATCCCCAGCCAGGGAGGTGACCAACATGGCGTGGCAGACCTCTCCTGACCCGCCCGCTGTGCCCCTCAGCAGTGTATTTCAGCCAATAAAAAAGGGGGGGAGGGGGGATGAACTCAACCAGCTGCACACTGACAGATTTCCCTTCTGCTCTTTCTTCGGGTCTCCTGGATGCTGCCCCCACCTCTTTTTCTTGTCACCTTCTTGCTGACCACCCCCCAACCCCTTCCCAGGCTTCACCTACTTCTACAAGGGGAACAAGTACTGGAAATTCAACAACCAGAAGCTGAAAGTCGAGCCGGGCTACCCCAAGTCAGCCTTGCGGGACTGGATGGGCTGCCCCTCTGGGGGCAGGCCGGATGAGGGGACTGAGGAAGAGACAGAGGTGATCATCATCGAGGTGGACGAGGAGGGCAGCGGGGCCGTGAGCGCGGCTGCTGTGGTGCTGCCTGTGCTGCTGCTGCTCCTGGTGCTGGCGGTCGGCCTCGCCGTCTTCTTTTTCAGACGTCACGGGACCCCCAAGCGACTGCTCTATTGCCAGCGTTCCCTGCTGGACAAAGTCTGACCCCCACCACTGGCCTGCCCACTCCTGCCACAAGGACTTCGCCTCTCAAGGCCAGAGGCAGCAGGTGGTGGTGGGTGGGCGCCTCCCACACCTCCCTGAGACCCCTCCTGCCCCTCACTCCCTCGTCCCTCCTCTGTCCCGTGACTGGCCTCTCCCACCTTCCACCCTGGCATCGCTTCTTCCCTAGATGGGTCCCCTGGGGTTCAAGAGGCTTCGCTCCTCCCAGCCCCTGCCCCTCGGGGGAACCCCGTAGCTTGGTGTGTGTCCACCCCCATCTGAATGTCTTGGCTCTGCACTTGAAGGCAGGACCTCCGACCTGGCTGGTAAAGGTCACATGGGGTCATCTGCTCCTTTTCCATTCCGTGACATACCTTTAACCTCTGAACTCTGACCTCAGGAGGCTCTGGGCACTTCAGCCCCTTCTAGTCCCCAAGTGTAGCCAATGGGCAATCTCCCACCACTCTTTGTGGCTAAAAGAAGTCTAGCCTTGCTGTGGGGGTGACCCGGGAGAGTATGAGTGGGTGGGGGCTGCACGGCCACCCTAAGCCCTTGGGAGGAAAGCTCAGAGAGGGTCAGTCTTCTGCACAGAGACCTGCCTCTGCCTCCCTCCCGCCTCCCATGGAAGGGGCCTGAGCCATTGAAGACTAAACTGGGACTGCAGACACCTCTGTCAGCCCGACCCTCCCGGATGGTAGCCATGGACAGGGACATCGAGATTGGAAATGCTGAGACCTGGGGGTACAGACACTGGGGAGTGAGGCCAAGTGGAGACTCCATCCAGAGCCCTAGGCATGAGCCAGAAGACCACACAAAGGAAGAACTTGGTTCAAATGCAGATGGCTGGAGCAGGGACCCTAAGGGCAGAGCAGCCAGAGGGGACAGGACAGGATGGGACCAAAAGGAGATGCAGCAGGTGTGGATGGCTGGAGGCCGGGCAGGCCAGGAGGGATGCCTTGGGTGGGCTGTGTACCCCCGGAGGACACATTCTCTTGGGGCACTCAGGAGGGGCACACCTGCTCCTCATTCATTTCTTCTGACCAGACAGGTAAGAGGGAGGATGTCCAGAGGAAGGAGTGGAGACGTCATATGTGGGGCTCAGCCCTTGAGAGTAGCCACCTAGTGAGGGGCAGCAGAGGCTGGCGGTGCTGTCTGGGCCTCAGCCAGGGGAGGCAAGTGCCTGGGTGTTAGGTTAGCCCCCCGTTTCCTGATACCCTGCCTCTTAGCCCATCCTACTGGTTTACTGACCCCTTCTCCCCCATCCAGCCCACCCATTTGGAAGTCTCCTTCAGCCACCAAAAGTGGTCATGGTACTGGGGACTTGGGAGTGAGAGACCCTATGGGAGAAGTGAGAGGAGAGGGATGTGGGGGGCAAAGGGGGGTGGGAGAAATGGGGTGAACGGTGCTGGCAGTTCGGCTAAATTTGTCTTGTTTGGGGTTTTTTTTGTTTTGTTTAATGTATATTTTTATTATAATTATTATATATGAATTCCCTTCAAATTGTTCCTTTTTGTTAACAAGGGGCATGGGGAGGGGTGGGGGTGGGGGGCAGAGGCATGGACCCCAGGAACCTGCAGGGCGGGGCTGGGTCAGTGACCTCTATGGACAGTTTTGACCTTGTTCAACCTTTCCACAAAGAATAAACGGTGTTCACATTCTTTGTGTGGCTGCAGCTCTCTTAAAAGGGTGAATGGGATGTGGCCAAGAGGAGAATGGAAAGGGGAGAACAGGCCTCATGAGCAGCGTTTTCCATGAGGTGGGGTTTTGGCACTTTTCATAAAGGAATATGTTTATTCTTAGTGGATGAAAGGGGTGTGGGGGGCAGAGTTAAGGAGGGCATACTTCATGGGACTGGGGACTGGCCCACGGAAACCAGTTGCTTTCTCCAACGTGGCTTAAAATGCCATCTTTGAGGCCCAAAGGCAAGAGGAAGTAGTCAGGCTGAGGCCTCACAGAAAATCTTCCTGAGTTGAGTTGCGTTACCATCCTGTGCTTTAACCACAGGCCCTCAACTTCCTCGGGCTTCTGTTTGCTGCTCAGTGACCCTCAGGATCTAATGGAGGTCATGGCAACAGACCCTTCACCCCAGGCCTTGGGATCTAAGTATCTTCCAGGCCCAGGGCCTCCTGCTGCTGGCACAGAAGTAGCTCAGGAGAAAGTGGTTGCCCCTCAACCAATTAAGATTAGCTTATGCATCACCCCAACTGCCCAGGAGGGCCAGGGTAGTCAGGTTGGAAGGGCAGAATAGCAAGGTCTTGTTTCCTCTTCCCTTAAAAACTGCTGCCCCAGACTGGGTTCCCAGGTTGTGGACCCACACGCTTCCCGAAACCAGCCTGCAGGGAGGAAATCACTCAGCTGCTGAGTCAGCTCAGCTGGAGGGGAGCAGCCTTCTTTCCCCTCTTCCCTTCCTGCCTCAGCCCAGCCCAGCCCAGCCCAGCCCAGCCCAGCCCATCCTGGGCTCTAGCCCAGGTCCCCTCCACAGCCAGCCTGCAGAGCTCTGGCCCCACCTAGGCCAGCCTTTCTCTCCAGCTGCTATTCAGGGCTGCTTGGTGTGATTGCTTTGGCAGAAGGGGTACCCCACCTTCCTGCCAGCCAGGAACTCTTGGCCTCCTGCACCTCTCCTGCCAACAGCTGTTTGGCACAGTTTCTAAGCGGAACAGGACACCACCTCCTCCCCACCCTCACCAAAGGGGATGGGACTGGGGGCTCTGAAAAGTTGGCATGGGGAAGTCAGGGGTATTTGGGGGTCGTGGGGCCTGTGCGTGTGGCAAGGAGCTCAAAAATGAGCTCATGGCCCCTTTGTGTTTTTGTGGTCCACATCTGGAGGTAATTACAGATGTTATCCAGTGGGAGTTCAGCAAAACACAGCTGGAGCCAGTGGAGGAGCCTGGGGAGGGGGAACTGCCAGAGGGAAGAAAGAGGAGGGGAGCCTAGGGCTCCCGGCTGCTGGAGTGCGGTTTCCCCATCACGAGGAAATTGTTTGGCCCTGATTCTGGAATCACAAGATGCTCTCTCAAGCCAAGAGGGGAATGGAGGACCAGAGACAAAGGGAGAAGAGGTGGAAGAGGGCTTCACAAGCCGGGAGAATTGCGGGGTGTTTCTGATGCCCCTGAGAAAAATGAGATCTTCCCTGAGGTCGCCTGGAGACCCCAGAATGTGCCTCATCCATCTGGGTTAGACAGGGGTCAAGGGAGAGCAGAGGGCCCTTTGGCTCCCAGAGACTTACAAACACTGGCCTTATCCAGCTTTGTCCATTGGGCCTGACCCAGTTTCTATGGTTCCAAGTTCCTTTATTCGAAAGCAGCACATGTGAGCTAGTGCTGCCAGAGGGAGCCGAGGGGAATCTGCGAGGAAGTTTGGCAGAGCCTGGAAAGCTGCTCTAAGATGCACTGGGGGCAAGTGCCTGAGCGGCAGCAGCAGCAGCGCTCTGACCACCACTGCACCCACATGCTTGAGTGGGGAGCCATGGAGTCCCTTGTCATCGCCAGGGCTCCATCTGGGCCCACGACTCCAGGGCTGCCAGCCAGGCACTAGATCAGTGGGATGGAAGGGAAGGGACAGAAGACCTCAGGGAGCTGGGCCCTGAGGAGAGAGGACAGGGGAGAAGGACTCTACCCTCAAACTGGCCAACTCAGGTCCTTACTGTCCCTCCCTCAGAGTCCCTTCTGCCCACAAGCTGATGAACTTTCCAGCTAAGAAGCAGTGATGAGAAACCAACTTTTGCTGAGGTCCTCACAATACCAACATTGCCCCCATTTTACAGATGTGGAAACCGAGACCCAGACAAGACTCACTTAAGATCACAACTTCCTAGTCCAGACAGACCAGTCTGATTCATTTTTCAATACAGGCAGATTCTAACCATGCCCTTAGGGGTCTCTCCCAGTATGGACCCAGAACAAGTGTTTGTCTGCTGTGTATAACAGCGGTGGCACCACAGGGAGTGGGAGTGCAGGGGGCAAGGGTCTTCATCAGCCCACTTTGCCAGCAGTCACCTCCCTTGGGGAGGGGGGGGCAGGATCAGGTAAGGCAAGGAGGGAAGCATCATGCACTGGGACTCACAGCTAAAAGGGTCTAGAAGAGGTGTCTAGAAGCCACTGTCTGACTCGTGAATGTCAACAAAACCAATTAGATTTCAAAAAAAGAAAAGAAATCTGAGGGGCCAAGTGAGACAATGGTGGGGAAGGGGAGAGGGGAGGGATGGGATCAGGGGGAGGGAGAGCCTTCAGGGGCACTTCCTAGTCCCTAAAGCCCCAAGGCTCTCCCCTCAAGGCTGCTCCATTGTCCTAAATCTCTGTACCCCTTTCCTGCATACCCGCACCACAAATCCAAATCTACTTCCCCCAGCATACCAATTCCTGCACACCTAACCTGGGGTATTCTGCCTTCCTCCCTCAGGCAGTTTTGGGAGGCTGGGGACACCCAGAGGCGGCCTGTGAGGGGGCTGGGCAGCTTGAGCTGGGGAGGGAGGCAGGCCTGCTTGGCCAGAAGCCACCTTCCAAATGAGCTCACATACATACTTTCCACCCTGGCCCAGGGCCTAGGGCTCAGCTCCTTCCAGGCCAGCCTTCCCTTGCCAGGCCCAGCCCCCTCTGTCCTCCCTGCCCCTCACTAGCCCTGAACCCAGGGCGCCACAACATAAGGAGGCATCTCAGGCCAGGGCTGGCTTCACATGCTAAGGAACCAGCTTCCTCCACGGCCTCAAGGCTGAGAGGTGGCCCCAGGTCCTCTGTCCCTAAAATGGAAACTTCTTGGCTTGGAGATGGAGGAGACCAGCTTCTTGCCACCAAAGAACCACACCTGTGTAGGGAGGGCAGACGAGGGGACAGAAGAGGTGTCTGCGCTGCAGTGAATTGGTGGAAGGACTTCCTTCAAGCGTCTGAAGTAGTTCGTTGACGCAGGGGCAGGTCAGGTCTGGAAGCTGCCTCATCTGTGTGGGTCACTTCCTGACCGCTTACTCGATTTCCCACTAAGCGCACTCTCCAGATTTGGAGCAGGATAGGATCTGGGTGGGGTGTGCCAGGCTGACAACAAAGAGGGAGAAAGACCTGGTGCCTCTTAAGTGCTAAGGATTCACACACACGGGACAGGCTCGAGCTCACTTCGATACAGCCTGCGGTCAAAGCGTCACTCTCTACTGACTTCCAGAGACACGCAGCCCTAAGACACAGAGAAAGATCAGTTCCCCAAAATGCCCTCCTCAGACACTCAGGGCCTGAGTTATGCTAGGAGTCAGATCTCCAGGACCATATTCGGGATCCAATAATACCCTCCTGATCTTCTGTGAGTTATTTATTCAGACGTTGGACAATTCATCCCATTTGAATTCCCCAAATATGATATGACCACTGCAAACACATCACATGTCCAGATGTTGCCTTCCAAGGATAGTTCTCTCAGAGAATGACTATGATCCTTAATCATACTAACCCCATCATGGCCCCTGGACAAGCACATTTTGTCCACACTTCCCTTGGGTCCCCCCAAAAAAGTTTACTGGTATGAATTGCCATTGAGAAGTGTGATAGACATAAGTAAACAGCATTAGTTATGAATATAGTATTCTATACGTATATACATAGTATTGTATGTATTGTTTGTGTAAAGTAGTGAACCATAAGTTGAAAAATCACTGAGTGCATTTTATGAACTAGATCATTTTTATTCCACCTCAAATTTTTTAAAAGACTTATTTATTTATTTTTGGCATAGAAGAGCTGGGGTATGGGCCGGTCAGAAGGGTCTGCTGTGCCATGTGAGTCAGCTCCCTGGTGGGGGATTAAATTCTGGTACTCAAGGAGAATAGCGCTGAGACTTAACCCCCAGGCCACATGGGAGGCCCTTCTTCCATCTAAATTGTTAATTTGTTAAATGGAGGGAAAATGTATGTCAGTAACGTTTGTAACTCCAGAACAACTATTTTGTTCTTTTAGGACTCCTCCTGTGTTCCAACTCTTGGCACCCAGCCTGCCCTTAATCTGACGTGGTTGGTATTGGATTGGGCTGGTCCAATTCTTCTGGAAATGCCATCCTTCATATTGTATCCCATTCCAGCCTACAACTAGAACTTGAAATGAGGTGTCATTCCCTGTAACCCTCTAACCCCAAAGGTTCTCCTTCACCCTACTGGCTTGTGCTCCAGAGGTCCCTCTACCCAAGTCTGCACTAAACTGCACATAATTTGTAGAGGAAAGTTGGAAGAACATCCATTTCACTTGATGCGGCTAGGTACACCCTTTCTGCAGCAGAGACAAGCGGGGCAGGTTTTGCAGGGTGGTAGCGCCCCCTTGTGCTGGGTAACGGCACTGCAGCCCTAGCTCAGAGACCTAAGAGGCAGGCGCAGACCACCCACTCGTCCCCCTTTCCACTTTCCAAGTTTCCACCTAGGACACCTGTACTTAAAGGAGTGGGACTATGGGCGCGGCAGACTAGTCTTTCCAGCTTCAGAAAGGGAAAAGTCAGAGTTTCCGTTGGCTGTCTGTGTGGAGGGTTGGTGGGCAGCCCTCAAATATTTCTGGAAAAGAAAAAAGAATGGAGGGGGAGGTGGACAGAGGGTCCACCGAGGAAGGGAAGGAGGGAGGCATTTGATTTCTCTCCTCGAGTTGCCACACTGCCCTCCTATGGACACCTCAGTCACCCATCGCTCCAGGTTACCTGATCTGGACTCCAGGGTCTAGCCTGGACCTCAAAATGCAGTGACAGCGCCCTCCCTGGTGGAGCAACAACTTAAAATGCAGCACTAGGAAGCTAGCTGCAGCCGCTTTAGCATAAGTCCGATCCCCAGCCTGGGAGGTGACCCAAATGGTGTAGCAGACTTCTATCCTGCCTACTGCTCCCCTCAGCTACTCCCCTCAACAATGTTGTTCTCAATCTGTCCTGCTCCCCACTCTGTCTCTGGTGAACCCTCTCACCCCCCCCCACATTTGGCCTGCACCCCAGTTCTGTATACATGAATCTTAAAAAAAAAGAAAGACACACTGTGACAAAATTCCTCTGGTCAAGGTCAGGAGGCCTCTGTGTCCCCTCGATGTATGTGAGGGAAGTTTCTGTGGCACATCACTGAAGCCTTTGGAGACCATCCCACACCAGGTCTAATCTTATTTGTTTTTAAGATTTATTTATTATGCACACAAGAGCTGAGATACAAGCCAGAGGTGCAAGAGGGTGAGAGGACTCACCAGAGACAGTGTGGGGAGCAGAACAGGCAGATAGATTGAAATACTGCTGAGGGGAGCAGGGATGAGACAGGAGAAGTCTGCTGTGGTATGTGGGTCAGCTCCCTGGACAGACAGAACTCCAGTTGAAGTGACTAAGGCCAGCTTGGCAGTGCTGACCCTTAACCCATTGTACCACCAGGGAGGGCCGGATAAGAAAATCCTTTGACCCAGTGTCACATTTGTAAAAAAAAAAAAAAAGTCTGTAATTAATTTGTGAATAGACCTATATTACTGCCTTGTTTGTGCTAATATCTTTCACTTCTTAAAATACACTAAGTGGGGGCCCTCCTTGGTGGTACAGTGGGTTAAAGCACAGTACTTTAGCAAGGTAGCAGGATATAAAATCAACACACAAAAGTCAGAGGCCTTCCTATACACAAACAACCAATCAGAAGAAGCAGAAACTTTTTAAAAAGCATCCCCTTTTCAACTAAAACAAGAAGAATCAAATACCTGGGAGTCAACCTAACAAAAGAGGTAAAAGATCTTTACAAAGAAAATTACAAAACAGTGTTAAAAGAAATTCAAGAAGACACATGAACTGGAAAGACATTCCCTGCTCATGGATCGGGAGAATTAACATCATCAAAATGGCCATCCTGCCAAAAGAAATATTCAGATTTAATGCCATCCCAATAAAAGTCTCAATGACATTCTTCAAAAGAAATAGAAAAAATATTGATGAGATTCATATGGAACAACAAAAGACCTCGAATAGCCAAAACTCTCATGACTAAGAAAGATAATGGAGGCATTACAATCCCAAACTTCAAGCTATATTACAAAGCTATAATAATCAATACTGCATGGTACTGGAATAAGAACAGACATACAGACCAGTGGATTTGGACAGAAAACCCAGATATAAACCCACAGACTTATAGATAGCTAATCTTTGACAAAGGAGCAAAGAAGATACAATGGAACAAAGAAAGTTTGTTCAGCAAATGGTGCTGGGAAAACAGGGAAGCTACATG
>NW_004567146.1:1266832-1268746 GCF_000260355.1 Condylura cristata | reverse complement strand
ATGTCTTTTGCAGCAACATGGATGGAACTGGAAAAGATCATGCTTAGTGAAATAAGCCAGAAAGAAAAGGGAAAATACTGGATGGTTTCTCTCATGGCAGGAATATAACGGAACAGGCAAGAAAATAATGATAATGATTAATAGCTATATACCAGAGACATTTTGTGGGGGTAGAGTGGGGAATGGGATCAAAACAGCAGGGGGAGGGAAATGCAATGGACTATGGTGATGGCACATGGGTGATTTGGTGATGGGAAACCCAAGGGGATTGCAACTGACATAGAAAAATGCACAAAAATATGTAAAAATAAACTATTATAAAATTTAAAAAAAACAAACACAGTACTAAGAAGCTAAAGCGACTTCAGCATGAGTTCAATTCCCGCCTGCCCAGGAGGTGACCCACATGGCCCTGCCCGCTTCTCCCCTCACCAGTGTACTTCATCAGTCAGCCTGTCCTGCTCCCCACTGTCTCTGGTGAATCCTCTCACCAGCCCTGCATATCTGGCCTGTAGTTCTGTGCATATCTGTACCCTAGTTCTGTAATACATTAATAAACTTTAAAAAAATAAAATACACGGCCCTCCCTGGTGGCTCAGCGGGTTAAAGCACAGCACTGAGAAGCTAAAGCCACTTCCGCATGAGTTCAATTCCTGCCTGCCCCGGAGGTGACCACATGGCGAGGCAGACCTCTCCTGACCCGCCTGCTGCTCCCCTCAGCAGTGTACTTCGTCGATCTGCCTGTTCTGCTCCTCTCTCTGTCTCTGGTGAATCCTCTCACCCTCCACATTTCTGGCATGTGCCCTAGTTCCATATGAATAAATAAATAAATCTTTAAAAAAATAAAAAAATAAATAAAATAAATAAAAATAAAATACACTAAGTATTTTCAGAACCACCTTAGTATTTCTTTCTCTTTTATTCTTGCCCTCCTCCAACCCTCACTTTACCCCCAAATGCTCCCCAAAATAGACAGATTCAAAGTAACGATCAAACCTCCTAGGAGTGTTCCCAATCCCACTTCGCATTCCCACTTGCTCCCATAAGCCTGTGGTAGGTCTCCAACTTCCCCATTCCCTTCAAACCCAGAGGTTGCCCCATCTTGAAAAGCTCTCTCCTGGATACTGCTACTGTTTTGAATGATTTCCCATTTTTTTCCTGTCCTCTCAAGTCAAGGTTTTTCAGGGTCTGTTCTGCATTCCTTTGTCAGCAACTACTTTTTAACCAGGGTCTACATTTGCCTCATAACTCAGGAATGAACTGAACCACCTCCTTTCTCCCCGCTCTGCCCAACCCCTTTTTCTCCACCCCAGGCTTGTTCTCTGCTCTTACTTTCGTTGACCTCTTGTAAACACAACAGACTTGCTTGAGAAGCTAGTCTTGCCCTTGTCTTCTGGGAAATTATGCCATACTGAGACCCACCAGTCACTGAGTTGTGCTCACTCAGCTGTATACCAGGAGCAGGGAATATTTTCCATCAATTCCAGTCTCTGCCCTTCAGGCTGTACAGTACAAATGCATTTTTGTTCCACACTTAACTCTTCAATTATCTGGATCAGGTGTTCATGTATTCAACCCTCACTAAAGTTAAGCTTTTCTTTAAGTGAACAGGCTTTCTAGTTCCATATACAGCTTATCATAAGACATGGCCTAGAGATCCCTCATCATTTGTTTTAACTCCTCTGGAATCATTCGTTGTATCACTCTTTAAAAGTCACTTCCGGCCCTCCCTGGTGGTGCAGCTGGTTAAAGCATAGCATCAAAAAGCTAAAGCCACTGCAGCATGAGTTGATCTCCACCTGCCCAGAGGTGACCACATGTGCAGCAGACCTTTCCTGACCCGCCCGCTGCTCCCCTCAGCAGTGTACTTCGTCGATCTGCCTGTTCTGCTCCCCACTCTGTCTCTGGTGAAGC
>NW_004567146.1:1261855-1266612 GCF_000260355.1 Condylura cristata | reverse complement strand
CCCCCCCCTGCTTTTGATCCCATTCCCCACTCCACCCCCACAAAATGTCTCTGGTATATGGCTGTTCATTATTCTTATTATTTTCTCGCCTGGTCCATTATACTCAGCAGAGTATTTCAGTGGATCTATCTGCTCTGCTCCCCACTCTGTCTCTGGTGAATCCTCTCGCCACTCTTGCACCTCTAGCCTGTACCCCAATCTGTATGCATAAATAAATAAATCTTTTCTAAAAAAATTCACTTCCAGTAGACAGAAGGACCATAACCTAGTTAGAACAGGGGCTCTGGAGTGACATAATCTGGGTTGAAATCCAATTCTTATTTGTTAGGGGACCTTCAGCAAATTATATATCTTCCCTAGGCTTTAATTTACTCATCTTTAAAATGAGCTAATAATACAAAGGGTAGTTGAGGGGGTTACAAGACATGACCCACGAGATGCCTGTGACTGACAGTCACTGACTGGCTCCTGCATTCCACAGACATTTGTCAAGTATCTGCTTTGTGTCAGAGGTTCTCTGACACTGGGGACACACCAGCAAACAAGCTTAAGTTTGCTTTCTGCCCTCATGAAACTTACATTTTCATGAAGCAAATGTAAATAAGCAGCAAAATAAATGAGGAAAATATATAGTATGTTAGACAGTGACAGGAATCTCCGAAAGTTTAAGTTCCCTTTTAAATTAACAATCCCACCTTCAAATTAATTCTCATTTCTCTCACTTGACTATAATAAGCATTCAGTATAAACCAGGCTGCTTCTGAAAAAAATTCTCTTTGCTTAGAAATTTCTTTAGCCAAATATCCAATTTCATTGTTCACAACTTCTCTTCCACAAAACACTAGAATACAAACACAATTCAGCCAAGCTCTTTACCACTTTATAAAAACAATGGATTTCTTCCAGTTTCCCGTATGTTCCTCATCTCCATCTGAGACCTCACTAGAATAACCACCATCCATATTCCTACCAGCAGTCTGCTCAGTACCATTTAGTTATTCTCTGAAATGACTGAGGCCTTTCAACAACTCTCTTTTTCTGTACCCTCAGAAGAATTGCCCCTAAAAGTCCATTCAGGGTCTCCCTGGTGGCTCAAGGGGTTAAGTCTCTGCAGCCACTGCAGCATGAGTTCAATACAGGCCAGGGAGCTGACCCACCTGGGGCAGCAGACCTCTCCTGTCTTGTCCACTGCTCCCCTCAGCAATATATTGCAGTAGATCTATTCTGTCTCTGGTGAATCTTCTCACCCCCAGACACCTCTGGCCTGTACCCCAGTTCTTGGATGCATAAAGTAAATGCTTAAGAAAACAAAAAGTCCATTCACAGCATGAAGGCTTTCTCTAACATGTACCTCCAAATTCTGCCAGTCTCTGCTCATTATTCACTTCTGAATCTGCTTCCACATTTTTAGGGTGTTTGTTGTAGTATCACTTTCACCTCCCAGTACTAAGTTTCTGTCTTAGTCTGTCTGCTCAGGCTGTTATTACAAATGTAACCAACTAGGCAACAATTAAGCAGAAATTTAGGACCTCCCTAGAGGGGTTAAGTCTCAACATTGCCATTGCCACCATCTTAGCGGGCCTGATTTCTACCCAGGCAGACCTTTCCTGTCTTGCCCACTGCTCCTCTCAGCAGTGTTATTTTACTCCATTTGCCTATTGGGCTCTCCACTCTGCCTCTGATGAATCTTCTCGCCTCCTCCTGCACCTCTTCCCTGTACCCAGTTCTTCTATGCAAAAGAAATAAAATCTCACAATAAAGGAATAACTAATTCTTTTTTTAAAAGAATCAAATTTATTCCTCCAAGTTCCAGAGCCTGGAAGCCCAAGATCAAGGAGGGCCCTGTCCAGGGTGCCTTCCCACTGTGTCTCACACTACAAAACGGGGTAGGGGGCTCTCTGGAGCCTCTTATAGAAGACTCTAGTCCCGTTCTGAGGGCTCCTCCTTTATGACCAAAGCCTCTTTAAGGTTCCACTTCCTAGTTCTATCATCATCAGGGATTAGGATTTCAACATATAAATTCAGGGAAGGGGGAGTATAAGCATTCAGATCATAGCAGCTTGACTACTAGCACATGCTAGTAGTTTGATCTTGAACAAATTATGTAACCTATCTATGACTCAGTTTCCTCAATTACAAACTGGGAACAAAAATAACACCCATTCCCTACAGGTGTGATGAGGATTAAAAGAGATAATGCACATGAAGTACTTTTTTTTTTTTTTTTTTAAGATTTATTTATTTATTCATACAGAACTGGGGTACAGGCCAGAGGCTCAGGGACGGTGAGAGGCTTCACCAGAGACAGAGCGGGGAGCAGAACAGGCAGATTGATGAAGCACACTGCTGAGGGGAGCAGTGGGCCGGTCAGGAGAGGTCTGGCTCGCCATGTGGTCTCCTCCGGGGCAGGCGGCAGGCGGGAATCGAACTCATGCGGAAGTGGCTTCAGATTCTCAGTGCTGTGCTTTAACCCGCTGCGCCACCAGGGAGGGCCACATGAAGTACTTTTAAAAATTGCCTAGCTTATGGTGAGTGTTCTATAACAAGTTAACTATAATCATTGTGAAAAACCGCACTTCTCCCCATTTCCTACTATTTTCCATAATTCCTCAAAAATCTCCAAGAACATGTCCACAAGCCCATTCCTAAATGTACTTATGGTCTAGGATATGATTTATAAGGACTTGACCACTTAAACTCACTAATTAAAGCTTAGGTGTTCTTTATTTTCTCTCACATCGTTTTTGGCTTAAATTCACTCACAAATTTACCCCCAGGGTCTAGCACAGTGCTTTGTAGTTGGCAGGCGCTCCTAAATTCATGGAATAAAGGTTTGTTCTACCCTGGTGCCATTTGTTCTTCTGATAAGGACTCCCAACAGCATAGCTCTTGACTTTCTTGCTTGCAAATTTGAGTGTATACAGCATTCCTTACACTTCCCATCTCACCACTACTTTCCTGCTTCTTTCTAAACGTCCCCCCCCCCAACCCCCACAGGCTCACTCTCCACTGCTGTTTACAATGTCTGCATCTGATCTTTTTCCAACTAGACCCTTAAAGCTAAACTCCTCAGAGTTAAAGTGAGTCTTATGAGTTCCAGGTAACCACCGAGTACCCAGCATGGAGAACAAAGTCAACACTTAACTGAATCCCCCATAATAGCTCTTAGGCCTTAAAGGTTTTTAATTTCCCCAAACTCTTTGTCCTGTTTCCCTCTGCTTAACATCCTCCTCCCACATTTAGTTCTGTTTCATCCCTCACTAATCCCAAGGAGCGAGCACAAAGAGTCAGGGCACAGGACTAAGGTCAAAGTGGAAGACTGTCTTTTTATGGTGAACTCTATGGCTTCAGATTTTGCTTTAAGCTCATCAGCGACAAATGTTTTTAACAGACGGCAGTTTTGTACCATTTATAGAGAGAAGAGGACATAATCATAAGCTCTGGATGGATGGAGGTGGGCTGATTGGATAAATTGTATGTTGGTGGATAGAAACTAGACTTTTGGTGGTGATCATAATGTAATATAGAGATTTTGACTTATAATGTGCTATACAGGAAACCTATATTTTGTTTTAAACCAATGTTACTTCCCTCAACACTTTTTAAATAAAACAAGACAAAAAACAAATGTATGCTCTGTCAGAGCCAGATGGCCTAACCTCAAACCCTTGTTTCAACACTTACTCGATCCATGATCTCGGGCAAGATGTTTAACCTCTCCCTACCAGAGTGTCCTTGTGTGTAAAAAAACGCACAGAAGGATCTATGTCACACGATTATGGAGGCGCTTAAAAGAGCAAATACTTAGAAAGTGCTTAAATCTGTGCTAAACAAATCCTAAAGAGGTTTTGTTATTGTTGTTTACAATACTACCTACCAGTGCCACAGGAAATCAGTAACCCCAAGGTCACGTAAATTAAACGTATCTTCTGTGACTCATAATGATTGTTGTCAAGAATGGGGCACTTCCTACATGCTCAATTTGCATTATCTGCATTATCTGCGTAAATGTTGACAACAACCTCAAGAGGGAGTTGCACTTAACCTCACTGGAAAATTGAGAAGCACAGAGAGGTTAAGCAATTTTCTCAAGGTCACATAGCCAGCCAGTAGCAAGCAACTTCATTCGTTTATTTTCTGTTTATAATGTGCCTCAGCTAGAGAAAAGCCCAATGGGTACAAAGGTAAACAGTTCAGGCCCCAACCTACAGGAAGTTTCAGTTTCCAGAGAGGGGCGGGGCGCGGTAGGGAATGACGAGTAAACAAAGTTATAACACCGTGTGGTAATTGCTATAATAGAGGCTCACCACAAAAAGTGCTACTGGATCTCAGACCCTGGGACAAGAACAGTACCGAGAGCGTTAAGGGCCCAAAGGGAAGACGTGACAATGACGGAATAAGCAGCTGTCTTTTGACACAGCCAAAGGACTGAAAGGGCTTAAAGATGGAGGCGGAGCGCCGTGTCACCCGCTGGTCTGACAAGTCCCGGCGGGACCGGAAAGGAGTTAAGGAGAGCAGGTGGGCGGGGCCCGCGCGTTGATTGGCAGGGGTGGGACCAGGCTCACTACCCGCCCCTCCCTCCCCCAAGCTCCGGGCTGGCGGGGGTACCGCCTGGGCGAGGGCTGGGGCGCGGGGCCGAGCAGCCTACCCCCTCCCCGGTTCCCTGCCGCGTTCCGCCGGCGGGGCGCGCTGGAGAAGTTGAGCGGCGCGGGAACCCGCCCGGGGGCTGACAGCCGCAAAGTTTGGCCCAAGGAGGA
>NW_004567146.1:1211286-1261144 GCF_000260355.1 Condylura cristata | reverse complement strand
CCCCGGGAATGACCCGGAAGTCCCAGCCGGCGCCCTTTTCTCCCCGAGAGCCTCAGGTGAGCGAAACCGAGGGTGGCTGACCCTCTCCTGCCTTTTCGTGCTCTTCCTCCAGGCGGCGCGCTAGCCCATCCAGACCGGTTCATTTTCCCAAGTCCTGGTGAGTGGAGGGTGCCCCTGGGGCGCCCGCGGGCGGTCGGGAGGGAGGCCCCAAGACAAAGATACTCTTTTCCCTGCTTCCTGTAGTACCTACTACAGTTTTAGTGTGGAGATCATCCCCCCTTTACAGATGGGAAACTGAGGCCCAATGTGGGTGCAACCCCCGTGGTTGGTCCGTGTTGTTTTGTTTTGCTGAATATGTGACTCCTGAAGCTCCCAGGCCCTTGAGGCCTCAAGTCTGGAGAGGGATGGGACGCTAAGGAACTCTATCAGTGTCCCGCCATTCTTCTCTCTCCAGCCTGTGAGGACCCCCCAGCAGTGCTTCTGGAAGTGCAGGGCACCTTACAGAGGCCCCTGGGGCGGGACAGCCGAAGCGCCCCTGCCAACTGCACCTGGCTCATCCTGGGCAGCAAGGAGCAAACTGTAACAGTCAGGTGAGCATCAGGCAAGACCCTATTCCTCTACCCAACCCTGGGCCCCACCATCAGAGGATTGCCTTCGGGGATCATCACTTCACTGTGGAATCTCCTTTCCCGTCAGTAGGAGAACAGTAGTTGATTTGACCTGGTTTGTCCTAAAAGCTCAGTTGGTTCTGGGCCAGACACAGTGAATTGAAGCTGGGCTGGGCAGACATTCAGGGGGGATCCTTATCATCCTTGAAGGACAAAAGTCACTCTAGAAACTGTCCTGGGGCTTCAAGATGACTCCTCTGAGGAGTCCTTCCGTTCATTGTACTTTCTTTTTTTCTTTTTTTCTTTTTTTTTTAAGGTTTATCTTTATTTATGGGGCCTCCCTGGTAGTGCAGGAGGTTAAGTTGCAGCACTGTGAAGCTATCTGCAGCTACTGCAGCATGAGTTTGATCTGGGCCAGGGAGGTCTAAACAAATTAGATAGATTTATTTATATATAAGAGAGCTGAGGTACAAGCCAGAGGGGGTGGGAAGTGAGAGGATTCACCAGAGAAAGAGTGGGGAGATTCACTGAAATACACTGCTGAGGGGAGCAGCAGGCAAGACAGGAGAGGTCTGCTGTGCCATGTGGGTCAGCTCCTCATGATGCAGCAGCGGGTAGCTTTATAGCACCAACACTTGAACCCCTGCACCACCGGGGAGGCCTATCATTTCTTGCTTGGGACTCAGAGTTATTTATCAGCTTAGAACTTTTCTTAGCCTCCCCAGATCTTTAAAACATTCCAGGTCTCCCTGGGTTCCTTTGACAGTGGGCTGCAGCTTGATACAAATACTTGACTATTTGTATCATACAGTTCACTTCCCCTGAGTTTACTCACAAAGTGGCAGGTGAAGGGAGCAGGCAGACAGAGAGCGGGTGTTGGGCATAGCAGTAAGAACGCCATGGGATCACAGGTCTCACCAGTGGACCCTGGGGAGGGGAGAGTGGGTTCTCGTTAATTGACTATATGCTGATGGCCACTTATTATGAATGCTGTACTTAAATGACAATGCTACAACAACTGGAAGTCAATAAATCTGTTCTGAACCCAGCCTCTGAACACAAGTCAGTCTTACCACGGTCCTGGATTGTATCTTAGTCTGATGGTACCACTCGCCATGAGACTCTCACCATTGCCTACAAAGGAATTTGATTGACTAAAGTTTTGTTTTAGCTTTTTGGATTGTGATATAAACAGGTGTTTGTGCTTCTTAGGGAAGAGGGATCTGACAGCATTTGGGGGAAAGTAGCCAACAGTGATAAGGAATATGTCCTGCTTTCCTCAACCTCTCTAGGTTCCAAAAACTGCACCTGGCCTGTGGCTCAGAGCGCTTAATCCTACGGTCCCCTCTCCAGCCATTGATCTCCCTGTGTGAGGCACCTGCCAGCCCTCTGCAGCTGCCAGGTGGTAACGTCACCATCACCTACAGCTATGTTGGGGCCAGAGCACCCATGGGCCAGGGTTTCCTGCTCTCCTACAACCAAGGTGAGCTGGACTGGGATGTCCATGGAGGCCTCAAAACAAGCAGTGCAAACCAGAGGGAGGGGAGGATCCTGCCAAATCCATTGCTCACAGCTCCTCTCCATAATGCCTCTGCAGATTGGTTGATATGCCTGCAAGAAGAATTCCAGTGCCTGAACCACCGCTGTGTGCCCTTGACCCAGCGCTGTGATGGATTTGACGCCTGTGGTGATGGCTCTGATGAGGCTGGCTGCAGCTCTGACCCCTTCCCTGACCTGACCCCAGCTCCTGGCCCCATTCTATCTTGTAATCACACCTTGGAAGATTTCTATGGGGTGTTCTCTTCCCCTGGATATTCACACATGGCCTCAGCCTCCCACCCCCAGTCCTGCCTCTGGCTGCTGGACCCCCATGATGGTCGGCGCCTGGCTGTGCGCTTCACAGCCCTGGACCTGGGCTATGGAGATGCAGTGCATGTGTATGATGGCCCTGGGCCTCCCGAAACCCCTCGGTTGCTGCGCAGCCTCACACACTTCAGCAATGGCAAGGCTGTCACCGTGGAGACATTGTCGGGACAGGCCATTGTGGCCTATCATTCAGTTGCTTGGAGCAGTGGTCGGGGCTTCAATGCGACCTACCATGTGCGGGGCTACTGCTTGCCTTGGGACCAACCCTGCGGCTTAGGTGCTGGTCTGGGGGCTAGTGAGGGCCTAGGTGAGCGCTGCTACAGTGAGGCACAGCGCTGTGATGGCTCATGGGACTGTGCCGATGGCACAGATGAGGAGAACTGCCCCAGCTGCCCACCCGGACACTTCCCCTGTGGGGCTGCCGGCACACCTGGTGCTACAGCCTGCTACCTGCCTGCTGACCGCTGCAACTACCAGACCTTCTGTGCAGATGGGGCAGATGAGAGACGCTGCCGGCACTGCCAGCCTGGCAACTTCCGATGCCGGGATGAGAAGTGTGTGTATGAGACGTGGGTGTGTGATGGGCAGCCGGACTGTGCCGACGGCAGCGATGAGTGGGATTGCTCCTATGCCCTGCCCCGCAAGGTCATTACGGCAGCAGTCATCGGCAGCCTGGTGTGTGGCTTGCTGCTGGTCATTGCCCTGGGCTGCACCTGCAAACTCTATGCCATTCGTACCCAGGAGTACAGGTTAGTGGGAGTGGTAGGCTGTCAAGGAGGGGGTTGGGGGTGGGACAGGACCCATACAGCTAAGGGAGACCATCAGGGTGCCCACATTGGGGATGGATGCTGGTGACCAGCTACGGGTTGGCTCACAGGATTGCCTAGATCGCTTTCTGGGGTTCTCTAAAGAAGAACAAGCCTAGATCCTGAAAGTAATCTCAAAGAAAGGGGATCTCTGTGACTCCAGGGAAAACCTTGGCCACACTCCCTGCGTCCTGGCCTGGGTGTGGAGGAAGGAGGCCTGTCCAGACTAGGACAGGGTGCTCTGGCCAGGACGCCTGTGACCGCAGTCCTCATTCCTTCCAGCATCTTTGCCCCCCTCTCCCGAATGGAGGCTGAGATTGTGCAGCAGCAGGCACCGCCCTCCTATGGACAGCTCATTGCCCAAGGTGCCATCCCACCTGTGGAGGACTTCCCTACAGAGAACCCAAATGACGTAAGTCACCCTCCAGGCCCACACTGTGGCCCTGCCATTGTATTCTCTCTCTTTTTTTGGTAAAGATTATTTATGCATACAAGAATTGGGGTATAAGCCAAAGGTGTGGGAGGGTAAAGGTGAGAGGATTCACCAGAGACAGTGGGGAACAGAACAGGCAGACTGACAGAAATACACTGCCTAGGGGAGCAGTGGGCGGGTCAGGAGAGGTCTGCTGTGCCATGTGGGTCAGCTCCCTGGCTGGGGATCAAAGTTGTGCCTCAGTGGCTGCCGATAGCTTCATAGTGCGGAGCTTTAACCCGCTGCACCACCAGGGAGGGCCCTGTACCCTTCTTTTAGGCACCTGGCCTTCCTACCTCTCTGACTCTGACATCTGCTTACTCTTGCAGAACTCAGTACTGGGCAACCTGCGTTCCCTGCTACAGATTTTGCGCCAGGATATGACGCCAGGGGGTGCCTCGGGCACCCGCCGCCGCCAACGTGGCCGCTCTGTACGCCGCCTGGTACGCCGTCTCCGCCGCTGGGGCCTGCTTCCTAGAACCAGCCCCCAAGTCCGAACCCCTGACAGCAGATCCCATGTCACACCTTCGGCCACTCCCCCAGAGGGCCTAGATAGTAGCACTGGTCCGGCCCTTGAGGGTGGGGCCGTGGGTGGGCAGGACGGGGAACAGGCACCCCCATTGCCTGTCAAGGCTCCCCTCCCATCTGCCAGTGCTTCTCCAGCCCTCCCCACTGTCCCTGAGGCCCCAGTGCCTCTGCCCGCAGTACCTCTGGAGCCATCACTGCTGTCCGGAGTGGTGCAGGCCCTGCGAGGCCGCCTCCTGCCCAACCTGCGGCCCCCAGGACCAATTCGGACCCCACCTGGACCCCACACAACAGTTCTGCCCCCAGAAGACGAGGATGATGTGCTGCTAGTGCCACTGGCTGAGCCAGAGGTCTGGGTGGTCGAGGCAGAGGATGAGCCACTGCTCGCCTGAGGGAACCTGCTCTCCTGGGCACTGTAGGCATAGGCAACAGCCCTTCAGAGGGTGATACAGCTTCCCTGCCATACTTCTTCCCAGTCCCTCACCTGAGGGGACTGGTGAACCTCCGTCGACCCTCTGTAGCTGCAGGAAAGCTAGGGAGAGGGCTCACACACAGCCCCTGCTGCACATGGTGGGACCTCAGTCTCCACCTCCTTCCACACCACCACCATTTGTTTCTCAAAAGTAAAATCCTCGAACGGTCCTAGGCCTGGACACTCCAGCCTTGCCAAACCCCACCCAAAAGTGGCCTTAAGCACCAGAATGCCAATTGGCTAGAGACCTTCAGCCCCCAAGGGGAGGATATGGGCAGGGTCTGAGGTTTTGCCAACCATGATCCCTCATAAAGGGTTTGGCTCATATAAAGAGCACAACAAATGCTTTTGTCCGATAGCTAGGTCATTGCCTAGGAAGTCAAGGTTGAAAATAAAGAAATCAGAGCCTGAGCCCTGCCTCTCGACCTTTCTCCCCAGCTCAGTTTATGCTCACTTTTCTTTCCTCCTCCCTATGGAAACCTTCTCTTCCTATTCATCGTCTAGCCACCTGCCTTGACTTTTACTTCCTTACCACTGAGGAGGTAAGAAAACTATAGGAACCCCCAAAGACAAACCTTCTCTACTTACAGCCCAGCCTCAATTCTACAGTGACTGACACCATGGGTAGCACCAAGCCTTTTTACTCACTGCCAGGCCAGAAGCCTGGTGAGCCAGCTGGGCCCTGCAGCCGGGAAGGCTCCCATTTATGGCGTGCTCTCAGCACAGATCACAGGAGCAGACTGTCCCCGATGGAACACAGGGCCCATGACTCCTGCCCTCCACCACTGCTGAGCACTTACAGTCTGTTCTAGGCAGACAGATGAGCTCTCAGTCAGGATGCCTCAAAGTAGGCAAATATGAATCAAGAGAAAAATCACAAACATTCAGGGTGTAAAGATGCCGGCATCACCTTAGCCAAATCCAAGAGGCCTGGGAAGAGTGTTCAAGCTAGATTCTAATGAATTTTGACAGTCTTTGGAATAGAGTTGTGAGTTCTAGGCCAAATGAGAGTCCATAGGGGAAGCAAGCTTAGCAGATGTGAGGGAGTGGGCTCTTGGTCCTGGAGCTCTGAAAAAAGAGGGCCACAGCAGCAGCAAGAATGGAAAGGGTCAGGAAGAAGGGTTTATCTGAGAAATTGAAAACAAACTCTGGTAAACATGGTGGCAAGCCATCTAGAGAGTGAAAGGAAACCCAGTGCTATGGAGATAGCGGTTTGGCGGGGCTGTGCATGGATTCCCAAGAGCAGAGTTAAGGTAGCCCCTGACCCAGTCTGCAGGGCGCAAAGTTCCCCTTCAGATGGGCACTTACCCTTTCTGCCTAGCCGAGCCATTCCATTGATGACACACAGAATCTTCATGTCATTATTGATTCCTTGTTTCCTCTTTCCCAGGGAAGCCTAGGGAAGGGGTGCATTTAACATCTTGGCTCTGGGTAGACAAGCTTCTTTCTCTCCAGACCCTCACCTGAGATTGGGGAAAGGTCTTCAGAGATCCTGCCCCTTACATACAGGTCTTCCTTTGGGGCTTCCTTCCCAAATGCAAATAGTTCCTGGGTCTCACCTATGGAGCAGGGGGTTCCCTCCCAATGGCTCCATCTCCAGACCTTTGCCCTGTCCCTAGCTTCTTGCACCACAGTCACATCAAAACATTCAGCTTCATATCCTTATTCCTTGTAGTGTCCAGTTCTTTTCCCTCTAAAGGGGGTGGGAGTGGGGGGAAGTGGTGTCTTGTAACTTGAAAGCAGATAAAGTTTTAAGCTTAAAGAATGTTCTCAATATGGAATGCCAGAGAGAGGACCTGAGGGAAGAGTTCACTAGGAAGGCTTCTGCCCATACGGTAATGGGCCTGGGGGAAGTTTTGAGGTACACTTTGCAGGTGCAAGCAGTGACACCACTTCTGTCTGCTGAGTTGGAGAAGGGGGTTGGCCTGTGGGGCAGTATAAGGAAACTAAGTCCTACCTACTTGAGGGCGGGACAGTGGGAGCAGTCACACAAGTTACTTTTCGCCATGGCCCCAGAAATAGAAATGAGGAAACTTCATATCCTATCTGGAGAAATACTAGTATCCACAGGGCCCAATATTAGGGTATCCCTATACCCTATGACTTGGGGCACTGGGGTAGGTGTTGCTCATAGCACAAAAAAGTAAAAGACAAATCAGGCTAAGAATCAGCAGATATCAAACTCAGGAGCAGATCTTGAGCCTAAGTCAACTCCAGGCCCTATTGGGAGGGGAGAAGTTCCCCTAGCTATGTAGCCTGAGGCTGTGGGAGCATCAAATCCTCAGGCAAACTGCTAAATGCCAGATCTTTTTTAAAAAATACTTTATTTACTTATTATTCCATAGAAGAACTAGGATGTAGGCCAGAGGTGTGGGGGTGTGTGTGAGAGGATTCACCAGAGACAGACTGGGAAGCCAAGCAGGCAGATTTACTGAAATACACTGCTGAGGAGAGCAGCAGGCCGAAACAGGAGAGGCCTGTTGTGCCATGTAGGTCAGCTCCCCAGCCGGCTAGGGATCGAACTCAGGCCACCACCACAGTGACAGCACTGAGATTTAACCCCTAGGCCTTCAGGGAGGCCCCTAAATGCCAGGTCTTTTATCACATAGAACTAACCCTTAAGTTATGCCTTGGGCATCATAACCCCCCGATTAACAGGTTCAAAAGCAGTTTCAGAGAAGTTTCAGGATTAGATCAGTCCTGAGAGGCAGATTTAAACCTGAGAGGTCTCAGTTCTAAAATCTCACCCTTACCCCAAAATTCTGCAGAACTTCCCCTTCCACGGGGAGGGATACAAGTGGGTGCACAATGGGATAACATTCCCAGCCCTCTCCTATTTGTGGGATGAAGGTGATGGTTGTTCACCTAGATTGAGGCTCTAGAATGAGGACCAACAGAAATCAAGGTCAAGAGTCCTTGTGGGGGTCTGCAGATCCTGGTTCATACTATTTGAGATGAATCCAACTACCTAAGTGAGCTTTCCAGATACATAGAGCTCTGTTTTAAAGTGTAATTCAAGACGCTTAAAATTTCACCTTGAAAGGTAGTTATTTGAAAACATTACACTCATACAGTGCATCTGCAATTTAATACAGATTGCCCTGGATAGCTGAGGGTCATTCATAGAAACCAGTGACTTCTCTGCAGCAGCATTTTCAGAACAGCTCTAGCAGTGTTAGGGAAGCTGTTTGCCTTTATGCCAAGTGACCTTCGACCACTTCTTAAACACTTAGGATGGCTTTGAAATTGTTGTGGCATTACCCTGGCTACCAGGCTAGCAGGTCACTTGCTGCTGTAAATGTGCTTCTAACCTGTGTGTCCAGGAGCACACAATTAAAATTGTGAGTAAAGCTAAATCTGCTGGGGTTGAGGTCTGCAGAGTATCCAGTGAATAGAGGGTGTGAATATTCTAGCTGTTCAGGTTCTTTTCTGCTATCTCTGGACCCCATAGTGTTACCTTGTAGGTGACTTCCAGGTAACTCAGGTGTCATTGCACCTTTGTCCCAAGATTGCTATTTGCCTTTTCAATTAGAAAAGCACCCAGGGGACCTCCCTGGTGCAGGACAGGGTAAAGCTCAGTACTATGAGGCTACCCACAGCCACTGCAGCTCAAGTTCCCCAGCCAGGGAGCCAACCTGAATGGCACAAGCAGACCTCTCCTGACCTGCCCACTGCTCCCTTCAGCAGTGTATTTCAGTAGATCATCTGCCTGTTCTGCTCCCCACTCTGGTGAATCCTCTCACTGCACCCCTGCACACACACACACCTCTGACCTGTACTCCAGTTCTTGTATGCATAAACAAATACATCTCTTCTTTAAAAAATAGAAAAGCACTGAATTCTGCTCCCCACTCTATCTCTGGTGAATCCTCCCACCCCCCACATCTCTGGACTAGAATCCCAGTTCTACTAAAAAAAATAAATAAACCCCAAGATTGTAATATTGTCCCAAGTAATAGCAGACAGTTGGAATATTCAATAAATGAAAGAGATCACAGCACAGAGATGAAAAGCAGTCCTTGACACTGGAAAGATCTGGGAGGGACTCAGCGTCCATTTTCCAGCTGCATGCATGATTGATGTGGGGGCAGGTCACCCACCTGCCACTCTGAACCTTAGGGTCATGAGGATGAAAGGAGGTAATAACAAGAGGGTGCTTAGCACACACCTAGCAAAAGTGGTATGGGAAGACGTAAGTTAGTATGTGTGTTTCGGTGCCAGCAGGTGTCAGAAAGAAAAACAAGAGCCTGAAGGAAGGGAACTGGGCAGTAAAGCAGTCTCCCACCCTGGTCTCCCACAAAGAGGTAGAGACTGCACTGTGTCTGCCTCTTGGAGCCCAGAAGGCCTGGTGGATGCCCAGGGCAATAGCTTCCCTATCCTCCCCTCCCCCCCCCTTGGGATTAGAACTTCTAGAAGGCTGTCTTGTCTCCCACCTCTCCTTAAGATAGAAGGGAAGGGAGAATGGGAGGAAATCCTCACACCACTTGCAGCAACCTCAATCTAGTGACAAAATAAAATTACTCAAGCAAAGCAGCCATCTCTAACCCTCAACAACTGCCTAGGAGCCAGGCTGGGAAATGGCAGTTTGTTGGGTCAGCCCAGCAGGAGTATGGGGAAGGAAAGCTTGGCCGGAGCTTGGTGGCAGGGTGGCTTTACCATCCCCCACATGCGTACCTTTTGTTTGCCTTACAGATCAGCTTTCAGTTTTTATTCTTTCTGCCTTTAGCTCCTCCACTTAGCACTGAGCACCCACCTGGGTTGGACACCGGGCTGGGGGCAGGGAATACACAACAAGTCCTGGCTCCTAGAGAAAGACCCTGCCTCCGTCCCCTCCCACCCACATCATCCTCACTTCCTTCACCCACTGACCCTTCGCCCCACTTCTCTGAACCTCTCTCTTCTACCCCTCAGACTTTGTTCTTTTCACGTCTTAACCAGACTCCGCAAAGTGTGTGCTCCCAGAGGGAAGCGACACAAAGGAAAGGGGTGGGCAGAAAGGAGGGAATCCCGCTGACATCACTGCTCATTAGCATGTGTGACCTCATTAGAGGGCGGGGCGATTTCCCCAGGTGTCTAGGGGGGAGTATGTGGGGAGGGTGGTATTAAAGGGAAAAGCTGACAGTGCTGCTGAGTGAGGGAACGGGTGCTGCAAGCAGACAGCACACGCACATCGATGCACACAGACACTGACATGGACACGGACACAGAAACCACAGCACTCTGTCCCTCCGGCAGCCACCAGGCTTCCCCGCCAGGGACTCCCAGACCAGGTAAGGCAGAGCGGAGCAGGTTCTGGCTGAATCGTTGAGGGTGGGAGCTGAAGCTTTGGTGGAGAGGTCAGAACTAGGGATTAAAGACGCTTGAACCCAAACAGAAGAGAAGAGCAACTTAGGAAGTGGATACCCCTCCTACTCCCTCCCCCCCCCCCACCGCATCACACCACACACCTTAGGCTGGGAGAGGGTGAGGGGAGGAGAGGAGAGCTGCCTAGTGCCCCCTCCCCCATCTCACCCAGGCTTGGCTTCCCGGGGCCTGGCCCCTAGGTCAGCCGCATTCCCCGGAGGCTGGGCCGGTTGGAGGGGAGGGAGACCGGGAAGGGGCAGCCCACAAGCCTGGGAAGCACCGGGGGCTACCCTGGGGACCTGTTGTAAGGGTTTCTCTGGCTCCTGGAGGCCTTGGCTGCCAGCCAAGTATTGATCCTGGGCTATTTGCAGCCTCTCTCCATCCCCCTTTGTTGTGTCTGTCTTCCTCCTCCAGTTACCCTGACCCATGCATTGTCACTCTTCCTCTTGCTCCTGCTTGCTCTCTCACTCCCACCCTCTACCTCGCCATGAATATAATATTCTCTCGGACTCCCAGGCACAGCCAGGGATGCAGAAGGGTTCTCACACACAATCTGCACGGGGGGATGCTCACTCACAGGGCCACGGGAAAGGCAGCCCCTCTTACACACACACCCACGGACACCCGACACACCGTCTCAAAATGCAAAGGCTTCCCTGGAAACCGGCTCCTTGCAAAGTTTTTGACTCTACCAGTATCCACCCCCCAGGAGGAGGCAGGTTTGGGCTCACATGCCCTGTGCCCCTCCCCAGTGTGGGGATTACTGGTGCAGGAAGCAGCAGAGAGGGCACCTCTTGGAGGAAGGAGGAGCAGCCCTGGGGCCAGAGGCCTAGTCTGGGGGTGTGCCTGTGTGTCAGTGTGAAGTGTGAGTGGGTGTGCAAGCCTGCGTATAGGTACCTCCCCTGCAAGGAGAATGTTTTGCACAGGCTGTGGTTGGAATCATATTGGACAAGCTGTTGGGTCAGTTCCTTGCAGCCCCATGAATTCAGGGACAGTTCAGTGTAAGAAGTCGGACCAAAGATTCTCAGCTACCTCTGGGTCATGGTCATCAGCTGAGCCTGGCTGGGCCTCTAAAGACAGAGCAGCCAGCACTGAGCCCTGGGCAGATGGCTGGGCATTCCCCACTCATAGCTTCCGTTTCTTTGTTTGCCCTTCCCCCCCAGAAACAGATGCCACACTGCTAAAGAAGCCAGAGAAACTGTTGGCAGGGTTGGACCTGGGTGGACCATCCCCTACTCCAGGGGCCCCCCGAAGAAGAGGCAGTATGCCTGTGCCCTACAAGCACCAGCTGCGACGGGGCCAGGCTGTAGATGAACTTGACTGGCCACCTCAAGCCTCGTCCTCTGGCTCTTCTGACTCCTTGGGCTCAGGAGAGGCAGCGCCCACCCAAAAGGATGCCATTTTCAAGGTCATGCTGGTGGGGGAGAGCGGCGTGGGAAAGAGCACGCTGGCAGGCACTTTTGGTGGTCTCCAGGGAGACAGTGCTCATGAGCCAGAGAACCCAGGTATTTGGGGAGCCCTGAAAGGACTGACAGTACTCTGGAGACCTAGTTAGGTCTGGAAGATCTCAAGGCATGAGCAGCCCCTGGAGGCCAGACCCTAAGAGAAGTTTCTCCAATGCTTTCCGTAGCTATGCTCCCTATAGGGGGAGGGGGTGGTCCCTGAGGCCTGGCTACCAGGTGTCACAAGTGTTCCAGAGCTCTGATGGGCTCTATTCTCTGGATTTCCCAACAGAGGATACCTATGAGAGACGCATCATGGTGGATAAGGAGGAAGTTACTCTAGTTGTTTATGACATCTGGGAACAGGTGAGAACTCAGATGTGGCTGTAAGCAGGTAATGAAATCTGGGAGAGCTGGGGAAGGGCAAAGTCTGGTGGGACTGCAGGCTCTGGCTCCAGTATGTACCTTTCACAGTATCCTCTGAGGGAGCAAGGCTGGTACCAATGTACACGCCAGGGCTTTGAGAGTCGCTGTCTTTCCAGGATCTTCTCGCCTGGAAGAAAGTCAGGATCTGAGTTTGACAAACCTTGCAGATACAAGCCAGGCTGAACATTGAAATTTATCCCATCCATTGTTCAACCTGGAGGAGTCTGATCTGACAGGATAAGAGCTTGGGTCTCGGTAGTATTAGGGAAAGGGAGGGAAAGAAGATTCCGGAATATTTGGGTATCAATCGTTACGATGCAGCAATCAGAGGCTAGATTACATACACTTGGAAAGCATTCACTTTTTTTTTTTTTTTTTTTTTTACATTTTTAAAGGATGGGTTTATTAGGACAAGGAGAAAGAAAATGAGTGTCGCCTTCACAGCCACAGGCAGGCAGAGCACTGCCAGGCAGAAATTGTACTGATTAAGTATTTGGCATTCATTTTTAATTAAAAGTTTAAGCATAAGAAAGTAGGATGGGTTAACCCAGTCTATGATCCTGTGCTCCTAATTCTCTCTGTGGGGTTTCATTTACTAATCTATCCTCCTCCACACACACACTGGGTATGAAGATTCTACCATTAAATAGCTCTGCTGTCCTAAGCAGGAAATTTCTCCCTCATGTCTCTGGGTCTTCATTCCTGATGTGGAGGTGCTGGACAGGTTCTCCCAGGCTTCTGTCCTGATACTCTACAACTCTGCCCATCTGCAGGGGGATGCAGGGGGGTGGCTGCGGGACCACTGCCTTCAGACCGGGGATGCCTTTCTCATCGTCTTCTCAGTCACTGACCGAAGGAGCTTCTCCAAAGTTCCAGAGACCCTACTTCGCCTCAGGGCTGGGAGGCCCCACCATGACCTGCCTGTCATAATCGTTGGGAACAAGAGCGACCTGGCCCGCTCCCGGGAGGTCTCACTGGAGGGTGTGTATACTGAACCTCATCCATCTTGCAGTATCTGGGACACTTCCTTCCCAGTCACCTCTTCTCCCTACAGCCTTTAAAAACCTTCCAGGATGCACAAACTCAGTTTCATTTAGCTCCAGGCTAAGGGTAGACTCTCAATACCCTTGTCTAGGGGGTGGCAGAACCCCAGCCGTCCCCTGGGCTCTTTTCCATGACACCTTTCTCCCTCCCACCCAGGAGGCTACCACTTCTTTGCAAGTGATCCCTGCCTGGTTCTCTCAGTTTCCAGATTCACTTCCCCCCTTGGGTAGCTCCCCAGACCCATCCCTGGGCCTTTTCCTTCCCACAGAGGGCCGCCACCTGGCAGGGACACTGAGCTGCAAACACATCGAGACGTCTGCTGCTCTGCACCACAACACGAGGGAGCTCTTCGAAGGCGCTGTGCGCCAGATCCGGCTGCGGCGGGGTCGGAGCCACCTGGGGGGCCAGCGGCCGGAGTCGGGCAGTCCTGAGGGCCCCGCGCCGCCCACGCGCCGGGAGAGCCTCACCAAGAAGGCGAAGCGCTTCCTTGCCAACCTAGTGCCGCGCAATGCCAAGTTCTTAAAGCAGCGCTCTAGGTCCTGTCACGACCTTTCCGTGCTCTGAGCTGCGGTCGCCATGGTCACCGCGGTCGCCATGGTCACCGCGGCCTCTGTTCGCCCCCTTCGCCCCGCCCCGCCCTGCCCTGTCCGGCTTCCTTTGTGAAGACCGTCTAGAAAACCAAAAACTCCCAGGATGCCCTGGCGTGCCTGCGGAGGGGGCTGTCCCCCACCCCTGCCACCACGCGTCCTCAATACCTCTGGGCCCCAGAACGCCTGGAAGCCGGGGACGCAGACCTGTAGGGGGCGGCAGGTCTGGAAGGAAATAGTTCTGCAAGGTGTTTTGTTTCTTAATTTGCACCTGACCACCTCTTCTGTAAAGAAGCGGGAACTGGAGAATTGCTTTGTAGCTCCTTTACAGCTGTCCATCTTTGTACTCTGCACAAATAAGCCTCACCTTTAAGAGATTCATAAAGGTAAAGACGTGGATATCGTTCCCAGAGACTCTGCCCTTAACATTCCGGCTTTATCTGCTGTATCAGTCCACTTTACCTTTAAGAAGTCCTTAAAGTCAAGGGCCTGGAAGTGCCATTTTTGAGAACTGATTCTGTGACCTGCCATTATACCGTTATACCACTGCACTTCCCCTTTAAGGTTATTAAAAGTAAGGTGTGGACAGACTTTCTGCCTTCAGCTGTGCAGAGTGAAGAGCCAGCTGGTGGTAACTCCCCTTTGGCTTGGCCCCGGAGGCACCGCAAGGGGGCCACCCTTACCTTTTCAATAAAGAATTTTTCTACTGCACTTGTTCTCTTGTACTCTGTTCTTTTAGCCAGAGGAGCAGGGAACGCAGACCTCCAGGCTGGCTCTAGAACTTAGTCCTGGTGTTGTCCAGGCTAAGGTGCCTTATGGGTAATTGGGTTCAATGTCTCTTTTTGCCAAAGGCTCAACTTGCAGCTTCTTGGGTGCTGATGAAAAAGGCCTAGAGAGTAGGGACCTATTATTGATAGAAATAATTCAACGACTTACACTAGGACCAAGTCCCCAGACACCAGGCCTTCACCTCATTACCACACTTTATTCTGCAAGAAGAAGACCCGGAAGAGGACTGGAAGTGGAACCCCCTCCCACCAGGAGGCTCATCAGCTGGGGCATGATGGAATCAGCCTGTACCTCCTCTGGCAGGGCCCCAGCACCCCAGCTGTCACCTGCAAAGCCTGTGTGAGAATTGAAGCTGTCAGTGCCTCCCCTGGGGACGCCCACGTCTGCTGCTGCCTGAGCCATGAGTCTGAACAAAGGAGCAGAGGCAGCAGTTCCCCTCACCCCTACAATAGTTACCTGAGTACCTGACAGGTCTCCTGCACCCCACACAGGTCCCCAGAATTTGATGGCAAGAGAATGAGATGTCTCTTGAATCCTTGCAACTGGGAAGGAGCCAAGGCGGAACCAGCAAGGGGGTAATGAGATCATATGAAATTACAACACGATCCTTCGCACTTTATTCACTTAATTTAATTCTCTAATGACTTTATAAGGCGCTACTACCTCCATTGCTGTAGAAGAAACAGGGTTTAACTAACCCGAGGTCAATAAGCAACAGAGCTGGGATTCTCCAAGTTTACAACATACTTGATGATTTTATACCGATTTTACCTAAGTACCCCTTTCAGGAAGGATGGGGGCAGGGAAAGAGACAAATAGAAGAAATGCAGGGACCAATGGACAGAGTAATGAGCAGCGACTGTGTAAGAGGATGAGAGAAATTACATGGATATGGTGGAGTAAGCAAGCTCTAAACTCGGGACCATGGAGGTAGTTCAAATCTGAAAATGCAGGAAAACACTCTGGACCCATTAAGGGACCAGATGGCTCCACAGTTGGGTTGAAACCTCAGGGACATGAAGAGGAGGGCTAAGAGAGGAGCATGAAAAAGCTTTGGTACCTCACTGCAAGGGACCTAAATACCAGGCAAAGCAGTTTGTGTCCAACTCTGTAAGCAGCAAGAGTCACTGAAGGTTTCCATGTATGGGAGGAACACGAGCCTTTGGGAAGTGGAAGTTGGGAGAGGTGTGCATGGACTGGAGCAGCAGAGGCAGGCCTGAGGAGGTAGGTCGCTAGGAGCGGACAAAGGCCCTCCTCAGGAAGGCTTCAGTGAGAAGACAAAGCATGAGTTTGAGAATCAGAATCGATGAGGCTTGGCAACTGAATGGCTGCACATAAAGAGGACAGGCCCTGCCTGGTTTTGCAACTGGTTAGGACATAGCATTGCAAGCCAGCGCAGCTGCTTCAGTTTGAGTTTGATGCTCCGCCCCGAGGTGATCCACGTGGCCTGTCAGACCTCTCCTGACACGCCCGCTGCTCCCCTCAGCAGTGTACTTCATCTATCTGCCTATTCTGCCCCCGCTGTCTTTGGTGAATCCTCTCACCTCTCCTGCACCTTTGGCTTGTACCCCATAATTTATTTATGTATAAATAAATCTTAAAAAAAAAAAAAAAAAGAGGAGGACCAGTCTCAGGTTGTGGGAAGTTGGTAAGTTTAGGGGATATAGGAGGCGAGATTAATGGCTCCTTTTTGGAGAGAGTTTGAAATGCTATAAAAATCCATATGGAGAGCTCTAACAGCTCCCTGGACAGTTGGGTCTGGAATTCAGAACAAGTTAGGCAAGACATGTACATAATCACCATAAAGACGGCAGCGTTTGAGCCAGGCTGAGCTTCAGGCCAGCTTGATGGATGTGTCACCTGTGCAGCCACACAGGGCTGCACACTTAGTTCAGTGCTCTGCTGTCGCTCTTTTGAAAGTCTTTGAACCGGAGTCCTGCATTTTCATTTTGCACAGGGACCCACAAAGTATACTAAGGGAGACACACAGGGAAAGGGTGCAGTATGTGCTGGGATCCTTAGTCTCATACCACATGCAGCCTTTAAGGGTCTGTAATTCCTGTGAAATAGTCTGTTTGCGCAGTCATGAGGACAGGGTCCACAAATCTCATCAGGTTTCCAAAGGGCCCCGTGAGCCAACAAATTACGAACTAGGTAGTACTGATTGCCAGTGGGAAGGGGACCTGGGTGTGTGGAGGACAGGTGCGCAAGGTTTACTTTTCATTATATGCCCCTTTACTACCAACAGTAGTAAATTTACTACCTTGGATCATATATTAACTGTGTAAAAACTAAGTAATACAGAACAAAGCCTTGGTGTTCCGAAGAAAGGAGAGGAACCAGAGAGAGTAGGAATAGGCAGACGAAGAAGGCAGAGAGGCAGCCACCCGAGAGGGAGTGGAAGAACTGGGACTGAGCATGTTATGGCTGCTGTCAGAGGAGGATTTTTCTAGAGGCAGAGCAGAGTATCATCTCAGGTTAAATGTGGTGGGAGGAGAATGAACAAGAAAGCCCAGTGCCCTTCTTGTGGCAGAAGCTTACAAGATACATACTGAGGAGGATGGCATGACTTGCCCTTGAGGGGAGTCACACAAACCACAAACCTTCTTCCCTCCCCCCGTCAGTCCCCCACCAACTCAGTCAGTCCCATCAGCCCGACCCATCTGTGTGTTCCCTCTAGACGCCTACAGGGAAGAGCTCAGAACAGACAGAAACTGAAGCCACGCTCCTAGCAGACTTGGGAAGAGATGGGGTCTCCTCTGAGAGTCAGGCCATTCTTCTCTCCACCTTGGTCAAGGCTAAATAGGGCCCAGCTGCTGATCTGGGCAGGCGTGAGAGAACAGCAAAGGGCTCTCAGGGTACGCCCCTCTTAATGGTGGCAATTGTCTTGGGGTCTGTGTTCCTCTGCCAGTCTAGCCCCTACCCACCCCTTAACCACTCCACCCCTCTAGCCCACAAGATGTCCTTATGGACTAAGGGCATGGATTGTGTGCGCTCTCCTGTGAGGGGTAAGAGGAGAGACCAGAAAGCAAGTTCCAGGGATACTCTGGGCTCTGCTACAGTTGAACCTTTAAGTCTGCTGCATCTAACCTACTTCTCCAGTCTGGAGCAGGGGCCCCTCCTCTACTGAAAGGCTGCCAGTCACGGAAGCATATCTCCAGGTTAAACCGTCACTCCCAGATACATTTCTTAATTAATATAAGATAGCTCCAATCCACATCAGTCTAAATAATTTTTTCCTAGACATTTCTTTCACTCACAAATGCTTGTTCTCTGTTAAGATCTGCAGTATGTCAGCAATGGCACTGGGCCCTATCAGAAAACAAAAACAGTAAGTCACTACCCCTGCCCTCAAGCAGTGAGCAACTGAGCTGGAGAGATGGGCCCAGGTGGGGACTGCAATACTGTGGCCTAAACAGCAGCAAACCACGCCACGTTGACTATGCAAATGCATCATGCACTCTAGAACTATGAGAAGAAACCTAAATGGTGGACGACCTTTTTTAGGAGGTAGTCCTTGAAGAGGTAGACTGCAGATAGGTGGGTGAAAGAAGGAAAAACACATGTGAAGCCACATGAGCAAATGATCAGGGGAAAGGATGGGCAATCTGCCACATGCAGAAGCAGAGAAACTTCATACACAGAGCATGAAACCTGAGGTGGATGGCACATTCGAGGCCCAAAAACTAGACAGAGGCGTCCTACGTCTATCATCTCGGCTCTCTGATGGTTAAGTTCAAGGGCTCTTTTCATCTACTTTTCTTGATGCCAGGCCTCCAGTTTGGTGGCCTTATACACACAACACTCACAAGTATGAAAACACATTCAACAAGGCCTTGCATTTTAGGGAGCAGCAGGCTATTTTCTGGATGGAGGTTTATGTACAGTCACTCTTAACCTCTGCCTCAGCACTCCCAACTATAAAATGAAACTACTACTATTTGTAGCACTAAATAAAATTGCAAATATCTTTGTAACTTGTCAAGCCAGATACCAATGAGCTGTGGAAGTAATGGTTTTTACAACCTATGTCCTGGTCCCTTACTCAGGGCCCCTAGGCAGCTTGCTAATCTTTTTTTTTTTTTTTTTAAGATTTATGCATACAGAACTGGGGTACAAGCCAGAGTAGTGGTGGGTAAGAAGATTCACCAGAGACCGAGTGGGGAGCAGAACAGGCAGATCGACAAAGTACACTGCTGAGGGAAGCAGCGGGCGGGTCAGGAGAGGTCTGTCAAGCCATGTGGGTCAGCTCCCTGTTGGGGGACTGAACTCGTGGCTTTGGAGAGCTTCATAATGAGGCTTTAAACCGCTACAACACCAGGGAGAGCCCCAGCTTGCTAATCTTTTAAAGCAAGGTGCCACTCAGGAGACGCAAATTTAAGTTGTGGTTCACAAGGTCCAACATGCCTTCCACAGGATTCACAGGGAACTCATTACTGGATTTGTTGTTTACTGGAAGATTCACAGTAGAAGCCTAAGTAATAGTATTATACTGCACAATTTCCCACCTTATGTTCAAATTAGAACTTGTCTTTAGGCAGAGGACCTGTGCCGATTCAAAATACTTACCAGAAAGGAGACTGCCCCAGTAGGGTAGGCTCTGGAGACCGCAAAGGCAGATGCAATGATAGGAAGGCTTGTGGGGAGGCTAAGGGGGATGCTCAGCAGAGGGCTATTAAGAGAATGCTCTGGGATTTTCCATCAGAAGAAGCAAAGAGCCCCAGATATCCTGAAGATATCTGGGGGGCTCACTTTGATTTTTGCAAAGTGATCTGGTTGTAATCGGATCGTTACAAAGAATTTCAGGCTTTAAGAGATTGGACCAGTTGGCTAGGCTGGTAGTATGTGATTCAGGGCCTTCCAAACCTGAGAATTTAGTCCAGAAACAATAATAAAGTTTTACTGTTACTCCTCCTCCACCCTCAGTTCTCTCCAGTAATCTTGAGCACACTCTGAAGTGAGGTAGGAGAATGAGGTCAAGTAGAAAGCCAAGTGTGTAGGCACCCAGAGGAATGGGAATGACAGCAGTGGTAATGACAAGTTCCAAGCCTCTACCACATCCCTGATAGGTACACTACTGGTATCATTTCCCTTTTACAGAGGAGGAGGCTTGGCAGAGTGGTGCTGGGAAATGAAGCAATGTCCAAGCTTACTCAGCTATTTGGTGATGAAAGAAGGATCTCAATTGTGCAGTTTTGTTCCAGATCCAGAACGTGGCCCCTCTGCTGGCTGGTCACCTGTCTTGGTTGGGCTCAAGTGTTGGGAAGAGGCTGATTCTCAGCACTACTCATTCTAAGCAAGTAGGCTTCGAGATGCTTCAAAACTGATTGAAGTCCCCATCCCTTCTGGAACACTGGCAAAAAAATTGACAGTCTCTGATTTCCAAGGTCAGTATTTCCCTTTTCTGCAAATCCAGCACTGACTGGCTCCTTTCCAGTCTTCAAGCACCTCATCCATCTACCCATTGCCCTCAAAAATAACTGCTTAATGGCACTCCAGTAACTTCAGCCAACTTCTTAAGGGCTCTTGAGAGCAGATCATCTGGGACAGCAAACAGAACTCATCCAACTTTAAAAAGTGATCTTTGATCAGCTCTTTCCTTCTCTTTACCTTCCCACGTGACCTAGGTCGGTGGGCCTGCTTCTCACTGGCAGAGCTGTGGGAGCATACTTTCAGAGCAAACCAGTTCTATCACAGGGTGCCAAGCTGAGAGGGGGAAGGCATGCTTGAAGCCAGAAGAATCAGACACACAACTTCTCAGACCAGAGTTCCTTCCCTGCATCCAGCTCACAACTATTGACTTCACCTGGTTGGCATGGAAACATCAGTCTCTGGTAGATTGCAAGAAACACTTTTAGGCAGAAAGCATCAAAGGCTACCATGGTAACACCAAAAAGTAAAATTGCCTCCTCTCTGGGGGGAATGAAGAACTGATGAGGCTGTTGAGGAAAGCAGGCTAGAAGAGACCGCCTTTGGAGAGCCCGGCTCTGACTTTAACAGAAAGGGAATGAATTCCATAGACATCTAATATATACAAAGCAAAGCAATAAAGACTGGCCTCATCAGGCCATACAACCAAGGAACTGTAAGTAAAGGCTAAGATCTGTAAGTCAAACCAACTCCGACTAGGAGAGCTTCAGAAATCCTGTCTTCAGGGACAGGATTTTGACCAAAAGACAAAGGGTTTAGAATAAAGAAAGAACAAGATAAGCAGATACAAAAGTAGAAATTTTAGGGTATAAAGACAGAAAGTGATTCTTTCCCACAACTCCAATGGCTTCCACAGTGGTGCTGAGAAGCAGGATGTGATCTGAAGCCAAACTTCCTGGGTTGGAATCCCAAATTTGCTAACTATATGCTCATGGGTCATTTATGTTCCAATGGGTATCAGTTTCCCAGAGTAGTCGTCTTCGACTTTCCCCACCTCCACCTGCTTCTCTTAACAAAAAGCTGCATGAGGAATGAAAAACCGGGAACAGGAACTGAGGTAGAGGGGACCAAAGTGCAAGCCAAAGAAACTAGGTTTGGGACCATAAGGGAAGCAAAAGATGGAGCCCTCTGAAGAGGGCAGAGCAAGGCCTGTGCAGATTTATATCCGAGTTCAAGACGGCCAGAAGGCCCATCGCCCCAGGATGACTAGCAAAAATGGTCCGCACTGCGCTTCTCCGGGTGCATTAATGGCCAAATCAATAGCATAGGGGGACTGGGCCACCGCCAGCTGCTCCTACCTAAAAATAATGTATCCTCCCTTCCCTTCCCCCAGCTGCAAAAAGCAAACTAGGATAGGGAAGGGATGGGGGTGGGAGCAATGGGAAGAGCAGCAGCAGGTGAGACTGCAGGAGCCTAGAAAAGTCAGGAACTAGACCAGGGACCCAGTGGCCTTTTATACCACACACAGGCTACAAGTACTTACTGTTTCAGCGTGAAAAGCAACCTGAGAAGCTAACATCACCAATAAGCCTTCACTCAGCTTAGAAGTCTGAGAGCTGACAAATTAAAACCTAACAGCAATTATCCATATTTTTAGCATGACAATAAAGTCTTAACACTGTTGCCATAGAGACGAATGAAGAAATGGGAGCCCCACAGAGTCCTGCCCCAACCTTAGACCTTTTTCTCTGTAGGTCCCTCTGCCAAACTCTTATTAGAAGTCCTACAAAGCAGGCAGGTGTGCCTCCCTTTCAGCAGCACCATTCCTGAAATACTCAGCTCCCTGGAATTCACTGATTCCAGGCCTGTGCAGCATTGAGGGGTGGGGGTGGTGGTGCCAGGAAGAGCCACGTAAAAGCAGGAGTTCAAGGAACTCGCCACGAAACAACTGTAGACACAAAGCCGTGGAGCCCTGACGTGAAATGCAAAACTTCCTCAGATATTGGACTTTGACTTCCTTCTACAAAGACGGCTAAAGGTGGTACAGAGGCCAATGGAAAGAAGGGTGGGCTTAGGAGACTTTTCTGTCTCTAAACCCCTCAAGCTTTTGAAACACCCCTAGAGGGTGCAGAATGTGCTGCTATCACACTGCCACCTAGTGGAAAGACAAGGTCTGTCCTGAGGCACAGACGGGTCTCGGAAGTGGGCAAGTAGGTTTGGAGCTTAAGATGAAGACACCTGGAGGAGGACCCCTTAGTTCATTTTGCTTTCCAGAGTTTAGATAAAACAAAATGAAAATAAAAGGAAGAAAACACAATGGCATTACATTTTATATCCCCAGAACCACTCGTGCTTTTGGCTTTTAAGAAGTTGACATCGGACAGACACACTGCGACGACACAGATGGGGGCCGCAGCTACCACGACAGCAGGGCTTGCCTTTTATATAAAGTTTATATATATTTATGTACACGGACACAGGGTATAAAATCCAGTGAGAAGGACTCACATGTACCCACGTGGGGGACAGGAGCAGCTTTTACAGTTGGGGTTAAGCCCAAGGCAGAGGCACATGGAAAGTGGTGGAGAGTAGCAGCCTCACCTCCATCCCCCCTCTTTGGGTCAAAGGCAGGATAACTACATAAAGGGAGACGGAGGGTGTTGGAAAGGGATCCCATCTCTCATCAAACTCCTGAATGCCCCTAAAACAACTAAAATCCCTGGAAGGAGCTTGCCCACGCCACCCAGCCAGATGCTGAGTTCACAGTAGTAGTTCTGACCCCAAGCTGAGCTCTAAGACAGGCTTCAAAATGCACATGCCCCTGTGATCTCCCAGGGCTCTTTCACAGCAACGATCCAGCACCTTTAAGGTTAACCCCCCCCCCCCCAACACACACACAAAACTCCAAACTCCTTGGGCCAGAAGTCTTAGGGGTTTTTCCTTGACAGACTGCAGAGTAAAGGTAGAGGAAAAGCAGAGGTGAGCTCCCTCAGTTAATGCCCCCTGGCCTTCCCAGTGGGGGAGGAAAGGAGAAGTCCCAAGAGCTGGTGGGAAGGGCGATGAATCCAGGAGATGAGATACGGAGAGACAAGTATCCAATGTGCATGGAAATTCTGTCCTCTTCGGTTAGCAGCTTTGCTCAGCAGAGTCTGTTCCCAGTGGGCCGTGGGCGGGAGCTCTTCTTGGTTTCGAAGGGTGGCCCCATTTCCCCCAGAGTCAATGTCCATGCTCTCAAGATGGCTTGGTCCACAGAAAGGAGAGAAGGGGCCATGGAAGGATAGATTTGGAGAAGGGAACATAGCAGGACCCAGAGGCACAGGGCGGCAGTATATTGTGCCATTGACTTACCTGTGGCAAGAAGAGGTTAAGTGAGAAGCCAATGGAAAGAAAAATAACCACAGACAAAATGAGTTGGGCCCTGAGATTCACATGGTCTGGGGGGTAAAGAGGCTGGAAAGCTGGAAGCACTGGGAGGCTATTGCCTGGGAGGCAAGGTTCAGGGCTGGACTCAATGCTGGAATAAAGAGAGGGACAGCGAGTTAGTGACACATAGGATTCCTTCTTTCTAAGTCCCATCCCTCCTCTCCATATCCCAAGTCCAAGTCTACCAGTTAGAGCTGCTGGGTTCAAGGCCCCCAAAGGGATGGCTCCATTCAGCTGCAAGGCAGCAGCTTGGGCGGCAGCAGCAGCAGCAGCTGTGGTTGGCAGCTGGATTCCAGAGCCTGAAAAGGAGAGAAAAGGTGAGGAAAAGCCCTAACCCTTGATATAAAATCCAACTCCTCTTCACTCTCAGAGAACTCTACCTTCAGCCAATCTGGCCAAGAGCTGCAATTGTCCACCAGCTGATCTCAGATCCAGCTCCTGGTCCCCATCGGGGAAAGTGATGTCTGTGCTACCATCCGGTCTCTCAGTCACTTGGCCAACCCTCATGGGTCGACCAGCAAGCTCAAAGCCATTCAACTGTTCCAGAGCACGCCGGGCACACTCAGCATCAGAGAACTGTAAGAAATCCAGGTTGTATCAGTCACTTCCTGATCATAGAAACTCTCCAAGCCACATTAACACTCTCTAGCTCTATGATTCCATGAAAACTGCATGCTCAATTTTCAGTGCAGCACAAACTTCTTTCCCAGGGAATGCGACTTAAGTTCTCTCTCCCCCTACCATGGGTCTCTGAAAAGGACCTTTGCCAACTGACTCAATGGCAATCAGTTTTTAATTCTTCTATTCCATTAAGAACCTAATGATGCAAAAGGTGTATATCTGTAGGGAACCTAGTCTGACAGGCTATTTCAAAAGCACTCAAAGAAAAATAGATGCAACCAGTATTCCTGGGCTTTCATTTCAGCTTTTAGGAAGTCTTACTTCTTAGTCAAGCACTATCAATCTGGATGGAACTCCAGTGCAGACGACAGGGCTGCACCTCCGAGCCCCACATGCAACAGTCCTGCTGATTCAGTGACCTGCTCACCAGGGGGCCTCTACTCTCTAATCTCTTTTATGAGCACCAGTAACAGCCTGGTATAAAGAGGATTCCCTTTGTACTATTTTTTGTTTTGTTTTGAAAGATTTTCTAAATTTTTATGTAGAAGAACTGGGGTACAGGCCAGAAATGCTAGGGGAACAGAAGATTCACCAGAGACCAAGCAGAACAGGCAGATCGACTGAAATACACAGCTTTGGGGAACAGTGGGTGAGACAAGAGAGGTCTGCTGTGCCATGTGGGTCAGCTCCCTGGCCAGGGATTGAATTCGTGCTGCAGATAACTTCATAGTGCTGTGCTTAACTCCCTGCGCCACCAGGGAGGCCCCCTTTTGACCTTGTAAGAAGGTCCCACAGAAGCTTTTCCACACCTGAGTCACACAAGGAGCTGGAAGTGCCACCGCAAACACCACAGCTGGTTTTGTTTACGCTGTTATTACCTGCCCTAAGGCCTGGCAAGTGCTACTGAGAGTTCCTAGGCAAATGGTGTAGGTGGCTTGCCCTTGGATACTACTGAGGTGAGCAATACCTACCTCCCCTCTGCCCTGCAGGCAAGTGTGGGGTGTATACTGCCTGGACTGAGCCCAGAACATATCAGCTTCTATCAGACTTTGTGGCTGGCAGCCAGTCCTCAGCCTGAAGTCACATGGGCTGGAAGAACCGGTTATGGGTATTGGAAAAAATGTTGCTGAAGTGTCAGGAAAAGGTGAGACCTGCCCATATTAGGGAACGTAACCCCTATACGTGGAGTTTAAATATAAAGATACTTCTCAAGGCATAACATGCTTCTTATGGGATAGTGCCAAGAAGTGTAACTTCCTATTCCCACTTCTTTCATGAAAATAAACCAATTCTATAAAACATATATGTAAGTCTATTCCCAAACCCCCCTTTGCCACTCTCCACACCCCTGCCTCCCTTTAAGCTGCAGCCTGGCCTCATTACTATTATCCACAGAACAAGTTGTAGCATCAGGGAAGCTGGTCAAACTCCTGGACACCCTTACACCAGGACCACTGAGCATGCAGGATAAAGCCAAGATCTCAAGCAATGCATTCATCTCAAGGGGCACAAGGCTAGTCCACACTTCAGGCACCCGGTTTATGGGGTCTTTAGACTAAGTTCCTAAAGGAGGAGGATGAAGCTAAGCTGCAAAATCAGACAAGTGGGGGCTCTCTCTGGTGGCTCAACAGGTTAAAGCACCGCATTATGAGGCTCTCCAAAGCCACTGCAGCACCAGCTCGATCCCCAGCCAGGGAGCTGACTCACATGCAAGAGCAGACCTCTCTTGACCCGCCCGCTGCTCCCCTCAGCAGTATATTTCAGTACATCTGCCTGTTCTGCCCCCCACTCTGTCTCTGATGACTCTGGTGAATCCTCTCACCCACCACACCTCTAGCCTATACCCCAGTTTTATAAGCATAAATAAATAAATATTAAAAAAAAAATCAGAAGAATGGGCAAACCCAAACTAAAATAAAAAAGTTAAAGATTAGAGACTCACCGTAATGAAACCATAACCTTTAGAGCGGCCTGTATCTGATTCCTTCATCAGCACAATATTATCAATCTGTGGAATAGGGAGAAATCACTAGTGGTCTTTAGGCAAATCCACACTCTTTAATCTTTCTGACCCAGACTATTCTAACTATCTCTAACTTTCTGGCTAACTAATTACATTAAAATCTTCAAATCTCCTTTTTAAAAAGAGACAAAAGACAAAACACTTTCCTGACTAACTTTAATCTGAATCCCACGATTTCACTGTGTCTCAGTCGTCTACTGAGCAGTGTCAGAGATGGAGCCTCATTTCCATAGCAGGAGACTTAGGCTCCATAAGCCCGTCGTGATCCACAGCAATGGGTCAATCCAGGCCAGCCAGACTCACTCTTCCAACCTTTTCCAATTCCCTTCAGAGGCGTCCCTCATTTCCAACTCACTTTGCCAAAGGGCTCGAAGATGCCCCGGAGCATGTCCTCGGTGATGCTGAAGTGCAAGGCGCCCACATAGAGGCGCCCCGGCCCGCTGCTGCCCTTCTGCAGGTTGCTGGCCATGGCTGCCAGTCGGTTTTTCTCAGCCTGGGGAAAGAAGGGATGATGCTGGGTCATGGCCCACACCTCCTTCCTTCAATCTGGTTTCCTCATGGCACTTTCTCAGCCTGCCCACCTGTGAGGCCTGTACGATGATCGGCACGCCCAGCAGCTGCTGCCCGGTCAGTCCAATGGCCAGCGGCACAGCCTGGATTTCACAGAATTCCACATAAGCGATACCCTTAGAGCGACGCGAGTTCCGATCTGAGATAATACGTACATCACGCACCTAACCGAGGCGAAACAAAAGAACCCTGAGTTGGACATAAAGTGGAAGGGGGAGGGACAGAAGATAACTTACTCAGAAGAGCACTGGAGGGGCAGGGGTGGGGGGGAAAGGGGGAGGGTGGCAGAAGCAGGAAGGCTACCTTGCCAACAGCAGAGAAAAAGTCCTCCAGGTCTCTAGGTCGAATGCGGGCAGCTAACTGCATACAGAATACTGTGCGGGCATCACGCTCCTCGGGACTCAGATTATCAACTGGCTCCCTAAAAGTGAGAAATTTGTGGAAACCTCTCTTCCAAATACCTGGCCACCACTCTTCAGCTACCCTCAAATACTACAGATTTCCACAGTATGAGTCTAACACACTCTTTTTTAAAAAAGAATTACTTATTTATGCATACAAGAACTGGGATGTAGGGTACAAGTGTGAAGGTGAGAGGATTCACCAGAGTGAACAGAACAGGCGGATCTACTGAAATACACTGCTGAAAGAATAGTGGGCAAGACAGGAGAGGTCTGCTGTGCCATGTGGGCCAGCTCCCTGGCTGGGATCTAACTCAGGCTATGGCAGTGATAATGCTGAGACTTAACCCATAGGCGACCAAAGAGGACCCTCCAACACCTTTTTTTTTTTTTAAGATTTATTTATTTATTCATACAGAACTGGGGTACAGGCTGGGGTACAGGCCAGAGATGCGGAGGGTGAGAAGATTCACCAGGGACAGAGTGGGGAACAGAACAGGCAGATCGACGAAGTACACTACTGAGGGAAGCAGCGGGCGGGTCAGGAGAGGTCTGCCGCGCCATGTGGTCACCTCCGGGGCAGGCGGGGATCGAACTCATGCGGAAGTGGCTTAAGCTTCTTAGTGCAGCGCTTTAACCCGCTGCGCCACCAGGGAGGGCCCAACCAATACCTTTTTATTCAAACTTCAACGCCCTAGATAGAGCTGAGGGACCGCTCTGGTGGCACAGCTGGTTGAAGCATAGCAATGTGTAGCTATCTGCAGCCACTACAGCATGAGTTCAACCCCTGGCCAGACCGGCATGGCAGACCTCTCGTGTCTTGCTTGCTGCTCCCCTCAGCAGCATATTTCAGTAGATCTGCCTGTTCTCCCCACTCTGTCTGTCTCTCTTACACATACTTCCACCCCACCCCCACCCACCCCACACTACTGGCCTATACACCAGTTCTTGTATGCATAAATAAATCTTAAAATAAAAAAAAAAAGCTGATTACCAACTCACCTGATAGGACTCTTCTCTCTGAAGTGAGGGCTCTTACTGTGTCCATACCGATGCCTATGGAAGTGAAAGCAAAGAAAATGAAAATCGTGCCACCCAACTTTACTCACATTGGTCCGATGCTGGGTCTTCCATCACTAAAAAAACAAAAACAAATCATGGGTCTCCCTGGTAGTAGGGGTTAAAGTCTCAGTATTATGAAGTTATCATCAGTCACTGCAACATGAGTTTGATCCTGGCCAAGGAGCTGACCCACAGGCACAGCAGACCTCTCCTGACCTGCCCGCTGCTCCCCTCAGCAGAGTATTTCAGTAGAGCCACCTGTTCTGTTCCCTACTCTGTCTCTAACACACACCCTCTCCCTTGCACTGCTGGCCTACACTCCAGTTCTTGTATGCATAAATAAAAATAAACCTTTAAAAAAAACAAAACTGAGGGTCCTCCCTGCTGGTGCAGCGGGTTAAAGCACAGCACTAAGAATCAAAAGCCACTTCCGCATGAGTTCGATCCCTGCCAGCCCCGGAGGTGACCACATGGCGTGGCAGACCTCTCCTGACCCGCCCGCTGCTCCCCTCAGCAGTGTACTTTGTCGATCTGTCTGTTCTGCTCCCCACTTTGTCTCTGGTGAATCCTCTCAACCTCCGCATCTCTGGCCTGTACCCTAGTTCTGTATGAATAAATAAATCTTAAAAAAAAAACAATCTAGCTCACCTCACATGTGAATTCTTCATATCACCCTCCAATAACTGGATCTCCTGGGGATTATAAGCACCCTCACACACAGGATACTTCAAACATTTAACTCGGATTATAACCTAAAGATGGTGATCTTTTTAGCAAAAGGCAGTACCCGGTGGCAAGTGGTGGACTCCTGTGGCGCAAACGATCCTCCCGACGTCGGTCCCGACTTCGTGACTCACTACTGTGTCTATGATCCCAGCTGTGATGATGACGCTGCCGATCTCGACTTCGGCTCCGACTTTTTCTCCATCTATGCCGATCCCGATCTCGACTACGACTACAGAGAATGACACACATAAGCTTGTCAAAAAACAACACACCTCTTCTTTAGTGTATAGCTTCCCCTCGTATCCGTGTATTCATAATATTCTCAAAACTCCACAACCCCAGAATTACTGACCTGCGCTTTCTGTCCCTGCTTTTACTATGACTTCGACTCCTCCTCTTCTTCCTGTGAAAGACAGTGAAATTTTTATTGCTGAGGTTTCCCCATCTTGCTTAATGAAAAAGGAAGACAGTAAGGTAGGGGTGTGGTGAAACAGAAAACCCAGATGATGACCATGGGGTAGTTCACAGCAACTGTACAACACCTACAACTGTACAAGACACAGCCCTGAAGGCTGTCAGGCATGTGATGTGGCTATTAAACATCCCTCTGTCCCCGAAGCCAAACAAAAGCTGGTCTTTCCAAGTCAGGGGTCCTCTTGATATTTTATTCAAACGAAATCTATCAATGATAGGTCTGAGCCACAGACATACAATGGAAAGCAGAGAACAGAAGATCATTAAGCTATGTGACCACGACTCATTGAAGCCAGCAGTCTTATGAACAACCACCTCTCCATACTGGGTGGTGCTCCAGGGACAAAGGTGTTCCCTTGCCCCAGCAGGTAACGCATGCCTTCGAACAACACTTACTTGCCGGCCTCCCCGCTGGAGCTGCTGGCCCCGGGCCCACTGCTGCTGGCACTGGAGCTGTCAGTGGTGCTGTTAGCGCCGTCCTTTTTAACCTCTTTGCTTTGCTGCTTGTCCTGAGGGGTTCATCAAGAAAAATGTCACAAGGTACAAGGTGGCAGACACAGACTCCACTGGTTAAAGAAAGCTCAAGAAATCAAAACTCTCAATTATGTAGACAGATTCTGAGCAGGAAATCTTACTTTTCCAGGAAAGTAAGAAATTAGAGCTAGGTCTGAAGCACTCTTGTCACTGAAAGTTATGAGCAAAGCACTTGTTCTCACCACCACATTATGTGCCCACTCAGTCCCTCATGGTTTTGTGAGCCACTTCTAAAAGCATGACCCTTGGACACGAGTCTCCAGCACAGCTCACTAGAAGACTATGCCTTTTATGAACGCCCACTGCACCCAATAAACAAGGACAGAGGAGTCACAGAATGTTGGCTGGTGACCCACAACTATTTTTTCTTAATTTCAGGAGCAGGGTAATATTACCTCTTCTTTTTTATAAGGAGCCTCCAGCATGGCTTCAATAACTATATCAAAGTCATCGGATGCCATCGTAGCAGATCTAAGGAGAAGACACAGAGACCTAAGAATCTCATTTATTTTTTCTTCCCTTCAAACGTCCCACATATCCCTTCCCCCTGTCCAGGAAACAAATTTCAGGATAAACAATTCTGGTTCTTAAACTTCAAAGGAACTTTGCTTACCCTAGGTTTACTTATTTTTTGCATAGAAGAACTGAGGTGTAGGCCAGAGGTATGGGGCCTGAGAAGATTTATCAGAGACAGGCAGCTTTATTGAAATATACTGCTGAGGGGAACAGCGTGTAAAGGCAGGAGAGGTTGGCTGCACCATGTGGGCCACCTCCCTGGCCAGGGATCGAACTCAGGCTATAGTAGTGATAGTGCTGAGACTTAACCCCTAGGCCACCCAGGAGGTCCTAGATTTACTTTTCTACCTTCTACATCTGAAGTAGTTCTGCCTTGTAGTTTAGAAAAGGTCAAGAATCTAAAAAGATTGAATATCTCAGGGGCAAAATACAAACAGACCTTGTCTTGTGAAAAGAAAATGCTGGTACTCAAAATTACTATTTCCTCAATGTTCTACAATGAACATTGTACACCATCATTCTACTGTTTAAACTGAATACCTGATTTAAGCTTAAACCATAGAAATGTTTTAAATAAAAAGGTTTTCACATTACTAAAAATCAGAGCAACACCAGAATACTGATTTGCCTAAGTTCCTCTCCAACACCCCCAACTAAACAGTAATTAAGCATCTTTCAAATATCACCAACTAGTTTAGTTAACTTGGAAAGATTGACAGGCTTAACCAATCCCTCCCAAAACACCCTTTTGTTTAGGCAGGAAGGGAAAGACTTCTCTGTCCCCAAGTTTTCACATCTGTCTGTCAAATAAGAAAAACAGAAGATATCAAACAACATCAATTTTTAAAATTACTCATCTGAAATAGTTAGTATTTAAAAATTACTAATCTAAAATTATCTTTTATACACCATGGATAATTCTCAAAATAATTATGCTGAGTGAGAAAAACAAACCGTTCCCTACTCTCCAAAAGAGAGTACATGCTGTATGTACATAAATTCCACTTATACAGAATTATAGAAAATGCAAACTAACCTGTAGTAACAGAAAGCAGATTAGTGAGTGGCTGCCCAAGGATAAAAGCAAGTAGGGAAGGACCACTAAGAAAGGATTTTAAAAAGAAAGGATTATAAAAGGCACAAGAAACTTTAGGGAGTAATGGTTTCATAGATGCTTTATATACATCTAAACCCATCAAATTGAACACTTTAATGTATGTAGCTTTATATCAATTATACCTCAATAAAAGTGGTTTTTTAAAAAACTAATCTGAAGAATTTCTGTGGATGGTTAATCATAATCAGACTTATATATCCACAGAACTTTATCCTTATTTTAAAATTAATATCTTAATTTATCTATGCATGTAAGAATTAGGGTGTAGGTCAGAGGTGTGGGGTGAGAGGCTTCACCAGAGACAGAATGCGGAGTAAAGGAGGTAGATTTACTGAAATATACTGCCAAAGGGAACACTGGACCAAACAGGACAGGTCTGCTGCACCATATGGATCAGCAATCTGGCAGATGGAACTAAGTGCTTGACAGCACTTAGACTTTAACCCCTGTACCACCAGGGAAGCCCAGAACTTTGTACTCTATAAAGCAGCTGGTGGGGGGGCTCCCTGGTAGCACAAGGGTTTAAAGCACAGCACCATGACACTATCACCACCACTGCAGCACTAGTTCAACCCCTAGCCAGAGAAATGACCCACATGCACCGCAACCTCTCCTGTCTCACCCACTGCTCCCCTCAGCAGTGTACTTCACTGCCTGTTCTGCCCCCCGCCCCCCACTGTAAATAATTTTTAAAAAGCAGTGGGGAGCATCATCCGCTGATACTGTCCTGGTTACCCTCAGAGCCACAGGCTACTTTGGTAGTGTAATAAAAGCATTACCAGTACTATTTATAGGATCTACTGTTGCCAGGTACTATACTAATCATGTTATAGATAGAAAATTCTTGGAAAAAGAAAACAATAAAAATTACTTATTTAAGGCTTAAAATGGAAATCAAATAAAAATAAAATAGGTCTATCTTATGTGGTACATATACACAATGGAAAACTACTCAGCAACCAAAAAAAATAAGCACATGTCTTTTGCAGCAACATGGATGGAGCTGGAGAAGATCATGCTTAGTGAAATAAGCCAGAAAGAAAAGGAAAAATCCAGATGGTTTCAATCATAGCAGGAGTATAATGGACCAGGCAAGAAAATAATAACAATGAACAGCTATATACCAGAGACATTTTATGGGGGTGGAGTGGGGAATGGGATCAAAAACAATGGAGGGAGGGAAATGCACTGGACTATCATGATGGCACATGGGTGATTTGGTGATGGGAAGCCCACGGGGATTACAACTGAGATGGAAAAATGCACAAGATGATGAAAAATAAACTATTATATTAATTAAAAAAAATAGGTACATCTTAAAGCCAGTAATAAATCTTTTATAACGATATTTACACTATTTAGCAATCAAAGGTTAACATTCACTATAGGTATAGATGCTTTCTTTACTTAACCTTAAAGGAAAATTTTAAAAGGACACAGCTTGCCAAAATGTCTACAGTAAAATATAAACTCACCTGGAGAATTAATGTTCTAATAGATTTACCTAAGAATCAGTCCTATTAGTCACACCTTGCTGTGTGGCTTCCAGATGTGAGATGTAGTGTAGGCTTCAAAATACCAGAAACCAGGCTAATTGTAATTGTACTGTCTGACCTATTGTAGAAAATAATCCTAAAAATAGCTTTTGATACTCAAACCCTATTTCTCTCAGTCATTTTGGCCACCAAATCTGTTACATTTTCCAAATGTCAGAAAATCCCTTTTTAAATTTTTTGATAATCTGCCTTTTTGACTCCAAATGGTACATTTCTGTGTTAAATGCTAGTACAGGATAGGTATAACAACAAATGCAGAAAACTTTTACCAAAAGTGGAGAAGGAGCCACCTTTGGAGTAAAGTTTTCATTCAGACTAAGGAACAAATGGATGACATGTGTTTAAGCACAAATACATGTACAAGACCGGCACTTTTGGAAATGTGAAATCTCACTGGGTTTAATGGCATTTCGAGATGTTCTAAAAAGCAATAAAGTCCCATAAACAATGCACTTTTAGATTGGCAGTTGTCTATCCACTAAAACACCATAGTGCTGTCTTCCATCCTTGCTCCAAAAGCTGCACTAGGGAGCCATAGTCATGGCAGTGCCTGGGCCTTGCCCTAGCAGTCAACACCCAAGTCAGCACTCAAGCCCCACTGCTGAGGGGGAAGGAGAAGAATCACTGTCAGCCCAATTTAGGTGGAATTCACTAACCCGAGTTCAGGAGTGATGGTAGCCCCATGTCCTGGGTCTGGTCATTCAGGTGGGCAAAACAATGCTTAACTAAGAACAGGTACCATAACACCAAACCATATTTTGAAGGACTGCCTTCCCCATTTTGCGTAACAAGCCAAGGCTACCCTTTAAAAATAAGGTCCTCTAAGTGACGGTTTGGCACCACCTCTACGAAGGCCAGTCCCCATGCTAAAACCTGAATTCACTATACACTCTACTACCACGGAATATGTGGTCAAAAAATAAGAGTTCGTTCACGAGGTCAAAATAGTGAACATCAGTCTTCGCGTAAACTAAAGACTGAGATGGAACTCTATTCCTCTCATCTGAGTGGTGGCACTAAGACCTGACACCAACCCTATGGAGTTCACTCAGATCGCAGACGGTCCATGCTCTCTCCCCAACGATAACTACCCCAAAGCCTCAGGGCTGTGGGAACCAGAAAGTTAGTCACTAGGAGCCTCGACATGGCATCTTTATCTGTAAGGGACAAAGTCACGCGGAAGGCGACCCTTAAAACCATGCCAGTGAACTACATTTAGGCAGTGAACACTTTCAGATCAAACTGCAAACAAAAAATGTTTTAAGTTTGCCCGATTCTGCTCTTGACGCCATTTTCTGCCCGTGACGTCAGGGGGTGGCGCCGTGCGGCAACGTCACGCAAAGGTGACGTCGCTGGGGACGGGGTTTTGGGGTTTCTCACCAGTTCCGGGTCCCCGCAAGGGGAATCCCGGTTCACTCCGTTCCTTTGGGTGTGTAAGGTGACGCGAAGTATGGCTGTGTCCCAGAGTCTCCGAAGTAAAGGCAGCACTGCAGCCGGAGCTACTCCGGTTCTCGCAAAATGGCGCCAGGCGCGCTGTCTTCCAGCACTTTCCTCAATCTGCGCAGGCGCTGAAATATTCAGGCAGTGGAACTAATCTCACGGGTTTCGCGGCAACAGCGCTAAGCACAGATTTCATTGGCTAAAGTCCTAAACGTGGGTGGAGCCTAACTCAAAAGTACTTTAGCAACCGCCAAGTTCCCATTGATAGGCTAACCTCGCCCAGACTCCGGCTAAAGAGAAAGCTTCCTTTGGTGGCCGCGCATCGGCCTCTCATTGGCTAAATGACTTGCGAAAGGCGGGGCAACCCGGGCAGAGATCGAGAGGGAAGGCCCTGCCCTCCCCAGCTCCCCGCGCTCAGCTTGACTACACCAGCGCGGTGGGCGGGGCCAACGCGAAGCCACAACTGACGTTCGTTAGCGTCCCAATGCTGATTTGCAGATAGACCCGTCGGTCTTCTTCAGAACAGGTTTGTGGTAAGCAACAGCAATTGCTTCACGTTGGGAGGGACGCTACCTCCCACGTACCCAATTTACTATATATAACGGGCTCTATGCGGCTCTACACGATGTTATCTTACGGCTCCTCTCCTCAGTGCCCGGGACCTGGGGAGCCCAAGTCTTTACACTGATATCTTCAACACTGACTTATGATCACTGACTGATGCAGCATTTCACAGACCTTTAGCTTAAATCTGTGCCCCACACAACTCCCTCAGTGTGAACTTGAGTTTCTCAAGTGACTCCTTAGGTTCAGTAATATCCTCAGTCCTCTAGAAGAGAAAGAATGGATGTCCACCCTCATTTTCCAAGTGCTTCAGGGGCCCAGAGCTACCTAATGTAGCAGCCCAAAAGGCAGCTGGTTTGGGGGGGGCCAGAGGACCGGTGTTACAGTCCTTGTCTGATTCACAAGTTAGTATTTTATCAATTTCAAATTTGTTCTTTGTAAAACGAAGAATTATACTAGATGATGTCTAGTTTAATCAGAGGGGAAACTTCTTGCTGAAAATGCCTACATGGCTTCCAATTTCTCTCCCAGGAGGTTAAAAAGAGTTGCAGTATAGCAGCTCAGTAGTGGCTTCACTCACTACTGCCTTCCTCCATGACTATAAACTGTATGCCTAATCATAGGTCTTAACAGACAAAACCTCTCTGTAGTCAGTCAGAAAGGCTTATATCCATCCAGGAGTTCATAAGACACCACTAAGCATCCTAAATAGGAACTAAAGCTAGACTCCTCCTGGACTTGGATAAGAGCACAGAACCACATGTGTGTAGGTATAAGTAAGGTGTGGGAAAGAAAGGCAGAGGGCTACAGAGGTGGAGCAGGAAAGGCTATCCCTTCACTTTATTTGTTTTTCTTCCTGCACAAACCATCAAAACAGGAACAGAGATGGGAAAGGAAAGGGCTGAAAATGTGTTCAATCCTCATATTCTTAGGGCTGTCTGTGCCAGGAAGTGCTTGACGCTGAGTGGCTATCAAGTAGCTTCAGATTCAGCACTAAATCTTCACATGCTGGCCTGAAGTCTTCACAGATTGACGGCTTAAGCCTTGCAGTTAATTCTCTTCCTTTGCCCACCTTTACATAAGGTGGGAAAGCAGACTGAAATGCTTCTTCTCTGATGGGCAAAGGGAATCACAGCCCACAGATGTACCTGCATCTTCTGTGCTACGGGAACAGAACCCAAAGCTGCTTCCAAAATTCTGGACATTTGCAGGCAAGGCTAGAGGCCGATGGTATATGAGCGACCCGTGGGGTTGTGAATAGCAGAACAGACTGGTGCTGTCACAGCCCACTCGTACCACACCTTCTTGGCATTGCTGCATCGCCAGAAACGTACACAGATGGTCTGGCCTTCACGCACTGTAATGGGCTGCTGTAAGGAGAAAGAAAGGGAAGTTCAGGGCAGAGCTAATGCATGACATGTGGCAATGTATTGAGCTGGGTATGAAGATAAAATAATAACATTCCAACTCTCATGAACTTTATCTGAAATCTATCAGAACTAATAATCAGAACCGGACAATGAAAGGGAGCGCTGGCCTAGTCTAGGAAGTCAGGTGAAGTTAAATGGCAACAGGAATGTTTAAGCAGATCTGGAAGATAAGCTAGCTGAAGAGATGAACAAAGAACTTGCAAGGCAAAAAAGAAAGGTGTAAGAGTCTGAGAAAGGAAACAAGATGGAGTATTAGAGGAACCAAAAGATCCACAGGGCTGAAACAATGTAATCAAAGAGCAGTAGTTTAAAAGGCAGGCTAAGACTAGATCACACCAACTCTGACAAGAACATTCTAGATTTGGACCTTTATCCTAAGGGCGGTGGAAGGCATTGGAGGATTTTGATCAGGAAAGATGATCTGGTTTAATTTTTTTTAAAAGATTTATTTTATTTATGCATCCAAGAACTGCAGTACAGGCCAGAGGTTGGAGGGATGGGTTAAAGCATTCACCAGAGACAGAGCGGGGAGCAGAACAGGCAGATCTAATGAAGTACACTGCTGAGGGGAGCAGTGGGTAAATCAGGAGAGGTCTGCTGCACCGTGTGGGTCAGCTCCCTGGCTGGGTATCTAACTCTTGCTACAGTGGCTGCTGACAGCTTCGGTGTGCTGAGTAAGACTTAACACCTGTGCCACCCTGGAGGCCCTGGTTTGAGTTTTCAAAAAATGATTCTTATTCAAGGTAGAGATGTAGGGAAGCCAAGTATAAGACCATTGCTGCTATCCAAATATCCACAATAGGGACCCAAGAGCACATGAAAGCAGAATACATGTTATGGCCAAGTACCATCCTAGGAGGAGCTGAAGAACAGAACACCAAAGGCCAAAATTATTCTTTAATTATGGAATCGTTAAAGATGATTCCTACCTTAATGGGGAAGAGGATAGGAAACCAGGAAAACATCCCAGGAGAGTGAGTCTCTGGACGGATGCCTGTGTGGACAAAATAGTGAAAAAAAAAAATGAAATCTCCCTGACTGCCTTTTGCTGAGACTGAGGAGTGAACTTAGAAACAAGTGAACATAGAAACAAGTAATCAAAGACGCCCATTCCCCAACTCTTGGGCTCCCAGTGACTTTAAATGAAACATGTATATGCTGCCCAGGCAGCATCTCTCAGCCCACCACCCCCTGACCCAGACACTTACTCAGAGTGATGTCCTGATAAAGCACTGTCTCAAAGTAGCCTGCAAAGCCATGCAGCACGGTGTTCACCTCCACAGGAAACTCCAAGGTGCAGTAGCGGTTGTTGTCAATCACAGGATCTGTCAGGGAAGAGTTGGGTGGTAACAAGGGGTCAGTCATAGAGCATGAGCAAGAACCAGAAAGATAAGTCTAGAAAGGGCAGGACCAGGAGAGGGAGATCTCACACACCCAGCTGGAGGAACCCACCTCTGTTGGGATGGCTGAAGGTAAAACAGGGCTGCGGTGCAGAGAGCTGGTGGAAGTTGTGCAGCCGTACCACATAAGGCATCTCAAACTGGGCCTGTCCCGAGAGAGAGAGAGAGAGCAAGAGCTGGATAAGGTAGGTAAGAAACACCTACTTCTTCAGGAGAGGCTCAAGCCTTTGGGACATGTAAAATATAAAAACATTATTTTCATTTCCACATTCACCACATCTTCAACTCCTCCTTCACCTCCTCGTCTCCAATGGAAGAAAATAGATAGTGATATTAAAAAAAAAAAAAAAAGGGCTAAAGGAGAGCTCTAAAAGCATGCTACAAGAGGGTGACTGTTTACCTCAGGGTCACGGTCCTTTTCCCGACAGGCTCGGACCTCATTGTACAGCTTGGATGAGGAGATGGGAGCCAGAAAGGAGGTGTACTCCCCAGGGATGCTCACGCCATCATCTGCGGAGCAGGAGGGTCACGTTAGTTCCCAGGGGATGGAAATAGTGTGTCTGAACTAGTTGAAGACTCAACCTCCCAGGTTAGAACTAATCTAGGCGGCTTCAAGCTGTCACTCTTCCAAGCCAACCCACTCTCCACTCCTGTCATGGGGGATTCCACTTCTAAGTTAATTTACAATCACTGGAACGAAGGGTTAAAACTAGAAGGTACCTAAAATATTCTGATCTAGTGACTCTTAGTTTTTATGAGATCACAAAGCCCTCTGATACCTTGATGAAAGCTAAGCCCAAGAGATATTATAGCATGTTGGCTTTAGGAGTCACAGACCTCAGGCAAAGGTCAGCTCTTGTCTACCTCTCATTTTGCAGACATAAACACCAAGTTCAAAGAGACTTCTTTTATTAAGGGACTTACTAAGGCCAACCTACCTTCTCCCCAATTCCTTAACTTCTTCCTCAGGTTGATGCCTGAATCCCCACTCTCACCAGCTCATAATCCATTTCCCACACTCAGTACACCCTAGGCTGGAGGCACCTTTTAGAAAGTGCTGGGCTCCATCCAGGCACTCAGGTGACAGTTCATTGTCAGCGAAGGAGCCCAGGAGCTCGCTGACGATGATGTCGGCTTTCTCCGGTGCAACCCACTCCCGCATGTCTGATGAGACTACTGTCACCTGGCTTCCCCATTCTTCAAACTGCCAGTTCTCTAGACTAAAATAGAGATGATACAAATGAGGGCATCGATAAGAAAAACTGGCAGTGGGGACAAATTTCCCAGCAAAGAGGCCACTACTCACGTTACAACAGCATTTGGGTTCTTCTCCACAGCATACAGCTTTATCCGCCGGTCAGCCTGCTTGGCTGCCCGCAGGGAAGCATTCACCAGGGGACCCCGGCCTGCTCCCAGCACCATCAGCACCCTAAGAGGGAAAGGGGAAGTGTCAAGCTGACCTAACATTTAGAGAAGTCAGTATGCAAACCTCTGGGATGGTGGGATGAGCACTCACTGGACATTGGTGTCTTTCTCAGACTCTGGCACTCGATCTAACAGACATTTATAAATGGCCTAAGGGAATGGAAAAAAGATATCATGTAAACCCATTCTCACCCATGTCATTCCATTTTCATGCTTGATCCAATCCGGAACCCACACTGTACCTGCTGGTATTGAGAGTATTTGATGGGGTCCTTTTCAAATACTTCATAGGTCTGAGATTCCAGATTGTCCATCAGTGGCTGATGAATGAGGGAAAAGGGAGTATACGTTCGTTAGTTTCTGACCAGGCCAATGCACCAGAACACCAAAAACTGTCCAACTACCTCCTGAGCTTCAGTACGATTTTAGGGCATGTATCCTTAGGAGACACCTTCCACCACCACCCTCCACGCTGTGCATTTCAGGCACACCTGGAGCGGGGATTGCAGATAGTCTTCATAGCCCTTGGCAAAGAGTTCATAGGCATTGGGTGGGGGGCGGTTCTGGCTCAAGTATTCCAAGTACTGGAGGTAGGAACAGAATTCCTTTTCTGAGTGGTGGTTGGTGCCTGTGATGATGAACTGCACCTCCAACTGTGAGAGAAGTCAGAATATCAAACACAGTCCTGAAATTGCTGTCTAGAAACCAGAGTCAGCTCCATAGAAAAATATGTGACTAAGGCAAGAGAATTAGCTGGAGTACAATTAGAACCCTTCTATCATTCACCTTGAGCAGCCGGAAGATTAGCCTCTGATGCATCTTAGAAAGAACAGGAAATCCCTTCTTATTGGTCAGGAAAATACTGGTAGGGAGAATGGCTGCTTTGATGGGCTCTCCAAGCCAACGATCAATGACATGATTTGATGGGAGGTCAGCCCCAATTTCAAGAGCTACATAGGGGAAAAAAAAGTTGTCAATTACTGCTAGGTAAGAAACCTTTCCTTCCTCTTTTGTAAAATCTGTTCATTCCTTAAGAACATGGTAGACTGAGGACCCTCCCTGATAGTGTGAAGGGTTAAAGCATAGCCCTTAAGAAGCTCTCCGCAGCCACTGCATCACAAGTTCAATCCCCAACCAGAGAGGGGACCTACGCAGCATGACAGACCTCTCCTGACCCGTCTGCTGCTCCCCTCAGCAGTGTATTTAAGGCAATCTGCCTGTTCTGCTTCCTGCTCTGTCTGGTGAATCTTCTCACCCCCACAGCTCTGCCCTGTACCCCAGTTTTTGTATGCATAAATAAATAAATCTTAAAAAAAAAACATGGTAGACTGAGGCATAAAGAAGCAAAACTGCCTGGCAACAGCCAAATATACATGAAACTTAATTCTTATTCACAGGAAGTCAGAAAACAGGTAACTATCCCAGGGACCTCAAGAACTTCTCAAGAACTTACCCACTGCAATCCTCTTGCTATAGTCACACAAGGTTCGAAAGTTGTGCCACCTGTCCAGAGTCAAATACAGGAAATTATATCAAATACAAACGACCAGCCAATCACCACAGCAGAAGGAGACCTCCCTACTCGTTCCCCTCACCCTATCCTCTGCATAGTGGCAAAAAACATACCACATCCACGTCTTCTCCTCGCCACTGTATTCCTCTGTGTGTGCAGTTGGTGCATTCTCAATTACATCATCTCTCAGGTCTTCTGGTGCCACCAAGGGTACCCGCATCCAGAACTGCACATAAGTACCCTGTTTAGAACTCTGCTTTGAACTCACTGGGTTCAGAAAAGGTGCCTCAATTAAAAAGAACTTTGAACCAGATCTTAAATGAACCCCAATATATACTCTTCCCAATTTGTGATTATATGCATGGGTTTATGTATCTAATGTATATCCTTAGGTAAATGTCTACTTCATTCTTTAACTCTTTTAAGTTTCTAGAAACAATTCTATATCCTATCTATTTTCCAACTCTCTGTTACCATCTTTAGAAGGGGGAGGTGGTAAGTGGGCAGTACTTTCATCTCTGCCACATGCACCCATTAATTGGCTAGGAACAAGAAGGTACTTAACATAGTCTGACTACTATAATATGCAGCCATACCATGGAAGAGTGGTGGCCAGTGTGGATGTGGTTGGTCAAAACTCTGGCCAGGTTTGTGTTATCTTCCTGACTTAGGGGCAGCAGAAAAGCTGGAAGACCCAAATATGCTCCAAAATTCAGCTCCTGTAACATGGCCTGGAATGGAGATAAAGAAGAAAAGGTTAAGACCTAGAATCCAAATAGCTTTAATTGCATTATATCAGATTTACTATGTTCTGAGGGTATGGGGAAACTCCCCACCCAGACTGGTTTCAGACCTGATAGGTCCAGTAAGAGGCTAAAAAACTTACCGCCTCTGAGTTCCTACGAATCTTCTCCACTTTTGAGTCTGGACGAATCCATGGTGAAAGCTTTCCCACAATTAGCGTATTCCAGTCTGCACTCCCCCACCCAAGAAAGACAAAGATTGAATGAGATTCAGCACTTTACATGTTCTATTTCTAGTTCTTAGGAGAGAATAGAGACAAGAAGCAGTGTTTTTTATATCACAGGTATGGGAAGCCTGATGCAGATAGGGAAGTAAGGCTTTTAGCAAGTAAGCAAGGAGAAAACAAGAGTTATCTATATCCCAGGGACTAATCAATATATCCAAGTCAGGAAATGAGAAGAATGAGGGCACTGATAAAACATTGTTACTGCCTCTAATAATTAAGGGGCATAGGGGATGGATGGTCCCTACCCCTTCCTGACAGCAGTAGGTCTGATCGAGTCTGGGGGCCCGGCCGATTCTTAGCAGGTTCCTGAGTGAACTCCCTCTTGAAACGCGGGTGGAAGACAGGCATGCAGAGGAAATCAAACCTACAACCGCGACAGACCCGGAATCGTCACGAAAAGAGTGCAGCAATGCCCAGAGATCCAAGCAACTGGATTAGGCTATCTCGATTCTGCACAACCCTTTCAGCTGCCATCAGTCACCCGACTGGACTGCTGAGTTCAGCCCACCTTGGGGCATATCTCTTCCGCTGCACTGTGCCTCAATTTCTCCTCAAAACACAACCATGGAAAAGATGAGTAAGGAGAAAAGATGAAAACCAATTCCAAGTAGAATTTTTTCTACTCTGGTTTTCCAGAATTGTCACATCCAAATTTGCCCCAATAGTGCCCAGGTCTCCCACCTCAAGCCTCCTCTTTTCTCTCCCTTGTCCCCTATTACTTTCTCCCACTCTCAGACAATAACCTCGTTCTCCAAGGCCCTAGAGTTCTGAATGCCCCCGTTTTAAGTTTTCCTGACAACTCCCCCAACTTTTGGGCTCAGTGACCACACGGCCCCAACAAGTTTTTCTTCCCTCGTAGTCCCAGGACCTGAGGTTTCTGCTCCCCAACCTCCAAGGAATTAATGGTTCCTCCCGCCCTCATTTTACCCACTCCGACCCCCCTCATCTCTGCCTCTCGGGGGTGACTAGTCTGCCCCGCTTTGTCCCCGAGTTGGGACAAAGGTCCGGGCCCTCACCCCTGCTTTGCCACAGCCCCCAATGTGTCAGCTATTTCCGGGACGCAATTCAGGTCCCTCCCGCTGGACACGCGGCTCCCACCGGCAGCTCCGACCGCCATCGCCGCCATCTTTCCCTCGCGCTGTCCACGCCGGGATTCCTCGATACTAACAGCCAATCACAAAGTCAGAGAAAAGCCCCCAGAAGGCGGGACGAGTTGCCCTAACAACCAGAGCGTCTTTCACAGCCCTGGAGTTGGAGGCGGAGGGGTGGGGAATGGCTTTTCCCGCCAATCCGCGGGCTGCACAGTGACGTGCGGTGTGAGTCTGGACGACCCACCAATCTCAGCGTCTGGTTCTCTGGGAGCTTTAATCTCCCATAATGCTTCATATAGTTATAGAGTTCCGTTAAGAGACTACACGTCCCATGAAACCCTGCAGTATAACTTGAAGTGTCATTGTCGAGCCCAGCGCGGTTGTCTCAGGGCCAGTGGCGCAATGGATAACGCGTCTGACTACGGATCAGAAGATTCCAGGTTCGACTCCTGGCTGGCTCGATGAGACTGGAATTTCCTTATGTTGCTCTGTGTAACATGGCTGAAAAAAACCTTTTGAAGTCTCCCTTTCCTTCCTTTTTAAAGTTTTCATGTTATCGCCTCATGCCCTCTTTTTCAGGCCTCAGTTTGCCGGCTTTTACACATGAAATACGTCAGTTTTCCCCGTTATCTAATTCAAAGGTCGCTCTTAGGGCACTGAACTTAGAGGAAATATGATCCATCTGAACTTGTAAGAAATATGGCTCAATGGTTAATGCTCTCAAAATGGGCTTTGTGTGGGCCTTAGAATGTTACATGATTTTTAAAAAAGTACTGTGTTTTTAAAAGGTTGCGGTAACTCAACTACCAATTCCTTGTGATTCTAGATGGCAAACACTAAGAGTAAATAAACACCTACTCTACACACATACGCACAAACCACCTCCCCCTAAAGATAGAGAAAAGGAATTCTTGGAATTAACTGCCTGAGGCCTAAAAGAGTCAACATTTTCTTTTGTCAATATCAGCTAGAGGGAGGGAAAAGAAGGAAATGAATGAAGCAAGCAAGTTATAGGCAGCAGAATGCAAGGAACCCAGAGGTGTTGACCTGGCAGAGGCAATGGAAGAAAACACAGTACAAAGCCCTATGCAGGAGACCTTGACAGAACATAGGGACTGACTGGCAGGGAGTGTGAGAAAGGGAAATCTGGGGTGATGCCCTGGATTCTGGCCTCTCAGTGAGTGGGGCTAGAAATCCAAGGGCAGTGGGGAATCAGGATTTGGGCGTGGAAATGCTGACTCGGACGTCTAGGGGGCGCTGTGTAATAGAGAGTTGAATGAACTGATCTGAACCAGACCTGATTTGGACATCACCAGGAGAGAGGTAGTGACAGAAGCCATGAGACTGAATGAGGTCACCATCGCCTGTGGGGCAGTCTTGGGAAATGCTGAAGGGTGTGGATGGGATAAGCTCTAAGGAACTCTAGATGCGATGTAGGTGTCCCCAGAAGATGAAAAAGTATGAAAACCAAAGAACTAAGAAAGTACCTATGAAGCTTAAAAGGTCTAGGGGTACTTTTATCCCATCTTCATCTTCATTTGATTCCTGCAGATATTATTATTATTATTGTTATTATGCAGCTGCCTCTAAAGTTGTTGTTATTTTTGTTGTTATTATTGTTAGGCTTTATTCTTTAAAACAGTTTTCAATTTTCTGCTTAACACAAAAGTTAAGCAGATTGTCCAATGAGTTTTCATATGCCTCCCCACAACTTTCTCTATTATTAACACTTCACATAAGTATGGCAATGTGAAAAAATTCATACTGACATATTATTAAGTAAAACCCCCAGTTTATTCAGATTTCCTTAGTTTTTACTTAATATCCTCTTTATGTTCCAAGACCCCCACACAATACCACATTCCATGAAGTTGTCGTGTCTCTTTAGACTCCTCTTAGCTGTGACAGTTTCTCAGACACTCTTTGTTTTTGATGACCTTGATAATTTTGAAGTAGACTACTGCAGGAGACCCCTCTATTGGAAATTGTCTAATTATTTTCTCATGTTTACACTGGGCTCTGGGTTGGAGGGAGGAAGATCACAGAGATGAAATGTTATTTTCATCACATCAAGAGTACATACCCTCACTATAGCTTATGACTATTGGTGTTGGCTTTTATCAGCTAGCAGCAGTGGTTTTTCCGGTTTCTCCATTGTAAAATGACCCTCCCCACATTTTTTCATCCTGTACTTTTTGGAAGTACTGTGTATCCCACACTTAGGGAGTGGGGAATTCTGCTCCCCCTTCTTTAGGGTGGAGTATCTCCATAATATATTTGGATTCTTTCCTGCAAGACTTATGAGTAGGAGTTTGTCTACAGGAAAAAGGTGAGTGCTCTACCAACATTTTGCTGAGAAGCCCTGCTTGTCCTTGGCCACAGGACAAACTGTATTCACAGAAAACTTATTAAATGTTGCTTCTCTAGAAGGTAACTATATGGGTTGTGAACCATCTGTGTTCCTGGCATCTCCCCCCATGTCAAGCTTGTGGCTGCTCTGTTGGTTGCTATACTTAGCTTCCACAGGTGAGAAAGAAACAGTATTGTCAATGTTGCCATCAGTTAAAATAATTTTCAAAAGTACTTGTTTAAAAAGATTGACCTTAGTGTCAGTTAAGATGGGCTGAATTTCATTTGTTTGAGAAATTTCATTTAATTCAAAATGGCCCCCGTTATGTAAAAAGCATAGTGTTAAACAGTTCCCAGTCCTCCAAACCGCACTGTTCCCCACCTTTCCTATAGCACATTCCTGTGCCTTGAAACAAAACAGCATGTGCTGTGGATCTGTCCATATGAACTACAGAGAAGTAAGGGAAGAAGAGAAACTTGCAAAAGACAGTCTAGCTATGAAGTTGAAATTGGTGAAGTCTGACATGTTCTGCTGCCCTCTATTCAGCCCTCCATACTAAACTCTCCTGAAACTTGTGGATCACTGCTATCACCTACGCTAAATGTAAGTGTTTGCTGGGAGGAAGATAGTAAGGCAGGAGAGCCAATATCCTGTGCTTGAAATAATGTTACTTTCTTCAACATGAACCAATGATCACCAGGCAGAGCGCAGGAAACTTCTGGAAGGGAAGGGGTACCCATTTCCAGATAATCCCCCCTTGGCCCTTCATGCATTCTTTACCTTGGACCAGTTCTTCTATTCCCTACATCTTTGTTTAAAACACCTCCAACCCATTGTAAAATCTCCTTTCATCTTCTCTTGAACTCCCCCTCTTCCTTAGCAGTCACCTCCCTCCCCAGAACCACCTTCACTCACCTCTGTGCCTGCCCAGCCAACCGCACTCTTAAACACCAAAATAATGGCCCATTTGACCCTCCTACTGCTCCAAATTGCTTCTTCACAATCCGGCTACAGCAGTGGCAGAGTTACTGAGGCAATATAATCTATGCCAATTTGCATTCTCTTCTCTGACATCTCTATTATACAGTATTTATCTGTCAAAATGAATAGAAAGTAGAAACTGTTCTGAAACATAGAAACGGATGAAAAGTGGCCTAACTTGTTTATGAAGCTGGAATATACCCACTATCAAAACCTGTCTGAAATAATACTCCCTCCAAAATATGTAGACTAATCTCATTTATTAATAGAACTGTACAAATACTAAAATATTTCAGATTAACACATAAAACTCAACATAAAAAGTATATTAACTTAATAATACAATAGCCAGTTAGTGTTTATCTGAGAAATCAGCACAAGGTTAGGTAGTAGGAAATTTTATTTAAGACTAGATAAAATGAGCCCTCATTTAGTGAAATAAGCCAGAAAGAAAAAGAAAAATTCCGGATGGTTTCACACATAGCAGGAGTATATAGGACCAGGGGGAAAATAATAATAATGAACAACTATATACCAGAGACATTTTATAGGGGTGGAGTGGGGAATGGAATAAAAAAATAGGGGGGGGGCACATGGATGATCTGGTGATGGGAAGCCCACAGGGATTACAACTGAGATGGAGAAAGGCACAAAGTGATGTAAAACTAAACTATTATATTTTTTAAAAAGGAGCCCTCCCTGGTATCACAACCAGTTAAAGCTTAGCACTACCACAGCTAGCCCAGGGGGCTTCAACATGAATCTGATCTGGGCCAGGGAACTACCCAAGTGGTGCAGCAGATCTCTCCTACCTCTCACTGCTCCCCTCAGCAGTGTTTTTCAGTCAGTCTGTCTGTTCTGTCCCCCACTCTGTCTCTGGTGAATCCTTTCACCCCCTGCACCTCTCCTCTGGCCTATACTCCAGTTCTGTATACATAAATAAATCTATTTTTTTTTTAAAGGATCAAATGTTTTCTTGTTTGGCTTATTTTTATCCAGTTTTTTTTTTTTTTAAGATTTATTTATGTGTGCATACAGAACTAGGGTACAGGCCAGAGGTGCAGGGGTGGTGAGAGGGTTCACCAGAGACAGAGTGGGGAGCAGAACTGGCAGATTGACTGAAACATACTGCTGAGGGGAGCAGCAGGTGAGTCTGCTGGGCCATGTGGGTTACCTCCCTGGCCAAGGATCAAACTGCTGAAGTGGCTGCGGTTAACTTCCTGGTGCTGCACTTCTACCCGTTGCATTACCAGGGAGGGTCCACATTCTTAATAGTTCTAAAAGAATTGTTCTATATATAGGCAGTCAACAATTTATGTAAACATAAAATAAAACAATGTCCAGGCTCATTATTTATTATTGTGCTGAAAAATTCAATACAATAAGACTGAAAATTTAAGAAAGGGCTTATAACTTTTGTAAAGAGATGGGTAAACTTTTAGGGAAGAGGTAGTGAATTCACCAGAGACAGAGAGGGAAGCAGAACAAGTGTGGATCCACCGAAATACACTGCTGAGGGGAGCAGCAGGGGAGACAGAATTCTGCCATGCTATATGGGTCATCTCGCTGACCAGAGATTGAAATTGTGTTGCAGTGGCTGTGGATAAATTTATAGTGCTGAAACTTAACTCATTGTGACACCAGGGAGGCCCCCCCATAGAATACTTAATGATAACCTTACTGACAAAATGTAAGGAACCTATATAAAGAAAATTACAGAAGTTTGCAAAGAATAAAGCCAAAAAAAAGTGAAGAGATAAATCATGTTCTTAGAAAAAAAAATGAATCTTAAGACATCAATTCTGACCAAATTAATTTCTCACTTTTACAAACTTCAATCACAATTCTAATGGAGTCTTTTGTTACTTGATAAATTGATTCTACCATTCATCAAACAAAATACCACACCACACTGCTAAAAATATAGAGCAAAGAAGATTCATAAAAGTGAGAAATGAGGACCTCCCTGGGGTTAAGTCTAACCATTACAAAGCTATCTGCATCCAGTACCTCATGAGTTCGATCCCTGGCCAGGGAGGTGAGCCATGAGGCACAGCAGAACCCTCCTCTCTTGCCTGCTGCTCCCCTCAGCCGTGCATTTCAGTTGATCCTCCTGTTCTGCTCTCCACTCTATCTCTGGTGAATCTTCTCACAAAGATTCACCTGTGGCCTACACCCCAGCTCTTGTATGCATAAATCTTTAAAAAATTTTTTTTAAAGGAGAAGGAATTTCCTCTATATTTTTAGCCCTTTACCTCAACCTTTTTATCAAACAAGCAACAGATGAGTAAAAGGCTAAACAACATGCAGTTGTTACAAAGAAGAGCCAAATCAATAGCCCAGAAACAGATCAGGTGTGTATGTGTGTGATTAAATAAATGTATTTAATTTGGCTAACAGTAACAGCTAGCATTTATTGAGCCATTGTTTCATGTCAAGTTCTATGAATAGCACTTTATGTTTGCAGGAACTCTGTGAGGTAGGAATTATTCATCTATGAGTAAAGGAATTATGTCTTAAGAGGTTAAGTGATTTGCACCCTAAGAAGGGGTTTACATAAGGTACAAACATAGGTCAAAGGACTGCACAGCCTTCACTTTAAAAAATATATTTATCATACAAGTACTAGGGTACAGGACAGAGGTGAAGGGGGTGAGAGGATTCAGCAGAGACTGAGTGGGGAGCAGAACAGGCAGATTCACTGAAATACAGCTGAGGGGAGCAGCAGGTGGGTCAGGAGAGGTCTGCTGTGCCATGTGGGTCACCTCCCTAGCTGAGGATCAAACTTGTGCTGCAGTGACTGTGGATAGCTTCATAGTGTTGTGCCAGCAGGGAGGGCCCCCATAGCCTATACTCTTAACCTTAAAACATACCATCTGTAATTTCCCTTCAAGAAATCTCTCCTAGACAATCTTCACAAACCGGGACAAAGATTAATTAAGGGAAATGCTTAGTGTAGCATTTTGTATGATTACAAAAAATGTGAAACAACAAGTTGGTATCCTATGGGGAGATGGTTAAACAAATCATTCATGCAGTGAAATCCTAAGCAGCCATTAAAATCAATGTTGTCAGAGAAAATTTAATAACATGGAGAACTGCTTATGATATGCCATTAAGTGATAGAGACTACAAATTGTGCATACAGAATGACCTCAACATATGGACAGAAATTTTGTTTTCCAATTTTTCTATAACAAGCATGCTTATACTATATAGAAAACATTTTTTTTTAAGTACATAAAACCTGCAATATCTCCCTGGTCTTTTGATTTGTTTCCCCTCTTCTTTCTTGTGAAAGTCTGGCCAAGACCACTTCCTCCATAGGTTCTGGTATCTGTCCAATCTTTAGCAGTTGCTCTTAACTAATAGCAAGAAAATAATAGTCCTCCCAAGCAGATTAATAGTTATTAAGTACTACTGTATGCTAGGCAGTTTAAATATCTCACTTAATCTTCAGGACATAATCTTGTGGGATAGGAATTATTAATATACCCATTTTGTAGATGAGAAAACTGAGGTTAAATGTCTTAAACAAAATTATGCTTTAATTAAGTAAAAGAACAGAATAAGAATCAGTTTTTCTGATTCCCATCTTACTGCTTTTTTTTTTCCTCTTACTGTATCTTTTCCCAAAATATTTAAAGCCCAAGAAACTTGGGACTCCCTGAAAGCTTTTTAGGACCTCCTACACATTCTGTGAGGCCAGATTTTCTATATTCAACCAAAACCACATATAACTACAGAAAGCATATATGAGAATCCAGTTTTCTTCTGCTTCTTCTTCTTTTAAGATTTATTTACACATACAAAACTGGGGTATAGTCCAGAGGTGCAGGGGAGGTGATAGGATTCACCAGA